>NC_043760.1:13703020-14008567 GCF_902148845.1 Salarias fasciatus
CAGAAGGGACAGATCATGCAGATTCCAGAGACCACCAGCTGGACTCAGACTGGCTATCTTCTCCCTGTGAGGCAGCCGTGTGGCCCCCATAGACAGAGAAATTCATCTCCCCAGTTTTTTTTTTATGTCTGAGAGATAATTGTGTTTCTCTATTGATTTGTGACAAATGTCAAAGCAGGGACTATTGGGCATTTTTTTTCTTGCTTTTCTTTCACTGTTTAAGTTTATCAAATGTCAGATGACTCATCCCGCTCTCACCAGACGAGCCTTTTTTCAGGACTGATCCTCAATAAGATTGATAACGGTGGTCTAGATTCTAATTTAAAGAAAAGAAAATATTTGTTGCTTTATTTACACAGAAAGAAGCTGAAAAGTTATTTGAAGGACATTAACTCTGCTCCTCTTCCATCTGCTTCTAATAACTTTATGACTGAAAGACGACTGTGAATCCCTTGAGAAGGCGTTACTTCATTATAAACTAAACTTTGAGATCTGTTTGTCAGACAGGAGTTGCCAGAAAAAGATGAGAAACCCAAACTCAGTCGTTAAAAGCATTTTTCAAGCACATTATACAAGCGTGCACGCGATAGGAAGGTACATATCTGTAGATATACAAAAAAAAGAATCTTAATGAGAAATTGCATTTGTTTTTTTTGAAAAACAGATATAAAAACCAAACAAACGGCTGCTGTTTTCTCTCGCGCTGCAGATTTCTCCCTGAACGTGTTTTTTTTTTTTTTAACCCAAACAGGATGATAAATGGAAAAGCCTTGTATAGTTCAGCGCTTTCAGTGCAGGTGGAGACATCACTCCTCATCAGTACAAAAAATAAATTTGACTTCTTCATCTGTCATTTTTATGGATTTCTGTCTGGGCCAAATTACTCACTGGAGCCGTGGAAAAATTCCTGCCTCCAGGTTTATTTACAGATAGTCCCATTAGACATTTCTCATATACATTCCTCCTGTCTTGTTTGCCCGGCGCTCATCAGCTCCCCACCTGGCCTATATACCCTTATCAAGAGGCAAATGGAAACGTAAAAGCTCTGCACACGGGGGCCACGGGGTGATAAATCCTTCTCATTTCTATCCTCCCATACAAAAATGATTATTTTGTTGTTTTACGAGCCAAGTGCATTTGTTGTTTTGTTTTGTTTTTTTAGGTGATTTTAATTGCATAGCTTGAAATCATATGCTTGGATGAGTGCTTATATGTGTGCACCATTGACCTGAAATGGATTTTTCTAAGCTTGTGGACCACCGGTGAAGGAGTCACTGGGATGCAATGATATATAAGGACCGGTCATCATCCGCAGATTCTTTCTCGCTTTCATTGCATTCATCCTTTCATCCGCGATGTTGACATCTGGCTGTGCGACAACATTGATATATTATGAGGGATTATGCACAGTAGCCTCACAGTCCTATTATTGTTTATAGGCAGTGTAAACTGAATCGAGCTCAGTAAAAGCCGCCGCCCAAGGCTTTCTTTGTGTTCCCGGCTCATAAGGTGAGAATTAAGGAGGGAACTGCACACATGCTGGAGCTGGTGAATGAAAAATTCCACCCTGCTCCCGCACGAGGTGCCATTTTCAATGACCGCTCAATATCTGCTGCATTTGGACCACTTCCAAGACTGATCGTGCCAAATTTCGAAGCTGGCTTGGTAATTTCAATGAGTTGAGTCTGGTGGAAGGAGGCGTGGGTCAATCTGAGGCCAATTAAGGAATTTTAGAACAATAACGACTGCCTCTAAATTGTCAAAAGAAGCATCAGAAAGAGGGAATTAACTGAATCTTGTAGACGATGAAGGGCCACATTTCCTGCAGCTATTCTCAGAAACCATTTGCCAATCACAGCAAACAGTCAAACTTTACATGGACTCTGCCTTCTGTTGTACAATTTCATATTTTTAGGCAAAAGCAAGTCTGTATTTTGACCGGTGACTGTCTCCATGTGTTTTGTATCAGTTGTTGTTCCATATGCTCGGATGTTTGAAATCATGAACGTGACTCGACACACCTGTCTGATATTCTCACATTATTCAGAATTCTTGAAACTGTCCAGCTTCCTGACCTTTCTGGTTCATTAAATCTGATTTAATTGATTGTATTTGTATAGAGAACCATTAATGACTAAGCAGATGCAGCGGATCACAAAATACTTCAGTTAAGAGTGAATGCAATTCGGAAAAAAGCTGTGTTAAAAACAGGATCCTAGAAAACAGTGTGTCACATAAGTTTTGTTCCTGTCATTAACATTTTGCAAATACTGCTGCTAAACCTCTCGGGGCCTTTGGAGCTGGAACTATTGTTCAATGTTGCTCCGAGTAAGATCGATTTATGAAGATGTGGTGTGCAGGCGGGCAGAGCTCAGGATTCTTCTACTGCAGTCACACTGTTCTCACTGACGCTACGATTTTGCTGAAACACACACGTTAATATGGTTTTCGACAGTAATAGTGCTTTTGATCACTAATGAAATCCCATCCCAGGTTTTTTGAGATGCTAGGTCCAAGCCATGTTTTCCTATTTTTGGAGTGCCCGGACTTTTTGTGCATGTAAAACCTGAACCATGTGATGCAGTCAGGTTGGCCTGTCTGAATTTGTCAGACGTGGGAGTGTCGCTTGAATGGTTAAATAGTAAATTTCACCTTGACGAGAAAAGAAGAAAGACAATCAGAAATTGAATCACACTAAATTTTCCCCATAAAAATCCAACAGAGTGGGGATTAAAACTTTTGGCAACAGAAAAAAATTTTTTTTCAACTCTTCTTTACAAGATAGAACACAGAAACACAGGTAGCTATTTATAATTTACAAAAAAAGTCACTCGAGCACAAACCAAACCCAAATGCACATAAAATGGTATGCTTTATTTTGGTGAATAGACACAGGAAATGACAGATGAACTGCTTCCGGGTGCTGTCAAAATGGCAAGACCAGTGTTTTGAGATGGAAAATGGATCTAAATCATAGCAGAAGACCTCAGAATCCGATTTATCATCATGAGCCAGCTGGAGATGTAAGTCCAAGAATGACACTGATGTTCCAGGAGATGTATCTCATCCTTTGAAAGAATCACAGTTAAGGGCTCGTTAGAACTGTGCTGCTGTTAGCTTTCAGTCAGAACAAACCAGAAGACTCTTGGATCCGTGGCTAAAAAGATAAGAAATGTTTTCCAAGTGTATAATTTGCTGTCACCCATGACTTATTCTCCCTTAGAGAGAGAAAAAAAAAGTGCCTCCAGTTCATGTTCACGTGTGGTTTTCTTTTTGTATGATACAGCTTTAACTTTGCATTTGTGGGTCAGAATCAGAGTTTTTATGAATGTTCATCACCTTTAGAATAACCTCGTCCAGGCTTGAGAAGTGCAGGTCCAGTGGTTTTCATCTGGACCTGGTTCAAAGCATTCGACTCACAAAATTACAGTCAACTCACTTTTTTATTTTCAAAATTAAAAAAGGTTTCACAAGTTAGAATCAGTGTTTGAGTGAAAATTTACCTTCTTTAGAATAATTTAGTCCCATTTGAGAGGTCTAGGTACACTATTTTTCAACCTGTTCTAGCTATGAAAATGACTTTTGAATATGCTCTTTTTTTCATTTTCACAAATATAATAAAGGTTGTAGAAATTCAAAATGGGTTGTTATCTCAATTCAAATGTTAAACATGCTTTTCCATCAACATATAGAACAGAAAATGGATAAATAGCCGCTCTACATTAGAAATAAGTTTTCCTTTAATTTTCGCCTTAACTGCCAAATCAGAAGCTGTGAATCGGAAGTTTCGTTTCAGCTTTGACCTTTGGTCTTGTCCCTTGCGCGCAGAGATTTTCTCCTTGTCCTCCCAATATTTCAATAACTGCAGCTGGGAGGAATTCCATAATCTTTGTAATTGTGGAGCGCTCCCCAACTGTCAGATGCAGATATCACACCGTCTTTACGACGTGGATCAAGGACCTGAGGCTGTGTTTTAGTTGAAAACTTTACGATTTTAGTCGTCTTTCACTTCTCTGTATATTGGCCGCAGCAAGCAGAGGAAATAAACTTGCTGCGTATCATTTATGCTGCAGCTTGACATGCTGCAAGTAAACAGGATACTGTTCTGTCAGAGGTGCAGCCGTGAAAATAGCGTAAATGAGTAAATTAGTTCCCAATGAAATCACTTCTTTACTTTACCAATAACGCCAAACTCCTGCATGAAATGTGTTCTGACACAGTAGATCTGTCACTGTTTACCAGTTCTGCATCATTTTCTGCTCTCGGGTGACGGAGGTGACGATGGTTCCAGCTTCTGATTGACTTGGGTTGTATTTGTTTTTTGCAGCTTTCACGCGCCAACAGCTTTAAAATGATGCAATTTCTCACACAATGACACAGGAATCGTCATCCGTGCCAAATGGAAACCAGAACCATACCTCTGCAGTCTCAATGCATATTCCAGCGCCGCCATAGACCCGATAACTGGTATAATACACCTGTCACACTGGGGGTGAAACATTTGCAATTCCCACTATTGCACGTCTGATCTCCTCAAAGACGAATATCAAATTCCAGAACAGCTGATTCAGTGCAGCCCCACGAATTCAGTAAGAAGCTGTGATTCTTCTTCCTCTTTTTTTTTTTTTCTTTCGTCAGAGTTTAAAGAGCATCTCCCCACATGATCACCCGCTAAATTGGCTTCTGCCGCTGGAATCCTAATGATGCCCGTTTGTTTGAGGTTCGTGAATGAGGCGATTGTGGATGCAAATTTACACCGCAAAACGTTCTTTAGTCGAAGGAAAAAAAAAAAAAAAAACAACTCAAACACCTGACATCAAGATTTTCCCAATTAAATTCCCGATGATTTGTTTACGAAATAATCCCACCGCACTTGCCCACATCAAATGCTGTAATGATATCACAACACCACGGCTTTGATATGCAAATGCTGTGTAAGGGATATAAAACATTCTGTTTTCCTTTCCCGTTCGCCGAATCGGCTCGCGACAAAGACGCCGCTTAGTCTCATTTCTAACACAAAGCACTCCATTAAATTCTATTTAAAGATGGCTCGGGTGAACCCATTTGACAGCGCCTCCTACACTTCAACGCACAAAAGCTTTGTAATATAAAGTCTGCATTGTGCCTTTTTGTGCGGGCATCTTTGAAATTGCTTCTGGTCACCAGCAGAAAACACCTTCAGGGCTCACCGTCTTCCTGCCTCCGTGAAGTATTCTGATTCCAAAGACCTCGAAAACCGCACAATTAAAACACAGCTTCTCGCTTGCCTCTGAAACACCGTGTTTTAAGCTGTTTTAGATGTGACAGCCCACATATAGGCAGGGCGGCAATAATTTGTCGCTGCCATTCAAAGCCACTACAAACTCACTGGAATTACCAGGCGGAGACTGTATGCCTCTGTCGATCAGCGGAGTCGCAACCGGCAATTATCTACCATAGTTCTATGATGCTTGCTGTGGGAATCGATTTAATGTATGAAGTGTATGTTTTGCAAAATAGGAAGTTATTACTTTATGCTACGCTCTCGGTAAAATCCTGTGTTTTTGCGTTCGGAGCAGAGGAAGGCCACTCCGGTGTTTGAAAGTCACGGTCCTGCGTAGTTTTCAAGCGTCGTCTCTGGCGATTGTAGTAAGTAGATTGGTCGTCAGGCTCTCTGCAGAGCTTTGTGTCTGACACAGTCATTAAAAGCAGGTGTGTGGAGCTGGAAATACTCCCCAATGCTGGATGGAATACATGTTAACAGAAAGCCGACACAGAGCTCCATGATGACAGCATGATGGATAATTATCGTCCACAGCTGAGCAACCTCATTCATCTTCATTTTAAAATTTCAGGCCAGTCTATATTTTGTAATCAGTGAACTTGGCAGAACATGATATAAAGTGAGCTTTTATCCTGACATGTCCGTTCAGGTCAAGACTCATACATGAGCTCAAGGATTTTAGAGGTTAATAGAAGTCGACAAGTGTGGGTTTGATCTAAGATTCAAGAAACGGTTGATTCTTCCAGGGTGATGCAGATCGAGCATGGTGAAACTGCATAATTCTGGAGGAAATATACGAATGTCATGAAGGAAAGGTTCTAAAAATGTATGAATTGGCCATGAAACGAGCCTCTGCTGTGGTGTTGAAGAGAGAAGTGATCAAAATCAGGACAAGACAATTTTACCTGTTATTAATTCATTAATTTATTTATTGTTGAAATGCTCAAGGCAGTCACATTATAATGATTCAAGTCGTCCTTGATATTTATTTTTGATATGTACATACAGTGGCAGGGTTTGGGTGTGTGGCTATCACTCTGTTTTTATTCTGTAAAGCAGTTTGAGCTGCACTTTCTGCACTAAATGTGCTACATAAATGAAGTCTGTTTGATTGATTAACTGGCAAAGGACAGTGGTGACAACAATAAGACACAAGAATAGATGGTCTATGGCCTGATGATAGATCCCTGAGTTACAACTCTAAAATATGAAGCTTTCTTTGTATTGCTGTGTTTCATGATAACATTTGACCAAGTTTATCTGATTCCTTTAACTTTTCCAGAAATTACTTCGTCAAGAGCTAAAATTATCTTATTCTAGGCTAAATACCAAAATGAAATCTGTACATAACAAAATCTCCCAGGAAGGAAGTTGCACAATATTGTCCAACTTCAAAAATGCCAAAATGCAACTTTTGTGCTCTTTTCCTTCTGTTTGTTAACCTAAAGCCGAGCAGTTGCCTTCTGTAGCGTCATATCCAATGGACTGACATGAAAAGCACTATTGATCTTCAAATCTAATTCTCTGCGAGACAGAAAGTGTTTTTCCCACCAAATAAAGTCAGACATGATTGAAACCACACAGAAAGATAATAGTTGCGGTGAAAAGAAATCCCGCCGAACTGACGGTGTGAAATGAGAAGCGGACAGTGTTCTCCCTTCACAAAATTGCACACATTGTTATTTCTTTCTTTGCGCTGTCAAAAACTGTGTTGACAAATGTGTTTTAATGCTGTAACAAGCCAAATTGTGTAAGGAAAAAAAAAAGAGCATGTAAAGCTGCAGTTATGCAGCGCCATAACGGACAAATCAGACAAATCTGTCCCGGTAGGGGTCCTAAAGGTCCACTTGCCTTTCTATGGAGACTCCATTATTTCCGTGTGCTTTGTCCAGGACCCAATCAACCAAGGTATGAACATAATGTATGGTATATATAGTTCAATGGGGCCAGGCTGGATTGATTTAAAAAAAAAAAAAAGAAATCGACATCATGCATACTTGAATGAAAAGTTTCAGATGCACAAAGTGCTCGCGCTTCCAAGTTTCTTACACTTCGACAAACACAGCAGGGTTTGAGCTCGAACGCTGCACGAGGATCGTCTGGGGTGCGCATAAAAAAACTCCTGCAGACATTCCAGCTGCCTCTTGTTGACATAAGTCTGTGCTGTGGAGAATTTATCAACCGAAAGTGCCGCGAACACAGTGGACTCGCTGACGAGGAAGGGTGGCTTTGTGGTTCGGAGTCAAGCTGAACTTGCTGGAGGCTGTGAAGCACGGAGCGCTTCATCTCGCCGCCGCTGCAGCGCCTGCTGATGCAGCGTCTGTGCGTGTTTTGTGTTTACGTTTTATGTGCATGCAGACAAAGCGCTTCGTTCTGCGGCACCGGAAAGTAATAAGCATGAAGTCAGAGTACGAGCGTTGCATTTGTTTTCTCTTTGTTTCAGTCATCCGTGAAGTTCTCTGACTCGCAGGAAACACGCAGCACAAACTGGGTTTGATTGATCGATTTCTTAGTATTTCCAGCCAAATAGAGGAATGATTGAATTTGTGAGTTTGATAAATGTGAAAGATCTGCTGCAGAGTTGCTCAATACCAGGATATTAATACCACCAAATGTTTCTGTTGAATTCTCACGATAAAACGTTGATATGAACACATTTGTCACAGCAGTAAGTTTTTAAGTGAGTTTCTGCTCATATTCTGCACATATTGCCTTCAAGTTTCTGAGGACATCTATTTTTTCCACTTTCCCAGCTTTATGAAAATAGCAATGCTTTTACTGAAATTACAGAAATAAGAGAAATCTTACTTTTTGAGACACTTCAAGCATTTTTTTTAATGTCGTGATATCTATGCATTTCCTGTAACAGGGTGTGTGTATTGCTGTTTGTGTGTGTGAGTGGGGCTTTTTACAAGTCATGTAACGCGATTTGAGCATTTTTTTGAGACTGACTGATTCCAGCATTTTTTTTTCTCACTGTCAAATTAAAAATGATTGCTCAATCAATTCAGTTTTTTTATGTATCACCAAATATAACACATTCATTTCTAAGTACTTTTACAGAGACAACTCCACACAGGTATGCGCAAGACAACATTTTTATGACTGATGGAGCATGCTGCTCTCAGGACGTAAAACTGCTTGTCATGGTTTTTAATACTGAAATTTTGTTCTCTGTACTCCTGTACGCACATGGAGAATTTGATTTCAGCTGTGTTCCTGATGTCCTCATCGCACCTCCAGCTAAACCTGAATCAACCTGACATACCTCTCGTTTCCCAGTCCGGGAATCAAACTAATTGGTTTCAGCAGTAACTCTGAAAAAAAAGACATGGAGACTGTTGATTTTAAGTGGAACGTTAAAACTTTCACAACAACTCATCTACATCCCCCTTTTCTAACACTTGAATAATTTATTTCTCCTCTCTGCACCGCTGCTACTGTGATGTTGCGATTCCTTTAAGATCAATAAGGTGTCATTTATCTGCAGTCTCATCCAAGCTGATGGGCCAAAAAAAAAAAAAAAAAAAGAAAAAAGGAAAGACCTCCTACAAAAGGACTTGAAACGATTGGTAAAGTATGTCCAATTTTGCAGAGATGAAGATCGTCGCAACGCAGCATCAGATGCTTCCAGTCAATCGATTAAAGTTTGGGGTTATTAAGTACCAGTATGAAAAAGATGCCCAGAATCTTGAAAATAAATTCTTTACTGTTTCCACTTGTAGTCAACATTGCTTTGTTGAGGATTTGTCAGTTGTGGAATTCAAACCTGCGAACCTCCAAACACAACCTGGCTTTACCACTGATCCAGCGGAGGCACCGCAAAAAGCAAGAAAGAGGAAAAAGAGGGTAACTCTCCAGGTTGTCAAAGTGTAAATAAACGTGTGCGCATGCACGCACATGTACATTTCCCTCGCACCGAGAAACCGAGCGGCGGCACAGCGTGACACGGCAGCCTTCAAAGTGTCTTTGTCTGTTTCGTTTCGCATTTAACTCTGTTGGGGAACACGGGAGCCGTGAACTTGTGTGTATTTGGGGAAAAAAGCGAAAGGCAAATCTTTGCTCTTTGGGTACATTCAAGTGATTTTTCTTCTCTGGTACTTGTTTCAGCACAATTTGTGCCAACAAACGCTACAGTTGTTGTGCACTCATGTGCATCTTGCGGGCAAGCCGAATAAAGGACCTGCTGAGGCCGGGGAGGACGGGGGTGTCGGGGGGTAAATAATGCGTTTGGGAGGGGAAGGAGTGATGTCGGGATTCTGTGAAGAGTGCGAGCGAGGAAAGCGCCGGCACAGCGAGGAACTGAGATGGCCTGTGAAAGCCACAAGACCCACGCTGCTGGGAAGACCATTATCTAGATGGGGATGGCGCTTGTTTACTGCTGGCTGTCGCTCACTGCTCGCAGGCAGGATCTCGCAGTAAAGAGACGCAGTTGAAACAGGCGTGTTAACGGTTTAGCATACTGAAGGTGAAGAGATGTGTTTACGAAGGAAATAACATAATTCCACGTCATTTCCAGACCGGGCTCCCAGTGTTTCATTTAACATCACTGGCAGGGATTTCTTAGTTATTTATAGTGTATCTACCCTGCATGTTGCTGTGCAGAATTACATGGAATCGCCACTTTGTTAACCCGAGGCTCCTCTTCTCCCACTCATTTATTGTAGCCTTTTATAGTTATCTTGTCTCTGGGAAGTTGTTTTGAAACAACTTTTGAACTCTGAGGTCAACAGATTGTCATCATGACCCCAGGTCCAATTCCAAAGCAAGAAAATATGTTTTAGTTTAAAGACACAAGGGTGTATAGTCAATTTAAAGCTTCAATGACATTTCAAAACTGACAAATGTTGAATCCTGACCTGTCCATTGCAGTGATTGCTCCTAGCTCCTGATTTCTTTGTCACCTAAAGGTTCCTCATGCCGTTCTTCCTCCCTCTGAACACCTGAGATGTGTCTCCATCAACCCCAGTATTAAGACTCTCCCTCCACTAGTTTTACCTCATGTGGTTTTTCTGCATCTCGCTCTCTGGGATTTTGTTATTTTCCTGGGACTTGTCAAACTTATCTGCTGTTTCCATGTGTTCAGTTTTCTCTCTCCCCTGTTTTAATCTCTGTGTGGAGGATTCATCTGTCCTCAACTCCAGCTCGTCCCGCTCTCAGATCTCAGTCGAACCACCACCACCACCCGCTCACCCACCCTCCATCCCCAGACTCTCAAAACTCTAATTAAAAACCATTCACTCACCTCCTTGGTCTCTTTAAACATCGTTCATATGATGCCGTGTGACGGTCTATTTAGAGCCATTTGAAGTTTTTAATCACAATTTTGAACGCTGCCAAAAGTTTAAGGCACGTTGTACCGTGCACGGCTCCAGAGGATGCATTCAGGAACCATTTATTCAGGCTGAAAATATCCCATTAACTAATGAAGTCTTTACCGCCAGCTGAGTGTTGTCTGAATTCATGTGACTGCCCCCCCAGAAAAAAAAAAAAAACCCATCATGCCACCTTGCTTTCAATTCAGCCAAACCTTTTCCATGCTCAGCCTTGACTCTTACATGGGTAAAACATGAGCCAACTGATATTTCTGCTGAACAGAAATAGTGAAGGGGGGAAAGTTGAGTTGTTGAGGCCTGGTCCAGGGTCAGCGGAGTCCGACCCCGACACCATCTTCAAATGGACGAAGTTCTTGAATGAATACAATGAAAGCCTAACTTGCTTGGGAAGGAGTAGGAGGAAGCATAAACTTTTTAAATCCTTCCTCTTCTCTAGTCAGTTTTTCCCAGTGGCGTACATATGCCACAGAAACAAACAGAAAACCACAAACAAGCAAATCATGAGAATGTCAAAGCACCGAGTGCACGTTACGCTGTACCTGGTGAACACTGTTTGCACGACTGTTTGAACTACTTCATGTTTGGATGCTTCCTTAGCTCCGCTGTCTCACTCCACAAATGGAAATACTGAATATTTAAAAAGTGAATAAATAAAATACGGTTTTCAAATTTTCCCTGCGAATAAGTTTTTTTGATGCTTTGTACATAATTTGTGCTGTTTGAAAATGAACCAGATCAGCCGATTTGAATGGTTTTGACTTAAGGGGTAGTGGATTTCTGTGATCTCTGTATGTTGTCATACTGGACGAAGACCGAGAAGAATCATTACGATAGCGTCCGTTTCAGCTCATCTTTTCACCGTATATGTATGTGGTCACTCAATATGTTTCTGGCACAGTGCATCAAAATGATAAAAATCTCTAAATACATGTATACTGCTGGGTAGAACAAACCACTAATTAAAACAATATTTCACGCAAAACATCTTTATTGTTGCTTCTGCCAAAACAAGTGGAGTAATTATACGTCTGAGTGTAGGAAAGCCTCAAAATGAACATGCTGTGTATATTTAATTCATGAACTGCAAGTGGACCTAAAAGAATAATGATCATGTATGTGAAACAGATTACAGCTGTGCATACTCCACAAAATAATACAAAATAATTTTCTATTGTTTCTTTTAATAAATTGGTATCTGTGCATCCTTATTTTTTACCTTCAGCTTGTCCAGACATTACAGACAGTCATCAAAGTGACTCTCGGCCAAACTTTTGAGCTGCGCGGTGCACTGAAACCCACTGACACCATCAACAGAAATCAACTTGAGAGCCCCTCTTCAGCTCCGGGTCCTGATTAAAAGAATGGTCCACCTTCCCAGTGATGGGTGCACTTTCTAACTCCTGCAGTGTCTTCGGGCTCTTCTGTTCAAACAACAGTCCCCAAACTGAACTTGCAGTGTCCAGCGCCTTTCAAGAGATCTGCCCTGTAGTGATGCACTGCTTTGCCAGCGAGACGCCTTCCATGTGTCACTTCAAGAGAGTCGACCGCCGCTGCAGCCTTCTCATTACAGTGAAAGGTAGCTCTTGTCATTTCTGTTTTCCCAAACAGAAGACAGCACACAGTCTACTGCGGGCACAGTCTGAGAATCTAGAAGTTTTATAAAAAAGTATGGTTGATATGGTGTCAAATGTAATAAAATATACTTAAAATCTAATGATTTAACTTACATTAAAAAAAAAAAATGTAAAGGCTTGGTAGTTTTAGAATTGAGAGTCACTCTTGATAGCAATTCAACTTCTGTCCCTACAAAATATCCATGTACTCCCATTGCTTATGTTTACAAAAGCATAACTACGGACATGTGTTTGTGGTTTCAAGGCAAAAAAACTACCCACATGACCCGGCATACTGACTGCATCGTGTTCTCATCACTGTCTCAAAGTTACAGGAACGATACATTTTCACTCGGACTGTCTTCATGTAAATTGAGCCTAAGTTCAGTTTTATATCTTAGGAGATATGCCTCACTTCCTCAACTGATATATTAATGGACAGGAGGTTAAGGGGATTTTTGCCCTTGAACATGCATTAAAAATGCGGGTTACTTGATTTGATTTTGAAACACATCAGTAACGAGGAGCTTAGCACTTTCACCGTCTCTTCTCATCTCATTTATCCAACGGTTGCTAATAAAACTTTTGCGTCTTGTATGTCTGTCTTTTTTTTTTTCTTGCATGCTGATGAGGATGTTAAAAAAGTGATGCTCCGTATCTCCTGGTGCTGTTTGGTGCACAGTGGCAGAACAAAGCTGAAGCTAATCTCACACAAAGGATTTGTAGAAACGTTGTTTCACAACTGACAGAGAAACACGAGTGAGGCCATGAGAGGGGGATGAGTGGCGGCGTGGGGAACGCTGTCTGCGAGAGCTGCCCACACCCAGCGACAGCTCAGCAGCGACTTTAACGCTTACTCTGAGGGCTACTTATGCGTTCCCCTGACTCATACTCAAGAAACCACGGGCATGTGGGAGTGGAGATGCATCTGTTATTGATCGCGCCAAAAACAACCCCTGCGGTAAGGCGTAGCCGTCTCGTGCCAAAAAAAGTTTATGATGCAATCAATTAGTCATTGATTCGCACGTGACACACAAATGTTCCGCATGTCGGCAAACATTATCTTCACTTTGGGTGATGATGACCAGGTTTTTGGGAGTACTGTAGATTGTTTTGGGTGTGTTGATACACAACTCAGTGGATGCATGACTCAAAAAGCCAGAAAGAAAAATCACTTTGTGCTAAATCGGAACCCAAATATTACAAGAGTTTTCCATTTTCACTGAGAAACAGGTGCAAACGGGGCCTATGTCTACACATAAGGTAATAGCGATAAGGTGGAAGCAATCAGGGTGAAGAAACATCAGGGAAGGGGAGGAAACCTCAGTGCAAAAACGAAACATGACCAAGTAATTTAACACACAACACTGAAAAATGTGAAAACTTAAACGTATTCTCCCCATGACTAATGAAAGAGGGCAAAAATGACAGATAGCTCAATTTGTTCCTTGGCTTCCCTTCAAGACTCTCAAGCAGATTATCCAGAAAGCTCCCAAGAACGGGTCCTTCACTGGCATCCAAAGAGCTGCCAAACTGAAATAAATAAATAATTTCAAATGAAAACATAAGGAGTAATCCTCTGTGAAGGGGGGAAGGGGTGGGTGGGGGTTGGGTGGGGGACACACACACTAATCTTCTCCCCAAAACCTGCTAATTGTCCATTTGGTTTCAGATCTGACAAAATACAAAAGAACATCTCTCTCTCTCTTTCTGTCTGTGTCTCACTCTCTGCACCCGGTTTACACCCACAGATGTTCCTCAAAAGAAAGAGAGAGATCATTGTAAAAAAGCCTAGAATCACCCATTATTCCTCCAAAAGCCTTCTCACTAAAGCTGACACAGCATCCTGATGAAGATGAAGTGCTCAAAGTTTGGTGTACCCGAAGCAAGTCCCATATCATCTTAAACTTCTTTACAAAATAAATAAATAAATAACTATATTTGGTGACTATTTTCTTGGAACAATGAGCTTCTTGAGGTGTGAGTTCCAATTCGCCTGTTCGAATGGCATCCAGCAGCAGGCGTGGTAACGTTCTGGAGGTAAGGGTTACCAGGAGCTTCAGCAACGTGCTGCGAATGAAAAATGAGAAGGGACTGAGCGCTATTCCTTCATTAATTAATGTGGGATGTGTTTAACCGAGCTGTTGAGTCTTACAGTGTCAGAAACAGCACATTGTTGGCATTCTGACAGGCCTGGATAT
Source organism: Salarias fasciatus (assembly GCF_902148845.1). Taxonomy (NCBI): domain Eukaryota; kingdom Metazoa; phylum Chordata; class Actinopteri; order Blenniiformes; family Blenniidae; genus Salarias; species Salarias fasciatus. The sequence goes on from NC_043760.1 coordinate 13,717,437, forward strand.
CTTTAGAATTTCTAGTTGAAGAAAAAAGCAACAACATCAACTCGACTGGATTCATTACATTAATTTTTACCGGTGGACAAGTTCTCGTCTTCATTAACTCTGAAAAATCAAACATATTTTCATTGTTCTGCTTAAAGCATTTCTCATATTTCTCTTTGGACAAGCATCCTAAATGTCGCCAGTAGATTTCCAAAAGGATTTTTTTGCTAATCTATGTGGTTACTGTGTGTTGTGTTAATAACATTTTAGCACATTCTCCATTTTGATGTTTCACTAAGTATGTTTTTCCTTACTGAGTAATATATTTTATGTTATAACTATTGGTGCTTTTTCCACTTAGCCTCCCAGCTTTCTTTTTTTCCCAGCTCGGCCCTGGTCCCTGCACGTTTCCATTACTTTTTGTCCCTCATACTACTTTCATGGTCCCTGCTCGGCTGAGGTTCCAAGCTGGGCTGAGAATGTGGCGTTGGCAGATGCCGTCCGCTGATTGGCCAGAGTGTGGCGTCAGTAGCAGAGCCGTGACGGCGACTGCGGTCAGACTTACGCCCGCCATTTTTAAAAACCTTGCAACAGCAGTCTGGTAATATGCTACCTGCCTTGCATACTACTTTTGAGTCATTGTGTAAGTCTCCCATAGTTATTTTTTATGTTCCTCCATCATAGTTTTAGAATTTCAGAGACAACATATTTTCTGTCTCTTTGTGATAGTATTTAATTTCAATTACCTTTTGGGTCCTAAACGTTTCTGTGGTGCAAGATGATATATTGAGTTTAAAGGTGCTGTAGGCAGGATTTTGCTAGTCAATGCTAATTTTTATGTGTTTTCTTTGGATTAAATGTTAGTGTATCCATTGATAATCCTTTAGGAGTGTAGCATAATTGCATTACCGCGAGGGCGCAGCGTTTCCATCTGTCTCTGTTCTGAGCTGAAAAGGAATCTCGACAGCTCCAGGTATCTTTGACCAATCAGAAGAGCCCATGAGGCTCTAACCATGATTGGTCGAGGGGCGTTCGTCGCACGTTCTTGTGGGAGGGGCTTAACTTGCGTAAGAAAACAGGACAGGATTGGTTGTGCTGGGTTTCAAATCGCCATCTTAGATGGGTCAAATCGCCAATCGGAGATGCCGAATCCTGCCTACAGCACCTTTAATGCTTTCTCTGTACAATTGTTTTGCATCTTTGTCAACATCATAGTTCTTTTTTTATCATTACAATATGTGATTTTGCAATTATTGTATGTCTTGTTCTTTTATAGTTTTTTTTTTTTAGTTCATTTTTGCAGAGATGTGTCATTGGGATGATTTCTTCTCTTTTTGTTGTTACTTTATGTTTGTATGTGACCTTTTGTGCCAGTGACAATTTTTGGTCATATATGCTTGTTTTCAATTTATTGTCTTCTCCTTGTCTTTTCTTTTCTTTTTTTTTTTTTTTGTGTTTGTGTCTCTGGTTCTGTTAATTTTGTAACTCCATGTTATTACTTGATGTTTCATTTTGGGTTTCCTTGTATTGAATCTATATTTCTGTTGTCATTTTGAGTTTTTTTGTGGTTCACTTTGCTTTTACACCTTTTTTTTTTTTTTGGAAGATTGTCCTTTTATTTGAAGTTGTCTCGTGACAACCCCGGGGCCTTTTGATCGGTTAAGTCTCTGAGTCTGTCAGTCAGCTTCAGCGACTCCCTCCATGCCTGCGAGTGGCCGTACAGTCAGGAAAATGGGGAAGGCAGCGGCGTCCCGGCAGCCCTGACAGCGGAGCGACAGCTGACAACAGCCGAGAAAAGAACATGATCAGCATGTGACAGCAGTGGAGTGGCGCCCTGATGTGCTGGGAGGAGGACTGAAAAAGAGAGAGACTGTAAAGAAACAGTAAGTTGATCAGAACCTCTAAAACTCAGCAATTACAATGCTTTATTTACGGTATTTACAGTAAATTTATTCTAGCTATGCAAACACAAGGCAATTCAATGTTAGGGAATAAAAAAATAAATAAATTAAAGCAAGGTTATTAAGAATCCTTATCTTGGATGATTAAGATTATGAAATACACTGAAACACAGTGTTTAAGAAAATCTGAGCAAATATTGGTGTTTTATGGCCTGGTTTAAATAAATCAAGGTCAGGAGTCCTCAGGTGTTCAGGAAGCTTGTTTCACAGTTGAAACAAGTGGAGGAACTAAAAGTTGTGAGGAGTCACAGCTGACCTTTGACCTTTATCAACCCCTATTGTTTCAAATATATCCTAGTTACAAAGATTAAACATAATTTTCCTTTATTTTCATGAAAAAAGCCATGCTAATAGTGATGACAGAAGAGATAGATTACATACCTAAACAATTCAGTAGGCCAATAGGCCTACTGTTCTTTACATTTGTGCTGCTTTTCAAAGAATCTTATGCAATCATGCCAAATGATGTTCATGGTTTCAATAAATAAACCAGTTAAGTACAGCAAGTTAAGATTTTGTTTTCATCATAAGATGAACTCAAACGTGACAAAATATCAAAGTATATGAAAAAAAAGACAGTCAAACACAATTCAGTGATTCGTTCACAGTATATTTACCACACAAATAACACACAATTACTGTTGTGATAGGCTTAAAAACAAAGTTGACACACACACACACACACACACACACACACACACACACACACATATCTATATCTATATCTATATCTATATATATATATATATATATATATATATATATATATATATATATATATATATACGAGGGGGTACCCAAAAAAAAACGGAATTTGGTCAGAAAACAATAATAATAATGAGTTCTGACTTCTGGCCGTCAGATGTGCTGCAGGTAAGCCTCGTGCACATCTGTGAGAAATCTGAGCTCCGAGAGTTACACGGACGCCTGTCAGGCGCTATTTATAGCAACAGAGTGCAGAGGCGGTCTGCGATTTTTTTCCAAAATGGCGACATTGACTGGGAAGCCAGAGCAGCGCGTAAACATTAAATTCTGTTTTTTGCTGGGAAAAAACAGCAGCAGAAACACTCACCTTGTTGCAGCAAGCCTACAAGGATGATGCTCTGGGGAAGAATCAGGTCCATGAGTGGTTCGGGTGGTTTAAAAAGGGCCAGATGTCCGCGCGTCAGGTGCGCTCAGCAGTGAAAACAATGCTGAGCTGCTTTTCCCCTGTCCAGGGTATCGTCCACAGCAAGTTTGTCCCTCCAGATCAGACTGTAAACCAGGAAGTCCTCAGACGGCTCCGTGAGGATGTGAGGAAGAAGTGGCCCGCGGAGTGGAGCCCGGTTGATCCACCACCACAGAGCGCCAGCGGACACGGCGCTGCGCGTCACGCAGTTTCTGGCGAAGAATGAGATGAATCTCCTCTCCCATCCGCCTTATTCACCAGATGTAGCCTCGAGTGACTTTTTCTTGTTCCCCAAGTTGAAGAAAGAGCTGAAGGGACAGCGGTTTGCAGATGTGGAGGAGGTGACAGAAAAATCGCAGCCGGCAATATTAACGGCGATAACGTGTTGCGTTATCGCGAGAGTGTTATCGCGCGAGAAAAAAAATGTCGCTAATCTAATCTGTCCTCTGCCCCAAACTGGAGAGTCACACCGTGCTCCAGCTGAGCGTCAAAAAACCACACTCGCGCTTTTAGCAGTGAAACATGGTCCATTCCTCATTATTTGCCATATTGAACTTGGCCGAATTATCAGAAAAATCACGCGGAAAAGGCAGGTATGAGGCACAAACTGAAATAAGGAGCGCAAATATGAAGAAAATGAAAGTGAAACTTAAATCACGTGTTTTGTCGGTGCAGCGTTTCGGCCAGCTGGGCGTTTTTCTGGCGCTGAAAACACGCAAAATAAAGTATATTTCCCGTCAACACACAATCTGGTTTAATAAAGGGAAGTATGAGGCAAAATTCGGCGTGGCTGAATTTAGGCTGTCTTGGAGATAGAATGAAGTTTGAGGAAGTGACTTCTATTTTTCATCTGCTCTGTTATTGTTGGTGTGTGTGTGTGTGTTGGGAGGCAATCTTGGTTAAGACTTGGTATTTTAAGCTATTATAAATCATATTTGATGAATTGTAAAGTTATTTATGTAACACACATTTTGAATGGAATCGGCAGACTTCAAATGAGCCATCTTAATAGCGATTAAATCGCAATTAACTCCAGGATAGGGGTGCGATTAATTGCGATCAAAAAATGTAATCGTTTCCCAGCTCTAATATATATATATATATATATATGTATGAATATGAACTAGGAACTAGGAACATTGTATTTTTATTGATGTGGTCTCAGAATGAAGAAGACGACAGATTCCAGTGGTGTACCTTCTGAGACACCTGCTGGATTGGGGTACTTAGCTTATCGGACACGCTGAAAAGTCACCTCTGGGATGACTCCGTCGTTCTCCTTGACCTTTTTCTTTTCCAGCAGGCAAAGCTATGTGGTTTAATTAGCCATGCCGAGAATGCGATAGGGATAAATTACATTATATAAATGATGTACTTAGCCCGGTGGCCTTGTCTGAGGTGACTTCTCATTTTACGCCGTGCTTATGCTAAAGAAGACTGTGGTTTTTGGAGACGGATGGAGTCCAAACCGCTGAAAGGGTATCAGACATCTAATGAGGGAGTTGATCACTCTCTCCAACCACTTTATTGACCAGAGTCCCGGAGACTGTTGACAGAGGGATGTGGAAACAAAGGGAAAAAACATTGGTTTTGAAGCAGTGTGCTGCAGAGTCCTTCTTAAAGCAGCCATACGTCAATTCCAGCTGTGATTTCTCAGCTGTATTTCTTGTTTACGTGTCTGCATGGTGTTATCACGTCTGCTTTTGCATCCATTTTAAACAATAGGACAGGGAGAGTTTCACATACCTGAGTCTCGACAACACATAAAGAAATGAATTGAATCAAAGAGAATAGAAATACTTTTTCAGTCCCAGAAAGAACTTCCTGTTGCATTGTTCTGCACACAAAGAGCACAGAACAAAAAGTCAAAATGACAGGATGAAATTAAATAAGTAATATTAAACTGGTATAAGTATAAAAGAATGAAATTAACAGAAAAACACAGCAAACATGATTTACAAGGGAGAGTTATAGAGTCTTATTTCCACAGGAGTGAAGGATCTCCTGTGGCGCTCTGTGCTGCATTTTGGTGGTATTAGTCTGTTGTTATTCAGTGTCAAACATATTGAAGCCTTCAATCTGTCTGGTGTCCCAGTTAGTCCATATTTTGCTTCTGTTTGACAGACCTGTGTTTTTGTCGTGTATCAAATTGCTCCATTTAGACGTGCTATGTTATTTTCTCCCTCCTGGTTGCTGTGTTTTGTTTTGTTTTGTTTTGTGGAGGAATATAACATTTTTTTTTTGGAATAAAAGACAATGCTTTGAGTTGAACCTGGTCCACGTTTGAGTCCTTTGTTCATGCCCACTCACATTTTTTAAAACACAGTGAAATGAATGGATGGGTGGAATAGACTCCAGCTCCCTACAGCTGCAAGTTGGATAAAGCAGGTATAGAGCATGAACATATATTTTTTGTTTTTACCACAAAGCTATGTATATAAAGCTCTCTGGAGACTTCCTGCCACCTGTTTAGTCAGACATCCATGGCAGACGTCTGTCTCAGCTCAAATTGGACGAAACGAGAGCTTCACCCTGCGCAGACACACACTCACACACAGTTAAACACTCAGTGACACTTTCACGGATGTCTTGGGATCGTACAAGAAAGCTGAGGTCTGAGACAAAATCCCACTCTCAAAGAGAATATGCAAGTCCAACGCTTGTGAGGAGCTCGGCCAGAGGCAAACCCAGGTCATATCTTACTGTTGTAACGTAGTGCTATGAACCTGGGGCCTGATCTGTTTGAATAGATGGTGCAGAAGATGCTGATGTTCTCGATATCAGATGCAGTTCTTTAGCTGTGGATATTTCAGCAACTTCAGCAGAATATCAGATCATTTAAGGTGATTTAATTCATCAATACATCTCCAATCCACATTTCTGCTTGTGCAGGTTAAGTGTTGCGTGCAAATCAGCAAACTTTAAACAGGATCTTAGTAATTCAGGGCAGGAGACTTCTGTATTGGTGTATTTTACTCCTGACTTTATCATTTCAAAGCTGGTGAGGATCAAGACACTGGACAAAGAGTCATTAGACCTACCAGCAGCTCCGTTATTGTATTCACTACAACAACTTCATGATTTCAAACAATGGCAATGATGTTATAACTCCGGGGATATGCAGATTGCCCTGTTCTGATAGTGTTTTCTGAATAATTGATGAGCAGCAATTACTTTATTATACTTTAATGCAGTTTTTATTTACTGGCAATTATTTATGCTCTAAATACCCATACAGGCTCAAAGCATAGGGCACAGGAAAGGGATATTGAGCAACACTGGCTTGAGATTGGCATCATGTCTCAGTCAATAAGCTCAGTGGTTTGATGCTTTAAATTGTCACATATCTTGTGAAGAATTAATGCCGACTCTTTTTCAGGTTTGAAAAATCACTTGCAATAACAACCATATTGTGAAGTAAATAACCTAACAAATGTCTTCTAAACAGTGAAGTGAAAATACATTCTGCAATTAATAGCATCATCAGTGCCGCTCGGCTCTAATTATCCCACCGATAGGACTGGTTAAACGATCTTCACCTCCACATGGACGTTTCCTGCCTTTCCTCGTCACTCCCTCCCTCCTCCTCCTCCATCGGCGTCCATCTTCGCCCGTCCACTCTGACTCCCGCCAAATGCAAAAGTTGAAACTCCGTCTCGCAGTGCGGCGCAGAAACTGACAGCTCATTATGACTTTCAAAATTGAGTTCAATTCTGTGTGATCTATTAATCTATTCTGCCCATCCACAGTCATTCTCTTTTCATTAAGCCGAACAATAGCCCCGACGCCACAGAATTCATTACATGCAATCAAAAGCAGATCCTTAGGGCCCATTTAATTCGCTTTCATTATTAACATTGCCACTATTATTAATATACTTAAGGCTGCTGTGACGTCGTGTGTTGCCGAATGGAAATGTTAATCCACTCTTTTGGCAGGTGCCGGTTTCTCTCTGGAGGCAACCGGCAGCTCCGAACGGAATAAAACTTTGTGATGAGGGTGTCACGGCTGACATTTCAGATGCAGGAGAGAAGACAACAAATTTATTTAGGGTGACATTTTCTCTGATAACATCATAAAACCCCTCATATATGTAAACAATATTAACGAATACAATTTACATTTATTGGCTAATTAGAAATGGAAAAAAAAAAAATGGTGGTTAGTCTGTTTTTTTCTGTTATGGCTGGGGCTGTAATGTTTCATTTCTGTGTATTTTTTTTTTTCCATTCAATAAAGCATCTCTGTGTGTGAGTCAGCGGGTCAGATGGAGGCCACATTCATAAGCTGGAGCTACGTCACCTGAGGCTCCCTCATTAGAGACTTGTGTGGAAGCTTTCCCATCAAACATCTTTCACCTTGGACCCTCACTCAACACTAATTGTTGTCTTTTGCTTTTAAATTAGTTGAAAGTAACTTTAGAGTAAGACCCGTAATTGATAGTCACGACTGCTGTGCATCTACACACGAAGGCGAAGTCATGTTTTATTGTGCCACTGGTCCAAACTGGCATTATGTGATCCTGTGACTGTAATTCTAACCGTAAAGAAAAAATCAACTGCAACCATCTCCACTGGGTTAATACATATTATAAGAACAATGATTATACATGTGTTTGAATGTCTGAAAGCAAAATGGTTTGACATGCCACTGTAAGACTTGACATAACAGTTAATACGACACACTATAACAACACGTTGCTGAACCTGTGATTAAAAACTCGTCACGTTTTACATATTTATGAATTATTGAATAACTTCAACAGAATCAGAGGAAAGCTGTACTTTCCAACCTGTTCCGATGTGGTGACAGGTATCAGATTATTCTTTTTCAACTTACATTTAAAATACAAGGTGCCAAAAACGTCGCATTGTGAATAATTTGTTTCCCAGATCTGCTTGAAATTATATTTAAAAAATGGATTTCGTCTCTTGTTCTGGTTTTCTTTGACATGAGTAAATTTGATTTTCACAACATCAGAGCAGGTCACCAAGTTAAGCACCACAGGATTAGAGGAAAGCTTTTTTTTTTGTTGTTATTTCTTTATTAAGAAGACCCCATCATGACATGCCAACCTCTTTTTTGATCCTGTCATGGTGAAGGCCGATGATATGGACCTAAATCATTTGTTGTCCGGATCCCTGTGGTCATTTTTTAAGAGAACAGCTGACGTTTGGGGAATGTGGGTGGAAGCGAGTGACCAAGCTGTCTGTGTCAGTGTATATGCAGTATGTATTATGTAAGGCTGTTTTTTTTGTTGTTGTTGTGTTGTGTCTGTGTTGTCTTATTTTCAGTTTTTGCCTATAGGAGACCCTTAAAAAAATGAATAACATTTCACACAGCTATCTGTTTCGTAAAATTGTGAACAGTTATGTAACAGGCAGTACGTGTCGACCATCTGGAAATGATGGCGGTTAGAATAATGGTGTCAGGTACTGATGATTCAAAGCATAATCACTTTTTCTTTTTCTTTTTATGTCAATAAGCAAGCTTGTGTTTGTTCATTTACCTTAAATCTTCTATCGTAGGGGTCCCCAACCACTAAACCATGGATCGGCACCAGTCCATGTGTTGCTGGGCGGAGGCTGGAAGGGGAGCTCATAACTTTCAAACACACCTGGGGAATCATTCAGAAGCTGGCCCAGAAGAGACGAGAGTGGCGGAACTTCACTGCTGCCCTACATGCATACATTTCAGTGAAAATCACTTCTGCTTTGCAATGTCCACCTTAAGAACTTCTCTGAAACTTGCTGAGGCATCTATTGTCATTCATGAATGCAGTCAGTGACTTTGACTGCATTCATTATTTTAAAGAATTTAAAAGCTTACATCGTTGATTGGACAAGAAAATCCATCCCCCCTTGGATCTTCCAGCTGATTAAATGTCATTTACATCATCTGAATTAAACATATCCTTTTTCTTGGTTTAAAAAACACTGTGTCTTTAATGCATGGAAGGGCTGATATAACTCTGTGGACAGCATGTTCGTGGCAGGTTCCATGTGCTCATCCTCAAATGGAAAGTGTCCATATAGCCATCGCACACTATTTGCAACTTTTCTGTCACTTGCTCTTTGGAAGATGGCGTGATGGGATTTTCTTTCATCTGGTTATAAGGATGCAGATCATCTGATGCACATTATGTAAATCAAACAACTATATCCAACTCTGGTGCTGGAGAGAAATGCATGCTGGTCTGGGTGTTTAAATGTGTTTATTTTATGTGTAGCAGTCAGACAGTGGACAAAGGTGTGTTTGAATCTCCGACTCGCGTGACACAGATGGCGAAGTAGCTTATGGATGCTTCAGTAGAGTAATATAGCAGGTTTTTGGGGATTAGTTTCATGATTCTTTCTATGTAGGCTATGCCTTGCGATTCATCCTTGCGATGCTTTATGACACTGTTGTGGTGCTGTCACTCATGTTCTGCGTCACAAACCTATTCCATGGTTTAATTCTCCTGGATTTGTTCTCCATGTTTCTTGTTTTCATGGAGATAAACTTGTATATGTTTGGGTCCAGAAACGGACTCATCATCAGTTGTGGTAAATATAAATAAGGAGACTGAGTTTCTGGAAAAACTAAAGAAAAAAAAACTTTTTCTTCAGTATATTAAAGAATTTAGTCTTTTTTGGTTTTAGGTTTTCTTAGTTTTTACTTTACTCTTATTTTATCTTTACAAGAATATCTATACTACTGAATGAGGAATGTAAGTACTTTTATCTACTCTGGCGAGATTGCATGGAGTTGCAGTAGTTTTCACCTTGACTGTAGCAATTGCGATGCTCATTATGTCATTTTCTCGCCATGATTGAAGGGGAAAGACTGTCTTCTCTCGCAAGTCCTATTGTTCATGTGACGTCCATCATGCTTCGCCTGTTTTGTTCACAAATTCTGAAATGCCAATTTTATAACCTTTTTGAAATGACACAGCATGCTCATTGACCTTCTCGTAATGATAGCGGGTCACATTTTAATACCAAATGTCCATTCTTAGTGCCAGGACTGCTTGGAATAAAACGGGTTAACATGGTGTCTGTCATTTTCAAGGCATGAAAAAAAAAAAAAAAACTGCAGTAGACTTACAACTGAGGTTTTAGATCTTCTGCTACAGAGCTGAAACTTTCATAAGAAAGGATTTACGAGAAGCGGGGCATTGTGGGTTCAGAGAAGTTGCTGTGAACAACACGAGAAACAGCAGGGTATTCACATTCATGGAGCAAAAAAAAAAAAAAAATTCAATTAGACTTTATAATTAGCAACTTCATGAAAGTGTGCTGAAAGAATTAGTCCCATGAGTAAAAATTTCATGTCAGTATTTTAAGAGTCGTGCCAAATGGTTTTTTATGATGCCACGTGACCTCTTGGGTGTAAAATTAAACATGAAAAGCAGTTTAAAAGGTTTCAAGATGACAAATGGAGAAAAGAAGGGACATTTTGGAGATGATATCGTGTTAATCTTTCCCCTCAACAGTCAGAATATGGCTCCTAAAAAAAAAAATGTCTGTTTTATTTTTGTCATATATTGATTAATCTTCCATCACTACGCAACCGGGTGGATCTGATCTTCCAGATATATCCTGGTGAATCAGCCCTCAGAATGTGCCAGTCTTCAGTTCGCCTGGCCAGATGGATGATGAACTGAACGTACACAGGCAGGCCATTAAACTCACAGATGGATGGATGGAGTTTTGAATACAACGACAGATAAGATAAACAAACTGCAAACCTTTGCTCAGGACACTTGGATGAGACTCATGTGTTACAAGCACTTGTGGTACGAACAAGCCGGGTCGAGGAGAGCAGCTTCGCTCGCCTGTTTGTGGCAGACGCAGTGCATTATTTAAAACGGCGCACTGATGCAGCTGATATGATTTCTTAATAAAGCTCCAGAAGCTGCGAGGTGATGGAAACCAAAGGACGGGGCTGTCATGGTTGACCAGCTTGTGAACCTTCTTTCAGAGCTGTAACATCGGGGAGGAAAAAAAAAAAAGGATTCTGAGAATTACCAAACGCTATACATGGGTGCAGCTCATACATCTGATTACTGTCTTCAGGACTTTTAGGCAGTGTTCACACTCAAACTGAAATTTGCAACATTGGAACTAAACATGAAAACACACTGAGAAGTTGTCCTGAAGTCCAGTACTATGTACTTTCTGCAACAAAACTTCTGTGACAATGGTGAATGCTCAGTGAAATGCAGCTTTTACTGAAGACGGCCGATAAAATCTATGAAGGAGTTAAAACAGAAGTAGGAATTTCCCAGTGCCGCACATCAGACAAACATTTCTTGTGTTTAAACAAATGTAAGGTTGTCAAACATAAGGATTGTGGGCCAAAAAGGGCCTGCAGGAGGCTCCAACTTGGACTCCAAACCGCTTACCATGCAAATTTGAAAAATTCCAACGAAAACAATGATTTACGAGGGCGTACCCAAAAGAAACCGGAATGTGGTCAGAAAATAACAATAATAATGAGTTTCGACTTCTGGCCGTCAGATGTGCTACAGGGAAGCCTCATGCACACCTGTGAGAAATCTGAGCCCCGAGAGTGACACTGACGCCTGTCAGCCGCTATTTATAGCAACAGAGTGCAACTGCGGTCTGCGATTTTTCCAAAAAAGCCAGAGCAGCGCGCAAACATCAAATTTAGCTTTTTGCTGGGAAAACAGCAGCAGAAACATTTACCTTGTTGCAGCAAGCCTACAAGGATGATGCTCTGGGGAAGACTCAGGTCTATGAGTGGTTCGGCCGGTTCAGGAAAGGCCAGATGTCCATTGAGGATCAGCCGAAACCAGGACGACCCTCCACCTCCCGCACAGTCGCAATTGTCGGGGAAATTGAAGCGACTGTGATGGCAGATCGACGCAGGAGCATTGAAGAGGTAGCTGATCTGATGAGGGTCTCCTGGAGTTCCTGCCAGAGGATCATAAGCCAGGATTTGGGGCTGCGCCGCATCTCTGCCAAAATGGTGCCGCGCCTGCTCACACCGGAGCAGAAGGAGACTCGCGTGGACGTGTGCCGGCAGATCAAACAGCAGCTGGGGTACGACGCCAGGCTATTGTCGAAGCTCATCACCGGGGACGAGACGTGGTGCTACGGGTATCATCCAGAGACCAAACAGCAGTCCAGCCGGTGGAAACACCATGGATCCCCTCGGCCGAAGAAAGCGCGTCAGGTCCGCTCAGCCGCGAAGACGATGCTGATCTGCTTCTTCGATGTCCAGGGTGTCGTCCACAGCGAGTTTGTCCCTCCAGGTCAGACTGTCAATCAGGATTTCTACATCGACGTCCTCAGACGGCTCCGTGAGGATGTGAGGAGGAAGCGGCCCGCGTAGTGGGCGAGTGGAGACTGGTGGCTCCACCACGACAATGCGCCCGCGCACAAAGCTCTGCGCCTCTCGCAGCTCTTGGCGAAAAATGGGATGAATCTCCTCCCCCATCCGCCTTTTTCGCCGGATCTCGCCCCCTGTGACTTTTTCTTGTTCCCCAAATTGAAAAAGGGGCTGAAGGGACAGCGGTTTGCAGATGTGGAGGAGGTGCAAGTAAAATCGCAGGAGGTCCTGAAGGCAAGGCGATCATTATGCATGACTTTGCTGACGCATTCGTGAAGTGAGAGACACGGCTGGAGTGCTGTATTAATGCGGATGGAGCTTATTTTGAGGGCGACGGTGATGTTTTATTTTGAAATGTCAGAAATAAAAAGTTACAATCAAATCAAATCCCGGTTTATTTTGGGTACGCCCTCGTATTTACACACACACACACACACACACACACACACACACACACACACACACACACACACGCGCACGCTCAGTCTTGTATTTCTATCCTTGTGGGGACCGTCCATTGACTCCCATTCATGTCTAGCCCCTAACCCTGACCCTTACCCTAACCCTAACCCACAACACAACAAAGCCTAACCCTAAAGAAATGTTTTTGCACTTTTACTTTTTTCAGTAACAACAACATGGTCAAGAAAACACTGTTTCTCCTACTTAGGACCAGAAAAAGGTCCCCACAAGGCACGTCGTTCCACGTTTTGCTGTCCTTGTGGGGACATTTGGCCCCAACAAGGATAGAAATACAAGAACGCACACACACACACACACACACACACACACACACACACACACACACACACAAACACACACACGATTCAGCAGCGACCTTCAGCTGAATTAATTCTCTGAATTGTCCACAACTTCTTCCTCTCGATCAGTGATTCCAAACTTTTTTCTTGAGGGACCCACATTTTTACCTCTATAAACCGAGGTGACCCCCGCCACCACCCCTTGAATAATTACAAAAACACTTGAAGGAACCTAATAGCACCATATGCGAAAACAGTCTCTTTGTTATACTTTAATACAATTAGTTCATTTTCTCTGATAAACTTAAAACTCGCAATTTAATCCAATTTTCTATTTAAGTATATTTAAATTTCCCAAAATATTCTGACCAATCAGAGAGCCTCTCCCCATATGAGACCCCGATGCTTTAATCTGTGCCTGGCTAAACGTGGCCCCTGAATTAAAATGTGCTTGACACCCCTGGTTTAGACTGCTTACATCTTTTCTATGATCTCCTTGTTCACCAATTGGACTTTAACCAAACCATGTCGATGCCTGCATTTGAAGTGGAATTAGTCTGTTTGTTCAGTCCTCACCAGATTTCAGATGGCAGCGTCCACAGTCCCACAAGCAGATGACTTGAATCATCATGGGGCTCGTTTTAACCAAACCAACCCGCACTCACAGCCCCACACGGCAAAGCGACTATCAAATTCCTTCAGTTAATGAAAGTGAAAAATGAATGACGTGTTCTCGCAAGATATTCTCTCTTGAGGAAATACATCCACCTCTCTCTCTTGCAAGATGTTTAAATCTCATTTACTGTGGCTCTTTGCTGTTTCACATGGGACAGCCGGGTTACAAGGAGCTTGTATCCGGCTGCGTGCTCGAAACAGCATCTATACCCGTGTGTGTGTGTGTTCGTGTATGTGTGTGTGTGTGTGTGTGTGTGTTGATGGAACCAACAGACCAAAACAATAAGATGAAAGTGGCTGCGGGCTGCAGAGATGGGTGTCGACTCTCAGTGGAATCAGCTGTAGGAGCAAACCTTTCACTTTGCGCCAGGCATTCTGCCCGCTTTGCCCCCGCCCGGATTCACAGCGGGACTGAACTTCTGCCAGATCAGTTTTCGTTTGAGGTTCAGTTTGAGGGGCGGGGGGAGCGTCCCCTGACTAATTGTCTGAATGATCTTACAACCTGGCTCTGGTGTGATCGATTTGATATCTGCTCAGATGTTTTTAGTTGGCTGTCTTGCCATCTGAACCGTGCCGCACTCTCGCTTGTGCACCGGCTGCTATGACACTGCTGTGAGCTTCTGGAAATGTTCCTCAGTGTTATTGCACATCTAACAACTTGTTCCGGCCATCTTTGCTGGTGTGCTTTACCGATAATTTCCAATAATATCAGCAAACAACTCAATAATTTCTCTCGAATAGGAAAAAAGTTTCAGCCATCAAACTAAAAACAATATTTAAATGCTTCAAAGATAATTTTGTGGTGGTGTCAAATCCTGTATTTAGGTTTTTAAAGCTGCACTTTTCTGAGCAATTTTCTCCCCATTTTTAGTGTCAAAGACTCAACAAGGCATTTTACTTTTTAGTTTTTACCTGATAACATCACATAATTGTAGATTTGAGGGATGCACACCACATGAAGGAGTATAATCTGCTGTTTCACCAGATCTTAGAGTTGCCCTGATGGATTGAGACCTGCTGAATGTGGAGGATGTTTAACTTCAGTTGCGACAGCTTTCTGACGTGGTGCGTTATCCTGCTGGAAGCAGCCATCACAAAAATGGTAAATGGATTTCACATATGAAGCACTTTCCCACTGCTTCAGCAGTTCCCGAAGCGCTACATATTGTTAATCACACTCACCCATTCACACACACTCTCACACACCATTGATGGTATTTAGTATACTGGATCGCAGAACCTTCAGCCTTCTTCAACCTCACCGTCACTCACTCTCCATTTCTGGACCCTCTGTATTTAGACATTTCTGTGGTAGAAATTAGGTCAAAATTGCACAAAGCAAAACCACCCAAGCAGAGTCTTCACAGATTAGTGCCAAAGTGTTTTTTCCTTGTAGGTCAGATAATGACTGTAACACATTTTTTATGGTATTATCCAACCACTTGGACTGAGCTGGTGAAGGCACTGGCAGGTATTTTTGACCTGCTCCCTGGAACAAGCTGTCGACCTGAGGTCAAACTGTGTCCACACTGTAACCAAATCCCAGAACATTGCTTCGTTTTCCCCCAGGCCAATAGATAATATGTATGGGTGGTTCTTGTACATTTTCATACATATTTTAATGGAAAGCAAATTAAATTTCCATTATTCAAAAGTCAAATATAGATGTATTAAGCCACACAACATTTTTCCAATATTTTGCTGATCAAGTGGAAACTGTAGTTACTGTTTATTGGCAAAAATGACTCCAGTTTATTTTGCTGTTGCCCATCGTCTTAAAGTTTTCTTACTGGGGTTCCTGTTGACTTTCTGTCATCTTTTGAGAGCCTGATCGTTCCCCTTTGACCTCATCACATTTTCATCCAGAGAATTCCAGTTTGTCAGTAAGTCTGCAGTAAGTTTGACCGGGTTCCCGGTGCATGTCGGACTCCAGCAGGGCTTCCCTTTGTGAACGGTTCAGTTTGTCATTTTTATGGACAGAATTTCTCAGCGCAGCCAGGGGGCGGAGGGGGTCCGGTTTGGTAGCCACAGGATTTCGCCTCAGCTTTTTTGCAGATGATGTTGTCCTGTTGGCTCCATCGAACCTGGACCTACAGCATGCACTGGGGCGGGTTGCAGCTGAGTGTGAAGCGACAGGGATGAGGATCAGCATCTCCAAGTCCGAAGCCATTGTCCTCGACCGGAAGAAAATGGTTTGCCCTCTTCAGGTCGGTGGAGAGACTCTGGCCCAAGTGAAGGAGTTCAAATTTAGGACACGCTGACATGCAGACACCTGCAAAGACACTCTGAACAGTGTCTTTGCATAGGCAAATACCAGATAAATGCAACATCTGACAAGATGAAGTCTATCAAAATTCATTTTTCTTTTGATATTTTCACTTTTTTTTTTACCAAAAGCTCCACCGATGCAGTTTTCTAATTCTGCTGAGTCTCATCTTGTTTTTGCACCGCCTCCAATGACTGGCTGATCATTTTTACAAGCCAGTTTTTCTTCAGAGCAGCTGGACCAGAGCTCGATTCACCACGAGGGAACGGCAGTGCAGGAGGCTCCAGGCAAGCCACAGGTTTCCTGACAGTTATGAGTCTCTAATAGCCAATGAGCAGCAAAGGAGGATGTTGACAATTCTCCAGGAAGCCACTGAGAAAAGTGGGAGAAGTTGAAGACTGAGGCAAGGCCGATATAATGAGAGGGGAGACAGCTGGAGATGCTCGAGATGACGGCCTGGAGGGGACATACAGAGGTACTCAAGTCTCCACACAGTTTGCAGTCTGTTGGCATGTATTCAGTACATTTTGAGATCCATTTCAATTATTTTTCTGTCATATCATGACCATTACAAAAAAATATATATAATAAAATGCAATGCAATACAGTATTGTTTTCCCCCAAAATGATCTCCGTGTCATTTTATGTGACATAAAGTGCACTTCTACAAGAATATGAAACACTAATACTTAATTGTAGCGAAAAAAGCACCAAGATCTTATGTCCGCCCCTCCGTACATGAGTATTTATAATGTGATGTTCTCTTCAGTGCTTCTAATTAAAATCTCCTAATATTTGATGCATAACATCTTATATTAAGTTATTGAATGCATGGATTTTTAAAGATATTTTGTTATTTCAGCAGTGCAGTTGAGGTTCGCCTAGGGCTCATCTTAACCTTTGACCGGCACTGATCACCCTACCCTACCCACAATCTGTCCTCCTGTCCTTTTCTCTCTTTCTATCTCCCAGTTGCATCCAGAACAGCAGAAATTCTCCTCCTCTGAGTCTGGCTCTTCAGGCTTCTTCCTGTCAGACTGAGCTTTGGGATGGCCTTGAGGTGACTGTGTTGTATTCAGCACTATATAAATACACTTGAAGTGCAACTGAATTGAAATAATAAGATTTTCATTTCTTGTAACCCCTGTTAACCTAGAACTGAAATGCACAAGCTACTTCATAGGTGTGATAAGTAATTTTCTTCAGTCTAAACTGTATTTTTCCTACTCTGTGAATCTGCCTGTGCACGAAAGATATGTGGATATGGGTGTATATGAAATGTGTAGAAAAACATTTAAGAAGAAAATGAACAAGAGTTAGTTTTTGTCTTTTTTTTTTTTAAAGTCAAAGATAAAAGGGCCATGTGTGAGTATAACCTTTGTCATTTCACAGGTTACACCACAGTTGCATTGCAATTTATGCCACACTTGACCAGTCTCTTTTCCAGATGCCCTTCCTATTGCAGATTCAAACACAGGTCCCCCCCACACCCCCACACCCAAGGTCAGAACTCAGTGTGTTTCTCCACCAGGATGTAGTTAAATGACCTTTATTCACGCTGATACGCCAGTGGTTGCAGTTAGAAGCCAGTGATCATGGAAATGTTAATTGTTCACCTGCCAAAGACACACTGAGGGAGAGGGTTAGAATACACAAGCAGGTGAACCGCATCAGGCTAATTAGAAGAGAAAAACTTGTTCTTCGTAAGGGTTTAAGAAAACTGGTTTTACTGCTTTTTATCTGCAGTCCAGGGCTTTGGAAAAGAAAGGTCAAACTTAAAAAAAAAAAAAAGGGTGGCTCAGAGGAGCTCACAGGAGCTCCAATGTCCTGTCAATGCATTAATAAAGCAGTTATTATCTATGGCGATGCTCAACAGCTCCGTGGATTGTACACAAATGCTCTCAGAGAGGCAGCTGTGCTCACACAATGATCAGATGAAACACATCAAGCACAGAAACGGACTTCTTTGTTGTAGCCTCACAATGAATAAAAACTCATTCTTTCTACTGGAAGGAACAGTGAATTTATGTTGGGTTTTTTTTTTTATCAGCCTGAAGCCATTTCATTATTTTTGGTTGTTCAACACTTCAAATGAACAATTTGACATTTTATGAATTATACCTATTTACGTCTACAGTGGGAATCAGATAAGTGGTTCCCAACCTTATTTTTTTCCCGTAGGGCTTCTCTTCAATCTCTCATTTACTGAAACATCACAGTGAAGCAAAGCACTGGCAGACAAACCCGCTCACCAACGTGAAAAAGCAGAAGCCTTCAGGCCCCAGGAAGGTCTGCGTGCAGAGAAACTGAGAAACTGGTGTGAAATACATGTTACAAACACACTCAGGATTGACTGAAAGATGCACAAAATAAGACACAGTTTATCACATTCGTCTTGAAAATGGATTATCGAACATGTGTTCCAGATCAGGCAATGTACCAGCAGTAGTGTCCAGCCGATCATTCTGTATAAACAGAGTAAAATGCATGAAAAAAAAAAAAAAAAACCTTTGGTTTTGTTGAATAATCTATTCTGATCTTAGTTGATGGACTAAACCTGCAGAACCAGACTCAGAGGTGGAAACTTTCTACTTTTCTAGTAGGGAATAGAAAAAAGTAAAGGTCAGAGAAAGACGGCATCAAGCAATAAAAAGATTGTCAAAACAAGGTCAATTGCTCCATCAGGTGAGATTAATCGTAGGGTTACAAACCCTAGTTTGAGTATGGATTGTGAGGACAGATACAAACCCTGGTTTGGGTGGGGGTATCAACAATGTCAAAACACATTAAAACCAAAAGTGCAATCTGTTAGCGTGAGTCTGCACTTTAACACGCTTTGTCAAAGATTTAAGAATGTCAGGCCCCAGCGCAAAATTTAAAAACAGTTTTCCTCTGTGTCTGGCCTAATCCAGTCAGACCGGCTATCTGTGGTCTATATTTAAAGTACAAGACTTACATTCTTTCATCTGGACTTTATGTTGAAAACAGTTATTTTCCATTAAACTGTGAAAAGAAGACAAGACTATACGATGAAAGCTCAAAAACTGGAGGCCAAGGTTGAGCGAACGCACCCCTACAGAGCATGATTATAATCTTGGAGTGTCCGGTAATGTTTAAGACCCCATCAGTAGGATCAGAGACCCCATGCTGCCATCGGATCGGATTCTGCCAAAGGCTTTTCTTTGCGTCCTCACATTTTTCACGGCGCACGCTGTGCCCCAGTAACAGTGACACGACTTTGGTGAGATAATGTGATCTGGGTGAATCAGCAATCGAGGTCTGTAGCTGCTGACTCGGCACATTCAGACCAAGAGGAAATTCTTAACTAATTATAAGCAGGGCCCGTAATTTCATTGTTTAATTCCACACACACACACACAGGGACTACCACTGCTTTACCTGATCAATACGCGGCGTGTTAATAGAATTTATCGGGCACTGAGGCACGCTGTATTGAGTCTTAATGGACACAAACATCACGGGTGGAGGAGTAGAGTGAAGCGCCCGGCCCAGATAAAAGTGTCACCCGGCCCTAGCATGTTACCTTTTGGAACAATAAGTGAAATAATGAATTCATCCCGGACTTCATTTGATATCCATTAGCGGAGTTCTTCCGTAGCCAGAGACTCCATATCAATTTATTGGATTGTTTAATGTAATCATGCATAATGCAGGAGGATTAATTGGAAATGGCTGCACCAAGAAGGGACCAATGCATTAAGGAGCTACTTAGAATCAAAAGAGGATTTGTTAAATGGCCCTTCAGCCTTGAGACACCAGCAAATTAATTCAATAGGGGATGAGAAAGAGACAATTTTTGAAGGGGTACAGTGCCATATCAGGAGATTAATACCTTTGCTGCTTTTGTTGCCTCCAGATGAATATATATTGAGCTGTTTAAGGTGTAAGTAGCAAATCCGCTTTGGGGGCAACTGGTGTTAAATTTAGTGTCTGCACCGTGCGCACTGACGTCGGAAAATTCCAAAGGAGAAAACTCAAATTTGTTTTTATTTGACTGAAGCGGTGAGAGGCATTAATAAATCAGCCACAAGGCAGAAAATTGTTGTTGCCCCAATCCAGCCATTAAAGTTGATCAGTTCAGACAAGTGCAATCAGATCTTAAACTCTAGAGATTCGTTGCTGACTTTTCGAGTGTGGCGGTGTTTCTGATGTTGAAAAGTCACTGAGGAATCTGTTCCTTACGCGCAAAGACGACCATGTATGTTTTAGTCAGAACAATTTCAAAAGTTTCATTTTGAGAGCTGTTTTCAAAAAAGTTGTATTTTTTAGTGGCGCCATGGAATCAGAGTGTTGATCTTTCACCCTGATGACTCACACTGTTTGTATCGTGATTTCCCAAAAGAAAAAAAAAAAATCACTGTAGCATCTGAATCATAGCCAGTAACTTAATAAATGTCTATAAATTAATAAGTTTGATAATTTTCAATGATATCTTTCACTCTCATCTTTTTGCAAACAGCTGTTCAGTTTTTTGGTCTCAGTGATATTTTAAATCTGCGACAAATTAGAAGACGAAGGCAGTTTTGTTCATATTTACCCTTTTCGGTTCATCCTGCAGGAAAAATACAATTAATCAGACGTCGAGGAATTTATCTGAATCTTCTTTCCCAGATTTTAATTGGAATTTTCTCGATGAAATTACAGAGTAAGTTTTTTTTTTTTTTTTTTTTTGGGGGGGGGTGGGTTCTCGCCCTTTCAGCATTTTAATTTTTGCATAAATAAACAAGCTTCATTCACACAAATACATCTGGTGGTTGGGAGTGTGCTGGCACACCTGCGGCAGATGTCAGACTGCAATTTAATCTGTTTGCAACTTCATTAATGGGGATTTTAAAAGTGATTCATAGAGACTGCCTTTCCACGGTGAAATTACGCAGCATATGGCCTGGTAAAAAAGCACAATCCATCTTCTCGCGGGCCACGTAGTGTTTTTATGTCCACAATATTAGCCGACCATCCGCTGTTTAAAATACAGTGTACATCCGACCTCGGCGTCGGCCGTTTTCATTTGTGTTATTTCTGTTCTGGGTGGATCGCATTATCATAACAAATCCAGCAGATTGACAGGCAGGAAATATCCTACCATGGAGTGATGCACTTATCTCAGAATAACAAAGCCTATCCAGCGGTGAAGGTGTGTGTGTTTTTTTTTTATTTTTTGTTTTTCATTTTGCTGCTTTCCAACATCTGCCTCTTTCTTTTTCACGATTTCACAGCCTTTCTGTAGCTCGCTGTTGAGAAGTCTCATTAGCATTATTCTGACAGCGGCCAACATAAACGACTTGGCCTCTCATTAGGCCGAGTCCATTTTCCAGATGAAGAAACAAGTCAAGCCTAAAAGAGGTCGGGCCGTTGTTACACCACTCCGGTTGGGGCGTACTTGTTGTGTTGATGCAGGAACCTGCGGGGCCGGTCAGGGGGATTTGAACTCGGCGTCGAGTCGCCGGCAGCTTCTACGATCACACAGGATTCAGAAGAGTGCATTTCGCAAAGGAAGAGAGGACGGCATATTTTCTCTCCACCAGCACAGCCTGACAACCAGACAATTATTTGCGAGTGAAATAGGGCATGTCGGAGGGGATTTCTTTTCAAGAAAAATTATGGCGGAATTAATTACATAGGTGAAGGGCACAATGGGTAAAACAAAAGCATGCATCACAGAGAAAGAGAATCTGATTACTATGATTAATTTGGGAGATTAGAGCGTGCTTATGAATGATAATTTGGGGTTAATTACTTTGAGAATTTATCACGGAAAAATGATGCACTGTAACCACAACAAAGGTGACCAACCCGGCATTTACCACGAGCGTCTGATGGACTTCCCGATGAAGCATTCGGCTTGAATTTTCCATATGACTGTCAATAAATCCTGAGAATCTGACACATGTATCAAAGTATTTGATAGGATGTACAGATACCGATACCAGTATCAGAGCATGTCACATGCTAGAGTTTCGGGGCTCATGCAACAGCGATGCTACATGATAATCACGATTAAAAAAATGACTGATACAGTCATTAACAGCGAGCTGGAGCATGTGAACAGTCTGCAGTCTGCAGTACACATGATGCAGTGTGTAGATAGGTGCTGCGTTATGTGTTCTGTAGATGCAGCTGCTCAGTGGAGCCTTCAGATTCTGCGCGTGAATAGTTCACGGTAAGATTTGCGTATGGCGTCAAGAATTTTTTTTTTAGCATTTAACATGCATTCCCTAATAAGCATCCCTAATATTTACTAATTTATGACGTCCACTGATGTCCGTGACCTCCAGCAGGCCAATGAGTTTGCCATCAGATCAAGAACAAATGCAGAAAATCAGTGATTTATTCATGTTCCTCACACGGCAATATATTTGCTTTGCCGTTCTTCGTTTGGCTTCCGTGGCTTCTGCAGCTGCAGTAAAACCTCACAGGGAGAAGCAAATGCTGCCTTCGCTCGCAGCACACACACAGAGAAAAAAAAGTGTCAGGACGAGGTTAATGAGTGTCATGGATCAGTGGTAAAATATGTGATGAAAGCCCTGCAAGCCCTCAGCACAGTGCGGTTGGTATGGATGTGATTGTTAATTACCGTAGTTTATGAGGATCTGAGTCATTCTTGATCACTGGGACGAACAAAAGAAAAATGTTTATTGAAGTAATAATGAATGTTTTCATAATGAAGGCCTCACATTATGGAAAATTCATCCTCTTTATTTCTGTTTTGTTTATCTTTCCCTCATATTCTGCGTCAATACATTAAAAACTATTTAGTCACTATTTCCTCTGCCTCTGTTTCTTGGCAAATAAATTCCATTCATTACGTTCATATATTGTTAATTTAAATCAAGTTCAAATTCTGATTTCCACGAATGAATAATCAACAACAACATTCTGCTTTATTTAGTCCAAATCATGTTCCAAAAGTTCAAATGTTACCAAAACATAAAGTTCAAGCATCTGCTTCCTCTAATGAAACTGGAAATACATTCAACTGCAGCTCTGAAAAAGTGCGACTTACAAGCAAGTATCCAATAGTCTGTAGTTATTGTGATAATAATAACCATTTACAATTGCTCATTGTATTATAGCTATATTAGTAACTATCAGAGTTTTTCTTTCAAATAACAAATCATCATAAAACATTCCCTTCAGATTGGTTAATATCGCACTAAATGAGGTGATTTGGATGGTAACTCGGAGGCATCCAGGCTCAGCGTGCTTAATTAATTATCTCTCCCTGCACCAGTTTCAGTAAAAGACTGCACTAGAATTTGTCTTTTACAATGCAATAAACTCAATGATTATAACACAATTTTGCAAAAAAAAAAACAAACAAAAAAAAAAACATTGGTCATTTCACCGTTAATCCATTAAGAATCAATATAGCTTCAAAAAAGCTTTTGTTCATTGTGTTTCCGAAAATCAGGACATAGCAGTTGACTGAGACACTCTATGACTTTTATCAAATATATAAATATATTTATCGATATTTATATGACTAGGTCCACTGTCATTTAATCCGTATATTAGTCTTAATCATAACTTAAAACCGAGGGTCACACAGAAGAAGAGGCAGCCTTCAAATATATTGAGTATGAATTAGACTCAATGCCATAAAACTATCAAAACGTAAGTAATAAATTACAAAGTACAATATGGCCACCAGACTGGAAGGATGATTTTTAGATTTTGTCTTGGAAAAATTCTTGATGAGGTCCCATGGATGAAGACTTATGAATCCACCTGGCGCCCTCGCCCACAGATTCCACCTCACCATTTGATTTGTTTTCTTCAGTCTCCGCAGTGAGTGTTCCTTCCCGTGACCTTATGTTGCCGCTGCTATTTCAGCCCTCACGCTTCACAATGATGGTCATAAAGTACAGAGTCCCATCAGGTCTGGAAATAACGTGGAAAGAACGGAGCAGAGCAGCAAGCTGCTACATTGTTGAGTGAAAGGAGCTATTCGGTATTATGTGTTTTTCAAAGTGTGAGGAGATGCACACAAGCTGGATTTATTTTACTTTTTAGTGAAAATCTGTACTGCGAATGTAAATTGTTGATTTGATCTGTGAACCATTTAAAGCTGGATTGATTTCATGAGGATGGATCACTATCATACTCAAGATTTAAAGTGCAATAACCACCACAACCCAAATTTTTATTTGCGCTGTAGTCTTGCTCTTCATCTCGAAAGCCATTAAACGTTTCGCCATTGTTTGATAGCGACCGTGCATTTCTACTGCGTGCTTGGCGCTGGTCACAGATGGATTCGGAGGTCTGTTTTGGATCAGTGTCGGGTTGCAGAAGCCAGTGTGTGTTCAGTTTCAGCTTCTTGGCTCACTGCATGAATGCATGATTGCATTTGCATTCACAATGCACCTGATACGCTTATGCCTCCGTGCTGGCAGCGGTCGAAGGGAAAATGTTTTCGGGTTGTCGATCCGTCTGACTTCTTATAATAAACACATTATCTCAAGAACACCTTCAGTCCGTGCAAACTTGGCACGGACACGTTTAAAACACTGCAAACAGCAGGTCCGTAGCTGCCTCATGTTACAGTAACTTTAGAGCTCTGCACTGAGATCTGCTACGAAGAGTGCTGAATTACACAATCACACACACAGATTGTAGCGATAGTTTGATATACTAGAGTATTAGAATGAGAGATTTGCATGAATTATTGCTTGTGTTTGCCATTGCGTTCACTCTTGAATTTAAAAGGACACCCTCCAATAAAGTGACATTTAAAACACCATCATCTGAATTACGGCCTTCATGGTCTGCATACTTCGTTTTCGTTGTGCGCTGCATCGAATGTGCTTTGCGGAGGCGGTTCAGGGCTGCATATAGAAATGCGTATAAATCAGGCGTCAAAGAGCTGGAGCCAGAAAATATTTTATGGCAAGGTTTAAATAAAAGTCATGCAGAGGCAGGTGAAAAAATGTCCCGCACCACAATAACAGTTGCCCCGCTTTTTCAAGCACAGTTGAAACAGATGCAAACATCATCAGATGTTTTAATGCAAATCTGGCTCAACTTTCTGTCATAAACTGCTTCCGGTATTTTGTGACATCTGGTACACGTGCCTGATATTCTATATTTATGAAGGCAAATACACAATCGTCAGTGTTTTCCATTAGATGATCAGCTTCACAAGTTTGTACACATTGTTATACGCAAAATAATTTTTCCATCAGAACCTCAGTAAGGCGCAAAGAATCAAACCAATGTCTTTATCGGTTTTTCATGGAGAGAACAGTCTCTTAGAACTCATTAAAATTCAGTACGATGATATTATGGCAACATTTTAATACCTTTTTAACAACTTTAATTTCGTCGCTGATGCTCATTGCAGTGTCAAACATTCACACACACACACACACTCACAAACACACACATATGCATATGAGAAAGCAGCATGCTCCAGTCCTAGCGAGGCGGTGCCTCAATCTCTTCGGGTATTCTTTAAACTCCAACTGTCGCGGCTCCTGCAGGACGCCGGGAATGTATTCATCCATGACTCAGTTAATTTGGCTGTCATGACTGTGCGGAGCAGGTTGGAGGGCATTATCTCTACATGTGTCTCGGCGAAGCCGTGCGCATCAGAGGAGGCATGTAGGTGTTTAACTTCACAATGGGGAAGTGTGGCAATCAGCAGTGATCAAAGCGCGCCGTTTCATCATTTATCCCACTTGCTGGAATATTGCAGCGACGGCTTCAAAGCTTTGTTTTCGACACAGCAGCCACAAGCGCATTTCCTGTTTAACTTTGCGCGATAGTTTTGACGAGTGACATGAATATGGACCCGAATCTTACTCCGTGTGAACTTTACGTGGCTCCTCCATCCTATAGCTGTAGTCTGGTCGGAGTTTCTAGGTAATTACCAGCACATGGTCACCCACGAGGCGCCGAATCAGCCCGCCACTCTTTGATCATAACTGATACTGGATGGCATTTACCCCCTGGACAGACAGAAACCTGTTTCTTTGCCTCTGTGAACAGATGGCCACAGGATGGTGGAGGGTGTTGCTATTATTCAAAACACCTCACAGAGAATGTGGAATGCCAGAAGCTGTTTTTACCCACCAGGCGAGCTGGAAGAAAGATCACAAATATTTCAGTGAGGATTTGGGGTATTTGTGCCTCATATAACAGTATCCTCCTGTCAAACGCCGAGGAAGAGGCTTTCAACTCTCGACATTTGCTGGATGAAAGTTATTTTTCTGCTCAAGGGCAGCCAGACTGAGAGAGAGAGAGAGTGAGAGAGAAAAGAACTGAATAGTGAAGATGTTACTTGAGATTCTGTCCACATTCTGTTTAAACATTCCTCAGACGTCTTCAAATGAAAGTGATATTAATGTCAAATCTTGACTAATTCATTCCCTTCCACTCCTCTTTGACTTGTGCAGGTTTCATCTCATCCACACCCAGAAGCGGTGTTTACTAGAAGCTGTGCGTGTGATTCTAAAGGAGAAAAAGACACGACGAGGTGAAGGTGGAGCAGAGACACAGGGGGATATCATTTCAAAGTGAGTAACACGATCCGCCTGTTCATGAAGTAAATGATAGAGAGGAAATTTGGATAACGCATTCTATCATTCACGATAGACTGGTGTAACGGTAAAGATAAAGTCTTATTACACTGGAAGCAGCCTGTCGCCCCAATAATGCGGACCAAGAACACCATGTAACACTTTAATGATGCTTTGACCCTGGTATTAAAACAACACAGTCAAAGATGACCTTCTTCTTATCTGATAAATTGTGCTCTGCCTTTTTCAATATGTTCATTTTGTGAGCCGTGAGTTGATTATAGCAGCTGCATATGTCATAACAAACAAATATAATCTTTATACGTTGCATTCTGCATTGTCACAAGAAAATTTATGCAATTATCTTCACTTGATAGTGACTTGATTGGTGAGGCTAGCTGATAAAACGAGTCAGTAAAAACATTTGACAGCCGATATTCACAGGAAATTATTTGGTTCTGCAGTGAAAAGGCATTTCTTTTTTTTTTCCATTAGTGAGAAAGTCCCTGAACATTATTGTCAAATTTAAAGAACTAACTGCATCAAATGAGAAAAACTTATTGAATGCTGTGAAATGATTCTGAATAATGGACATTAGGCGATGGATATGCTATTACACAGTAATTACAACCATTGCCTTTTTTTAAATGTGATTATAATCACACTTGAATAATAATAATAATAATAATAATAATAATAATAATAATAATATAATAATAATAATAATTTGGCTATATCTATTTGGCATGGTATATTAATATTTCTGTACAGATCCACATGTAATCCCATCTCTCCGTAATTTGTATTGGCATTAAAAAGCTACCATGTGCCTTAAGCACAGTCCAGCAATCTCTGCATTTCTGGAGGATAAGGGTGGGATCATTTCGAAGAACAACTCCCAAATCAGGACAAACTCAGTCCAATCCATCAGCCTGGATGCAGTTTATGACCATATTATGGTCCGTAATTATTTCCAGCTTGCCGTGTTGAATTGGGTGATAAAACTGACAGAAATGTATACCGTGGTGAGAATTACACGTCCCCAAAACAGCAATAAGGAACCTGAGGATGGAGATTTAAGCAACGACGCAAACACTTGGAGGTCTCAGCAGGAATTCTGCAGGAGCCCATCACACACGTATGATTAGCCTGGCAAACGCAAGGCTTTGAGCGTTCTAATGGGACTGATGGCTGCTTTCACGCCATCATCTGCTGCCAGTGATGCAGTCTTAATTAAAGCAGTGTATTTATGTCCATAACAAGCATTTACAGTGTCAAATAAAAACACATTCTTGGTGTTATACTATACCGCTCCCACCAACAGTTCACTCACACGGTTATCACACGATGATGATCCATTATTCTTACATATTAGACACTTCATGACATAGTTTATATTTAGTAATTCATCTCATTCGAATCAGTGGAAATGTAGTTTTTTGACGTGAGGGATAACAAAGTGAAAGAGAGGAATGTTTTAAGGCAGGGATGTCAGCTATACAGCTTACATGACGAAACTTGTCTGCCTGAGGGTTTAATCATTGCCTGAGGACATTAGCGAAACGATTAGATTAAAAAGTGCAATTTTTTTATTTCTTTATGGTTATCTTATTTTGTTGATGGAATGGTTTCATCCACCAATACATTTGGTCCATGTCTGTATTTGTTGCTGGTGGGCGTGCACAACTCCATTCAGTCACTCCATGTTGAGCACAAATAGACCTGATAGTGAAACCACTTTCAGGAAGTCATTCTCATGAGAACTGGGCCACATGCAGGCAAAACCCTCATTTCCACAGGGATATTCTGAGTAAATAATCCTCATTGGGATGGACAGACAACGGACTTGGATTGCTACTGCTGGTGAGTCTCAACTATAAAACCACCAAGTTCCAGGAGAATATGGACTGGAAGTCATTCCACTCAATACAGGTATATGAAGTAGCAGTGTTCCTAAAAAATTGGAACATTTTCAAATATCTGCATTTTTCTCCATTTCCACTGAGACAAAGTTGAAAAACTTCCCCCTTGGGAGCCAAAAAGTTGATTTTTTATTGGTTCGAAACACTGATGTCTTGTAAACGGACATCAAAACACAGCAAAAATTTTCTTTTTTCACTTGAAAATGTTGTATAAACACAGCCTCAGATTCTTCATTCTGAGTTTTTTTTAAAAATTGGTTTAATGGTAGATTATTAATTTACTGTTCCCACACAGTTGGAATCAGACTGAGTTACAGAGGGATTGCTCCTAGAACCGGGTAAAATGAAAACAACTAAAGAAAATAAGACTTATCAAAGTGTAAAATGAGGATTTAATTTCCAGCCATGGCAGGACATTAGCCGGGCAGCGCGAGTGTAATACCCAGCTCGGTGCAGCACGGAGGCCTAAACGTCTCCTCTCCATCTTTCTGCACTCTTGAAGCAGTTAGCGGCTCTCTCCCCGATCACCCAAAAAGGTCGACACAGTTCATATCATAAAAGACAGATGTTTCATTTTTCTCAGCCTTTGAGAAAGAAAAATGACAAATCCTTTGTAGACTGTGCGGAGAATGACCGATAATCCAAAAAGCTGTGACAGTGGAGGAGGGGAGAGTCAAAGTCTTATGTTTCCAACTCGTATCAGTAATTGGTCGCAATGAGCCCCTGAGTATGTCTTAATACCGTCATCTCCACTTAAATGCTGAACAGTCTAAACTGGAAAACAATTAGTGTTGCCGAGATAATCAACATCTTTTTTTCTTTTTTTTTGTCACTGCTGTAAATATATGTAGCTGCTTTTTTGCATTAATTACAACATTACTGCACTCCCATGGGAGTTATTTCTCTTCACATGTCACATACCTTATTTGTCCTTGAGGCTGCTGTGACAGATCTCAACATATCCCAAAGAAAATGAAACCTTCGGCGGGGGCCGCCAAGGATCCTCTGATTTATGTGTGCTTCTGAGGCGGATTTAAGACTTAGCGCACATCTCACATTTCGCTGTACAAACGCTGTGAAAGGTGTGCTTAAAAACCCAAGTGTCCGCTGAAACATATTGCTTCACGGCTTTGGTAAGGGTTTCTCAGATGAGCCTGGCGGGCATCTGAATATATAACATATAATATTTGTACTTGTGAATCCTGCCACTCTTGGCGGCCATTATTGTCCATCTTATCGCACATGTGAAGAACTGTTTACTACGGCTATGGTGCGAATGCGCACTAGTGTTTCAGAAAAGTTGGAGGTATTTGAAAACGTTCTATCTTGTGAGCTGTTGTCAAAAAATAAAATATAGTACAACAGAACAGTTTTTATTGCCATGCATGGTTCATGGAATCAGCTGCTTTCACAATACAAAAGAACAAAAACATAACATTCATAAATATTGTATCAAAGAACAATTAAAAACAAATAAAACAAACACACCCTGACTGGCTGAGAACTCTGGACATCAAGGGTTAACATCCATCATGAAAAAATGACTGAATTTATGGAGGAAAGACAAACTTTTGGATTATTGATCAGAAGAATCTTGTGGTAAGTTCCTGTTTCAACAGGGTCTGTTGAAATGTTGTGGCTATGTTCTGAGTATTATGAATATATCATGAAAGGACGAGCAACTTTTCATCATTCTACGTAAATGCAGAATAAAAAAAATGTATAATGACATCGGAGTTCACAATGAAGCAATTAATATAAGAATGATGACAGCTATTCTTGAGTGCTTCTTGAAAAACAATGAAGAACCTTTCAAAAAATCCTAAAGTTAGGTTTCAAAGACAACTTTCTTGCACATTTAGGTTTTCCAATCCAAAAAAAAGGCACTATCTCAGTGAAGTTCATGAATGTCCCTTTTTTCTTTTTTTTTTTCCCTCTCTTTGGAGATTTTCTTTTAAGATGTTTCACAGCTACCACAAAAGTCAGCACTTCTTCATGAATCGGGTGTTGATTGCCGAGCCTTTCCATCGACCAAAATAGGCTTGGAAGAATATTTGATTTCACTTTTGGATCTACTTCTGAATAAATTTCTCATTCTCACTTTGGAGCAAGGCGAGAGATTATGCTCAGCATCATAACGTGCTATTGCCACAGAAACGATTGTGAGATCACCTGGGACATAAGACAGAAATAATGCTCTTAATGCATTATTAATGATGAATGACTCGTAGCTGTGACGTTGCTGATAATTGATGAGACAAACCAATCAACGGTGTTCGTCCACGTGATACGATGCCTCCGTCTTACCTTTTGTTGAAAGCATACAAGACAAAATGCACTGGGACTGCATCTTTAAAGTGGCCCTAGAAAAGAGTCAGGAACAAAAGGTGTCTGGAATATTCCAGCTTTTACCCTAAAGGATGTCAAACGTAAGGTCTGTGAGCCAAAACCAGACCGAATGAGACTCCAGTCCATCCGGCCAAGACTGCCTTCATGTTGACATTGCAGTAATTTTCATTAGCAATTGTTTGGTTTTGTGAAAATATAAACATTTTCATTCTGTATTCTCTGCACACTAATGAAATTCAACAAATAAAACCTTTAAAGTTTAAATTTAAAGATGGTCTATTTCATTTGGATTCATATCTCTTGAGAATTATTATGAAACCAACACATTTCTCTGTTTCGAGTGGGAAAAAACATTCAAAATGAGCTCTGGTGTTCATTAGATTGCCTAATACTCCTATTCAACAATAGAATGTGACATTCACAGCAACTAAACACTAAACACGACTCACCACACTGATTAGGTGAATCGTTCAAAATAGATATGGTGACTTGCAGTGGTTTTCCGTCTACAGTACACATGTTTAAAGACTTTTTAGATATTTTTAAGATGAATGCATCAATCAGGCACACTCACTGCGATTGGAGGCAACTTCGCTGTTGCGAAGGGGAAAAGCGTTGCCGAGCATTGTGTTCATGTTATTATAAGGAATAGTTCAATAAATATCTATATGCCTGTGTTCCATTTAATTTACCATTATGAGTTCAGAAGCAAACCTTGAGCGATGTGCTCATTACCAAATACAGTCGCTTACTTGAGAATGGATAATAACTTGAATGCATGACTGGAGGGTTTTCACTAAGATATAATGAAGTTCCCATTTGCTGTTAATGTAACATATATATGTGAAAACATCTCCACTCATTACCTGCTGTTACATACATACAAAGTACTACTTGTGGGAAATGAAAACTTTTTGAATCCGTATAAAGAAGCTATTAAGTCTGTATTTTTACATCAGGCTTGCGCAGCTGAACTTATTGAATAAGCCATCACACCCTCATCTGGATCCCTCACATCATCAAGTGGACCTTTATCTCCTCTGACACCCCTCCGCCCACTCTGCTCCACGTTTTACATATTCCTTGTGCTCTGTCCCTTGCCATTGTGCCAATTTCTTCACCTTCCCCAGTCAGCTGAAGTCCTCTCCACTTCTCCTCAGCTTCAAGCCGCCCACTTTGCGCTCTTTGCGATTCTCCACGCCCGTGTCAGCCGCTTCACTTTTGCTCCCCTCGGAACGCAGGAGGCGTGTGATATATGTGCTTAGTGGGAACGTTTTGACGAGGGGGAACAACAGACCGTTCCAGGGGTCCGTATTTCCTGTTCCCAGAGGAGCAGGTGGGAGGGAGCTCAGCACAGCAGGATGGCCTCTTCCCCGTCCCTCTGAAACCCAGGCTTACATGTGGACGAGGCAGCGGAATCTATGTCCCTGCATTCGCACGCATTGCCTGTGTGTGGTTTTCCTGGACCATATGTTCGTGTTTAACTCCCTCCACATCTGTGCTGGCAACAATAGTGGACCCACCCCACAGGAATGACCACGCTCTGTCAGGGCTCATCAGGCACATCCTAAGTTTAAGTGATGTCGGCGCTGGAGACCCCGGCTCTGTTTCGTTGTGTTACGGTGGAACCCAGTCACCTTTGACCCGCCGCAATCAGCTCTACTTTCCCTCCACTAAACAGTGTATACACCGTATCAATGAGGTTGGGCCAGACGGTTCTCCCCTGGGCGACGTTACAGCGGTGAGATCATTTTTGTTCACTTTCAGCAGGATATGCTAACACTGTGATCAGAACTGTAATGTTTACTGTCTGGATAATGCAAACCAGTTGTAAGGACAAAACAGAATCTATCAATGAGAGGTTTAGCGATACACACAATGAAAGTTGGATTTGTTTAATACCTCACGTCTGTTGTGCATAAAATATATAATCAGCTTCCAGACAAAAATGAAACCGATCGATTTTCAGCACAGAAGCTTATTTTGGGGCATTTTTTTTACATCAGATTATTTTTTTTTCTTAAAAATTAAAGATGTATTTTTTTATAGTTCTTGTGAAATAAAAGAAAGATGGCACTGTAATATATACAGTATATGGAGCTCTGCAGTTCATTTTGTCCCCATGTCATTAAAGCACAGACATCAAAGAGGATTTTTTTTTTCTTGACTGGAAGACTTTCTTTTGAATGATGAACACTCAGACAACCTCTTCTACCCTGCCGTCTCTAATATACTGTATTCTTCCACTTAGCGTGCTGCAGGGATGAGTATGTTGGTTATGTCACAGTGTCCTTATGGGGCTGGTTTCTTCAAGATGCAAATTGATCGCCCATCTTGGTTTCCAGGGAGGTAAAATTAGTAACGTTTGTGATGGTTTGGTACAAGCTAATGATGAGTGATTTTATTTAACAGTCACTCCTGTTATGAGAGTAGCTACTGCAAGCTGAAAAGTGGCTTTTTAGTCATAGAATAAAGAATAGTTTTCATTATCTATTTCAGTGAGGTTCATCTTGCTTATGTAAGTGTTGCTGTGAAACATGAAAAAAGGGTGTGAATTTCTGTCCCTTAAGGTACATTGTGGATTTTATGTACCTTATAAGGGTCATAAGCAAACCTCAAGGTGAACTGTTTGTACCTTTTTGAGGACCTGAAAGCATCAAATGAGGATTTCTATTTATTCACATGGACAAGATTTTATAGTTTGATTTTTCCAGAAAAAAAAAAAAAAAAACGCAGGCTGGAGGTGCTGAGGCAGAGTGCTTTTTTTGAATTTCACTGCTTCCCGGTTGGTTTAAGTTTTAAAAAGTCAACAACGTCTTTTGGCTTGAAGGTCAACATTGACAAAAAAGTAAAGAAAGAAAAGAAAAACTGTAAACAGTCAACAGCTACTTTTTCCATGGGCCAGTGGAGGGAGTCAGACGTTTTTGCGATGACACTTCAGTTGAGGATCTGCTAAGAAGACAAGAAGAAGGCCTAGACGTGACTGAGGTTGAATCTCAGAGGTTCAGCGGTCAGCATTACAAACTGCTAGGGTACAAATAAGAATCCATTGCTGGGAGTACAGCAAAAGTATCCTAGAGAGTTCCACCCCAGTGACAAGTCTTTGTACCTCTGAAGGTAAAATTGGGTACTTTTGTTTTCTGAGAATGTGCTGAAAAAAGTCGGACATTTTTTATGCCAATGTCATTCGGACACAGTTTAGACAACCTTTCAGGTCAGGGGCCAAAAGTATAATCTGTTTTTCTGACCAAACCAACAAACAAAAAAAAAGGAAAAAAGGGCTCAATTTTCCTTTTTTCGTTTTCAACCAAAAACGAAAAAACGTTTTTTTCCTTTCTCAATTCAAAACCAAAAACGAAACCAACACAAGCAAATTACGGCCGAATTTTGTTTTTTGGGTTCAATTTTTCATTTTTTCATATCAGGTCTCAAAACCAAAAAACCGAAGCACGTGACCCCTGACCGTCACGGGTCAAATGGACTCCCTACCAAAATAAAAGCCTTACTAATAAATAGGGTAATAAAAGATAAATTACGTTAAATAGCGTTTTTATTTTTGCACAGCATTTATTGCATACACTACTAGGCTTGTAATAATGTTAGAAAATAATAATAATAATAATAATTATTACTAACAACAATACTTGTGCTGTAACTACACAAAAGCCAAATTTAAAAAGTTGCATGTGGCATACAATGAAGCCTTTAGGCTTCTAATGAAGGTCCCTCGGTGGACCAGTGCGAGCCGGTTGTTTGTGCAAAAAAATGTCAGAACACTGAATGCTGTTATTAGAATTTTATTTCTAAGTTTATTAAGCGACTCATGGACTCTGATGATAAAATTATTCAAGCTTTTGTCAAACCTGGGCAGAGCAGTGTCTGGTACACTTCTGTGTTCTGGAGACACTGGAGAGAGTGTTTATATAGTTTATATGTGTAGTGCTCTTTTTCTGTTTTGTTGCTGTCTTTAGTATTTGTGTGTAATTTTAAGAACCATTTCGAGTCTGGAATAAAGAATGAAGAAAGAAGAAAGAGGAGCATGCCACTGTTTGTCCATAGGAGCATATGAACATTGTAAGATCCTTACGGCCCGAACGCACTGGACACGGAAGCGTAGCGGAGGCGCCGCACGCGCCGCGAACGTCTCCGCGCAGGCGCTTGGCTGTTCGTATTGGAGGCGTATCTGCTGCCTGCGCTCTCAGCGCTGGCATCGACTGTACTCGGCTGGATCCGTCTGCTCTCGGTTTTCCTCTGTCTCGCTCTGCCAGTATGGATGTGTGTTTTGGTGACCTGTGGAGAGACTTTTTCTCCTCCTGTCCTCTTTTTTTCTGCATCACGCGAATCTCTGTCGCTGTGTGTGTGTGTGTGTGTGTGTTTGATTGGGTGCGTACGTGCATATGTCTGTTTGTGTGTGTGTGTCCATCTCTCTTGTGATTAGACCCAGTGACAAACGGACGAGCAACACCGTAACTAATCGTCATTTAATTTTTTTATTTTGAAAATTGACCGGATTCTCTTGCCTTTTCTGTTTCCGACTTCCTGTCTGGTCCGATCTGCTTGATCCAGCTTGACATCTGGCGCTTTCGGCGCTCGCGGCTCGCGTGAAAAATAGAACGAAGCGGAGTGGGCACGCTGCAGAGCGCGAGCCGCAGCGCACGTGGCGCCCCCCTGCGCGTTCTGTGCAGTCAGATAGGTTAACATGAGGGGGGGATCAGAAGCGCCGTGCGCGTCCAGTGCATTCAGGCTGTCAGTCCCTCAACCGAGTACTGGATTTTCTTCTGAATTGGCTCACACTGCCATCTACTGGGTGAAAAAGGGAAACATTTCTCATCAGCACACGCCATGCAGCTGACGTGTCACAAAGTTAAAATGACCCACGTATTTTATGATCAACAGACATGTCACACTTATCGAAAAGGTGAACACTTAACGATCTCACATGCGCGAATTAGATGTATGCAGGCCAGACAGCAGACCTGTGATTATTATTATTATTATTGAAGTTTTTAGTTGTATTGTTGTTAATAATAATAATTATTATTATTTTCTAACATTATTACAAGCCTAGTAGTGTATGCAATAAATGCTGTGCAAAAATAAAAACGCTATTTAACGTAATTTATCTTTTATTACCCATTTATTAGTAAGGCTTTTATTTTGGTAGGGAGTCCATTTGACCCGTGATGGTCAGGGGTCACATGCTTCCATTTTTTCGTTTTGAGACCTGAAACGAAAAAAACGAAAAATTGAAATCCAAAAAACAAAATTCTTTCGTAATTTGCTTGTGTTGGTTTTGAATTGAGAAAGAAAAAAACATTTTTTCGTTTTTTGTTGAAAACGAAAAAAGGAAAATTGAGCCGTTTTTTTCCTTTTTTCGTTTGTTGGTTTGGTCAGAAAAACAGATTATACTTTTGGCCCCTGACCCTTTCAAGTGACAATGCATCATTTTGGTTTCAGAAAAGTTTCACACTGACATGGCAACGACGTGTGCATGCACCGTAGCAGAGTTTCAAAAACAGTTGAGTTTTGCTCTTATTCCACAGAGATGGAGTGAGAGCATTTTCAAAAAGTGAAACCGTGGGAGCCGTTTTAAAAAATTTGCGATGCCACTGGGTCTGAGCATCATCGCGTCAACGGAAAACCACAATGCAAGAAAGGTTTTACGTTTTCACTTGAAACCTGTTTCCAGGGCCTGAGACAGCAGCTCTGCAGCTCCTCAACTGTGACTCACACAAATGTTCAAGGCGATAGACGGTCCTGCATTTTATGACACATCACATGCAACATTGGTTCTCAATGGGTCACTTTGGTCAGTGTGTGCATTGTGAACGATTAGATTAAATGAAGGCTCATGTTGTGAAATGAAAAAAAAAAAACCCATCAGTAGTGTTCTCAGTCTTCATCACAGACACCTTTTCAACGCTTGTCAATTGTTAAATTCCTGGATTGCTCTGACAAAGACATGACCCCCCCTCAGCCTATCAGTCTCTGTGACATTCACACGGCGTGACCTGTTTAGAAACACATAAACCAACCCATCCAATCACATGAGCGCTCAGTCATTTTCAACACCATATGCAAACAGGTGCAGGAACTGTTTAACTTTTGTTCACGTTGATGAGAGAGGGAGAGACAGAGAGAGAGAGAGATGGAGAAATTCGCTTCCAAAGCACTGAAAGCTGCCAGTAATCTACGTTCCATTGTGTGATTCTCCATTCAAGGTGAATTTAACAATCCACGCATTAGACTCTCAGCTCCTCTCTGCTGATTAGAGTATAATGACCTGCTGAATGGCATCATTTTATGGCTGGGTTGTTTCAGATGAGATCGAAAGTCGTGGCATTATCTGGGATGCTCTTACAATGAATTCTGAACCTCTCGTTAGGCCTTTCGTTTCGCCATATCCCCAGCAAGAATTCTTGAGCAGTTTCTAAACTGTGACATGTAGAAGAAGGCAGGGCTGGCTCACATATCGACTCACTGGCAATTTCATTAGGTACACTTTGTACAATCTCATCTGACCACAGCTCTGACACATACGAAGGGAAGTTTGCACACTGTTTTCAGTCTCATTTACTCAGTTTTACATCCTAACTGTTAGTCTCAGATCTCTTCCGGACGATGGTTAAATGACAGAGGCCATGGAGGAGGCAGGAGACAAAATGTGAATCCGCAAAAATGCACGGGTAAGATGGGAAAATGGGCGAGCAAAGAAGGCTTCAAATCTGAAGATTTCTGTGAATTTGAGCCTTGTGTGACACCAGATGTCTGTTTATTAGTGAAGTAAGCTATCAGTTTAAAGTAGTATAATGTGACATATTGTTCATGACAGTTTGGTTCCAAACCAATTCAAGATTCAGCAGCAAGTTTGACTGCAATGACAGCTGGTATTAAAATCAAAATGCATCTTGTATCCAAATTGTATTCACATATAGTTTTAAGTGAATAGAATTGACATTTGGTATCCTTCTGTGTATGAACGTCCAAACTGTTTGGAGCCTTAAATTGCTTAATTACACTTACATTGCAATATATTCTATGTAACATATTGCCTGTAACTCATATCTGTTATCGATTATTCTGATATAGTTGTTTCCCAATTTAAATGAAAATTGCAAAAGTCATTCCAGTATCCAAAATTGAGAGTAAACAGAACAACACTAACTACAGGCCAATATCTCTACTGTCACAATTTTCCAAAATCCAAGAAAAAAAACTCTTCAATTCTCAACAAGAAAAGTGTCTTGAAAAACATCACTTCAATAATCAAGGTCAGTATGGTTTTAGAACAAAAACGACGACTTTGATGGCAATAATTGAATAAAAAGATGGAATCAGACTAGACTTGAGGAAAAAAAAAAAAAAAACAGTCACAGTCTGTTTGCCCTGTGACAGAGAGGAGAAGAGTCCAGGTTGAACCCCACCCTGACTGGTTCCAGCACCCCGTGACCCTGAAAGGGACAAAGCAGCTTACAAAATGAATTAATGAATTATACATAAAGTAAGACTTTACCTTGATGAAAATGCTCTCCATACTCGATACTCCTTCCTCGATATGTCCATACTTCAAACACTGCATTGAAGTTGAGGGGAATAGTTATCAATGCACAATCAATCCACTCGTCACATTACATAAACGAGTTGTGCAGATGATTCACAACGCCACAAAACTACTAAATATCCAATATCTCATAAAATATTACACATATATAACTCTATTCTAAGCATTTAGCAAATTACTATAACAGAATATATGACAATTCTTCACAATTTGAGTGAGAATTGATGGGATACAGGAATTTCACAACACATACATTTGGAACCACTCCCAAAAGTTTCTTTGTTTCTCAAAAATTTACTCAAAACAAACAAATGAATGAATCTGAAGTATCAAATAAATTTTTTTCGTTGCCTTATGGGAGGGTATCAGTGTTTAATGTGACTAGTACTTTTTGATTAACCTTTTATACATGTACATTCCATTTTTATTCTCCACTTTTAAAATCAAGTCAATCTTGCTTCACCATTCCGGCATCCACACGGCTTGTGCCCAGAAATGTTGGCACAATGACACGAGAAACCATCTGTGTGTGTACAATCAAAGGTTCATGTTCAACCAGTGTTAAAGGACAAAAACAGCAAGACAGAACTGACTGGATGGAACAGACAGGAGAGGAAGGCCTGACCGCGGGGAGACAGAGCTTCGATTGAATGTGATGTCTGTGACAAGCGGGACGGCTCGCAACATGAAAATGAACAAGAGAGCAGTCATGACGAGGCAGATTCTCCATCCACAGCACTGCTTGAGAGAAATGTTTGAAGTTCTTGGTTCACAGATGAGAAAAAAACCCAGTAGAAATATCCCACAAAGGGGCTACTTTGTGATTTGATCCTTTGAGCACCTGCAGTTTTTTTTTTTTTTTTTTTGATAGTTCCTATACTTTTTATATCTTCTCCAGAAAAAATGTTGATTGAGAATTTCTAAATTTACTTCATCAATTTTATCTTAACACAGTACTGTTACTATTTCCTTGATGAGGCAAGACTGTTGTAGAAATTACTCCCAGGATGAAACTTTTTGAAAACACTTGGTGAAGATTGCTTTAGGTGTCAGTTTTAATGCCAATCTGCTTTTGGCGACAGCCTGGGGTCAGGATGAGCTCTCCGGTCCACAGTCGTGCAGCCGCATGAAATACACTGCATCACAGTTTGCTGTCTGACACCTTTTTTTTTTTTTTTTCCAGGACCAGCATTTACACCTGCAAAATTTCAAGCAGTACCTTTATCTTCACTCCCCATGTGCCTCAGAGTGTCCTGGCTGCCTAAAAACCTGTCTTCAGTTCATCGCTTTTCCTTTTTTCAACCTTTTTAAACAGATTCTGACTCTGCTGACCAAGAATACAAGAACAAGAGGTTCGGAGGACCCAGCTGTCTTATCTTTAACTCTTTTTCGGGGTTGTGGCAAAATCGCTCAGATAAACTTTCCCTTTTCTCCTTTCTTAGAACTGATTAACTCACAGGACAAAATGTACTTGCTGCCTGATCTGCCCTATGCCATCATGAAGAGATAATGAGTGTTCTACACCTGTCAGTGGCCATAAGGCGAGGACTGCTTGGTGTAAATTGGTATTATCTATATCCATCTATTGTATAAGCGAAGAAGATTTCTTTTTTTTTGGGCCAAATGAAATTTGATAATTGACATCTGCTGCAAAAAAAAAATCAATTTGTTTCTTTTGTGAATTGCTAATAATGACTCAGCACTAATAAATAATTTAAAAATCTGGAACAAGGAAATATAGAAACAATTAGTCAGATAAAGTTTTTTTTTTTTTCTCAACAGCTGCAGCATTTTAATGAATATGCTTTTTGACTAATGCACACTGTCACTTTCTGCTGTAGCACGGCTGTACTGCCTCGCCTGGACCTGGCAGTTCCACAAAAAATATGACACATTGGTGTATGTCACTGCAGAATACTTGTAGATGGGTAAAAAATAAAATAGAAATCACTAATGAGCACTGACAGGCACATGTTATCACTCCAGCATAGCCAGAACAACTGTCAAAGCCTTAACTGGGAAACAAAGAAAAATTCAAGTAGACTGAAATAATGAAATAAACGTGATGCGAAGTAAAGCCTTGATCAAATGAGCCGACTTCCCAGGGGACGGCATCTGTGAGATATACGCCTTTGTGTTTCCCCCAGAATAGGTAGCTCTTACATCGTAATTATGAGCACATGGCACGTTTCATGCAGAGCCGAACATTATGTGACAAACAAAAACGGAGATCAAATATCCCACATACGTTTTGGGTCTACGATAAATCCTCACCGGGTGGCAAATGGAGAATTGACTGCCTGTATAGCTCATTTGCTAGTTGCCAGAAGCAATATTTGCCATGTTTTCTTCAAACTGAGCACAATCATTTTCCTTCAAGTCTATAAAGATAACCTGATTAAGAAAAGAAAGACAATAGTGTGCACATGTCTACAAGTATTATGGTACTTTATTACAGTGAAACATTCAACTGGATCAATACATGATTTATCAACATGGACATCATCTAGAACATATCTTTTACACTAATATAATTCTGTGGGTTAAATTTGGATGTGAGACAAGAGTCATTCCTAACTGCTGAACTGCAACAACTTTTAAAACACTATGATGTCTCCTCTTTACAATTGGGTGTCCCACACCTTTGAATTTAAACCCCAACTTTGGGGCATGCTAAAATTCCTTAAAAAGTGGACTTTGTATGATATAGGTCCTTTAATTCCTTTGTTGTTGTTGTTGTAGCGCAGAGCTAATGTGCGAATGAGCTAGCTAGCTAATGCTAGTTTGCTAGCTTTCTTGTCAGCATCACTGATATTGCAGTTCAGGTCTCTGTGTTCTTTTGTGTCTGCAACTTTTAATAGATTTAAGAAAAAAAGTCTTTGTTTTCCTTTAAGGTTTTCTAATTTGCCTGGTGGTTTGGCGGGCTGCATTGGAGGCTCTTGTGAGCTGGTTTGGGTTCACTTGCCTGATGTTGTACCTCAACTGTTCACATGATCTTGTTTTAGTGGGTGTGAAAACAAACCGCATAAATAACTTCTCCACATCGTCATTCTTTTGTAAACTAACACCAACTTGAAGTCATTAGTTCTGGAACAGAAAGTCCACCAAAACCAAAGAGCCACTTCTACACATGTGGTGTTTATGAAGTGAAAACTGTTTTCTGCCAAGATAACAGGTCTCAAAGTTAAAGTGCGGGTCGGGCAGTAATGAGTCTGTGTTCTCGCTGCATTTGATCATATAACTGGCCACCTCGATAAATTTGAATGCATTGAAGTAAATAGAATTACTAAACCATATAAATTTCAGGTCTCTTTTTTCCCTAAGATCTTGGGGAAAACTTGAAATAGCACCTCATTTGTCCAAAATCACCAGCTAATATTAAAGCTCACTGAGGCCACTAAAGGCCTGCACATATTGAGCTGATCCAAACTTCAGATTGCAGGCGCTGACACCAGGAATGTGATTTGCTAATGGGGCACACTGAGGAGCATGTTCGACAGATGTGTAATTCTCCTCACACCAGCTGCCATTAGTGTTCCACATCACACAAAACACTGGGATAAGTTCTCGCTAAAGAGGTTAATGTAGAGGACACAGCGTGATTGGGAAAGACAGGACTGAAAAGGTGGTGTTTTTGCATTTCTTTTTCAGAAAAGCTTTCAGTTTGCACATTTACTATTGTCCATCTACTAACACATGTGCACGAGATCTGACACAATCAGCATTTTTGAAAAGGTCCGCCTCAAAAAGTGGTATATTAACCCCTAAAACACAATGAAACTTTTTAGTTTTCACATGAAACGTTGTGTCAGTCAGGCTTTATTCTGATTTTTTCCCTTTGCTCATATTTTTTCGACATCGTGCTCTTTGTGACTGATCTTCCCTGAGATTGATGGGTTCTTTCTTTTTTTTTCCCCCCCGCTAGATTCAGATTAATTTCCTGTAATGTGTCGACGTGTTTTATAGCGTCACCCAACACGTCCAACTCCAATGCATCAGATTTAATTCTGTTCTTGCCTGAGTTCAGTGCTCCATCTCTTCACTCCATGCTGAACTCACATAACAGACCATCAAGACGATACTCTTTCCAGCAGATCGTTTTAATGCAGACAGAGCCGAATGCACCCTATACCCTCATTTGGATTGTACTGTTGTACTGATGTTATTGATCTTATGTGATCGGCCGAATTTGCCCATACCACGTACAAAATCCTAGTTAATCAGGCGTGGCGAGTTCAGTCCCTTTCAGTCAGAACATCCAATAATCTGTGCCATCTTTCACCAAACTACCAGTGTAAATTGATTACTGCAGAGGCAGGTGAAGCTGTTAATCTGGTTCTCTCCCTACACTTGGGTCTCCTCTCTATTAATCCACTTAATCTTTTAATTGAAGGGAAATTGAAACGAGACCTCAGAGCTCTTTTACAGATCGCAGTATCGGTTGAAGGAAGACAGCAGTAAGCTTGTAAAATCTATCTTGTGGTATTTGTACTCTTTGTGTTGCTTTTTGCAAAACCATCAGATCCCTTTTGTGTCAAAGTCAACGGTTACTTGTACATTGGTTCATTAAACCATATGTTTTGCTTTCATCCCACCCTAAGCTCAACCCCCAAACATGATCTTCAATTTCATGTTTTACATTCTTCCTCCCTTCAGTACCTTCATTATAACTGATTCAGTCACCAGTGTTTGTCATGCATATTATACTTTTTACTTTCTGTGTGTGCATTTGGGTCCTTTCTATCCCTCTTCAATAAAGACTAGTGATTCTATCCATTGATTTAACCTCATAAATCTGGTGGCTAATATGTGAAAATCTCGTTGTTTGATCTGTGATGACCTGGAGCTTGCGGAGTGTGTGCCCTGCCTTCACCCTGAGTTAGTTGGGATTATCTCCAGCACTCTGTGACCCTTAGTTGAATAGAAGATAGATGAAGTTCAGAAGGATTAGGATCACTATTGTGTAAGAACCGCAAACTTCGAGAATGTCTCCATATGCTGCAGCAAGCCTTCAGGTATATCTGTAACAATCCATTGCATGGATTTAATTAATGTTATGACACCAAGCAAGCTTGCACAATATAAAAGTAACCATAAACACTTTTTTTTTAGAATAACAAGCTGATTTATGTACATTTATGACCAATGAGTTCTCAAAAATGTCATGTTTCGTGTGTAGTTTCTTGTGTTGTTTTGACATTCATTAACCACTCTGCCAAAGTCCAACCCTCTGTGGAGAAGACAGCAGCGTAGCGCTGGAAGACGACGCGCAGGAATAAAAACGTGTGGATAAAATCTGTTGTGTAATGTCGCATGTTTGCCTGAAGTTTGCCGCTTTATACAGCACTCAAAGGCGCGCCGAGTTTGTCATTGCTTTTACCTTTCAGACACCGAAAGGGCGGATGATGGGTTTAGAAAAAAAGACCGGGGCGCACTCTTGGCTGTCTGCACAGAATTAAAATGTCAGCCTACGCCGCTGAGTCGGTGACCTCTGGCCCGCGTATGCAAATCAGGCGAGGGTTGACAGTGAAGAAGGAGTCGGGGTCCTGGGAGGAAATAAAGCCGTTATGCACCTCAGGTGGTGAAATGCAGGATTAAGTTCTCGCACGGGCTTTTTTTTTTTTTTTTTTTTTCAATGCGATAAGCATTTTTTGACACTGGAGCAGTGCTGATGCTCGAGGCGTGAGCTGCACTTTATATTATCCCTATTATGATTAAATGTTTAATGTTTGACTTCAAGTGCCTCGTAATGAGGGGGCTGCATGCTCGTAATTCATCTAATAAAAGATTAGATATTGAGCGTGGTTAGTGGTGTTAAGTCATTCCACTGTCCAGAAAACACATTTAAATAACATGCTGATCCATTTTGCTAATTAATAACTGCTGTAAGAGTACTACAGATACATTTCCCAATTTCAGCGCTTGTCCACTCCCATAGAGAGGATGGTCGCATTCTAGTTTTCACAGTTTTGTAGCGTGTTCGTCTC
Source organism: Salarias fasciatus (assembly GCF_902148845.1). NCBI lineage: Eukaryota > Metazoa > Chordata > Actinopteri > Blenniiformes > Blenniidae > Salarias > Salarias fasciatus. Next base: position 13,761,940 of record NC_043760.1, read on the forward strand.
ACTTGAGCTGACAGTCAAGTATTCGTCCAAAGGAAGAGAGCAGAGGAAAATCAATGTGCCGGACAAAGCCATTGATATCCAAATAAAGATAGCCAATAGTGCTTCTGATTGACATCCCTGGTGCTCCTGCGACTTTGCAATGGATTTTCCTTGTCTTCTCCTCCTCCTTTTTCCCCCCCTTTGGCAGCGTCATCGACTCGCCGGGTAATGAATCTGCCTTGTGTCACTTTGCGCGACAGCTGTCATTCTCCGACTTGGCACATCAGTCTACATCAGCAGCGAGAAAAAGAAAAAAGAAGAAGAAGAAAAAAAAAAAGGAGTCGGATCGATTGACGTTAATTATGCGGATGTAACGAGGGATGGTGCCCATTGGCTTGTGTCTCCTCCAAAGGAGTCGATAAAGGTCAAGCAATTAGTTTTTCCCCCCTTAGTTTTTTTTTTCTCTCTCTCTCTTTCTCTTTTTTTTTTTTTTCCTCAAGGGATTCAATAATGTCACTCTGGAGACAGAAACTGCATCTGCATCACCAGACAAATTATCTGGTTTCAACTTCACACGTCTACCTTCGACCCCGCGCCCACACACTCCCGCTGAAGCTCGCCAAGCCCAATGGTGAAGTGACAGGGGGCAGTGATTGTGTTTGAAATTGTCTTTGGGGTAACTACCGTGACTATTGTTTGAACATGCTGTGCTTTAGTGCAAAAGGTTTATTTATTTTGTTTTGCTTTGATTTTCTGGCCGTTGAAACGCTAATCTGAGAAGAAATAACTCTCCTCATTGACATATTTTGTTCACTCAGTGCCATCGCTCAGGTCCTCCTGGCAGTTTTGACTTTCAGTGAATCTTAAACACCCCAAACAGCGGAAAAAAGCTGAGTTTAGCAGCCTCTAAAATAGGAGTGATTGAGGCGACTAACACTTCCACTTCATCAAGGTGCTGCATCAGCTGACTGGGAGTTAGTACGAGAAACGGGTTCATTTGCCACAGCAGCAGGGAATAACCCATATGTCTGGATTTGGCATAAATCTGAGAAGTATCAATCAAAGTGAAATTGTCATACATTCAAAATCTCAACCAATAAAGCATTAAAAGAAAAAGAAAAGTCTGATGGTTTGTGAATTAAAGTGCAGCTTTAATTCATAAGGACAATGTGCCACATCCAAGAGGGTGATGGTGTTGTAGGTGCTGTTGACTCCGACACAATTATTGGTAATTTAACAGAAATATACATTTACCAAAGAGTCGCCATTTGATTTATATCCACATTGTTATAAAAACAAAAAGAAAACACACTTCCGTATTTTTTGTGTTATGATAAAAGATGAGCAATACTTTTTTATTGGAGCCATACTGATGTGCATCAAGCACCGAAGAGCAGTAGTATTTCTGTTAAGAGGCACTTTAACCTTTCCAGTAAACTTATACAGCACCGTCCTCAAGCGCTTGGAGAGTTGTGCTTTTTTTTTTTTTTTTTTTTTTTTTTTTTTTTGTGCTTCGCTGCTTTCAGTTGGAAATAAAATAATGGATACTCCATTAAACTGTCGACTCTTAGCTTTAATTTGAATGGGTGCTCACAGTGTGGGTGGCTATGCATGGTCACTAAAATTTAGGGAAAGAAAAGTAAAGTGGAAGCATGCAGATTTAAGTTTTTGACCTACGGCTGGTTTCCTGCAGCTTTATTCCACTAACTCTGCGTGGACTTTTGGCACTTAAGTCTTTTATATAGCGGCTGGTCGCAGAGCTGGATCAGAAGGAGATGCAGTACTTGACTCAGAAATTCTGGAAAAAAAAAGAAATCCACCTCCTCTCTCCAAGAAGCTCTTTGGCTGTTTCAGCAATTTGCTCAACTTTCTGTTGTCTTTTTTTGTCCTCCAATAATAATCAGTTTCCCGGTGCAGCTTTGATACGTTTAACAGAATCTGGGCACGCAGCTCGGTTCTGTGCACCTCTGCAATCAACCTGCTGCTTCAATCAGCTGTGAAATCATTATTTATGGTCAGTGTGCCAGTTCTACTGGCTTTATCTCCAGACTTGAAAGAGCACGGAGCCGTTCATTTTGATTTTCTCTACTTTTGTTTTTTTTTTTTTTTTTGGATTATTTCTTCAAAACTTTTCTCAAACTTGCTGTCTTTGACTTCAGTCTAACATGTTCGTGTGCCATTGGCAGGCTCTTGTTTGCATGGAGCAATTGAGAAAGAGCTTCCAGGTACATAAGAAACCCATAGAGTGCATTTAAAGCATTTTTTAATTTGACTTTAAAGGCCAATAAAAGAAGCTCCCTGAACCCACTCAGACTACTCGAGAACCAAGACGCAGCTCAGTGTTGCCTCCCGAACAGAAATGTTGCTCATCTCCTATTTAGAGAGAAACGTTTCTCATCAATGTCCCTTTGATTGAAGCCGCAGGTTCCAATCTCAGCCCAGGATGTTCTCCATGGAGAGCGTGTCGAGTGCGTTTATCTGCTTTTGTGGCATTGTGTTCCTGAGAGAGGTTTTAATCGTAAAAACTTCTTTTCGGCTGGGAAGAGAGGATGCTCAAAGGTTTTGAGCAAATGTTGTAGTTTAGACATTGTCCTGCAAGAGTCGAATATGATCAACTTTATGGAATCTGACAGGGTTTTTTTTCCCACCACATCAAGCTTACAGTACAACTAAAGCACACGGGCAAAGAAGCTTCCATCCTTGCTTGAGAATGAGATCATGTGTCAAGTTTGAAGAACTTTTTGGTGTTTCAAAGACAGTATAACACTGGTCAGACAATTATTATGGCCATTCCAGAAAACTAGGTAAGATACAGAAATTATTGCCAAATATTAATGATCATTTTCAATATTCAGACCATGATCCAACCAGCATAAGCACAAAAATGATAAGAAACATAATTTTAGTTCATTAACATAATGAAGATGACAGCATATCATAAATCACCTTATCATAAACTACACTCTTCAAACAGAATCCAGCAAGTTCCTTTTTTTTTTCTTCTTTTGCTCTCAAACTCCTGAAACAAAATGTCTCAGAAAATCGGGTCACATTTTTTGAAAGACTCGTGGGAACGTCTGCTGTTCTTTTCAGTTTACTAATGATCTTGTGGTTTGTTCCCTGCATCTCTGATCAGCCTCCGGTGCTGCTTGTGGATCATGTCCACATACATGAATGAGATGAAACAGTTCCTCACAGGTTTGGGATTTATCATCTTCCAGTAGCTTCACAAAAAAAGAAAAAAAATCCTCCATCCTGTGGGCAAGATCAAAGTTCCTTCAGGTCCCCAATGGTTTGCAAACGCTGCAGCAGGTCTTCTTTATGTTCAGAGAGGAGGCTCCATGTTTCTGTGCTTGCTCCAAGATGTCTGTGTAGCTGTTTCACCAATCACATTGGGCCTCTATGGGGATCTTGAAAATTTCAACAAAATCAGAGGCCAGAGAAGAGCTGACTTTATTTACCCATGCTGCTGCTTTCTTAGATTAAGCTGGATAAGGAGTGACATACACCTCTGAGGACAGAGTATTACCCGAAAACATAAAAAACAACTGAGGACACTTGTATAGTGTGCCATGGATTAGACCTCGTTTTTATGTTCTCAAGTAAAAATGGAAAACTTTGATTGCGCTTTGGGTGTCAGTTTATGCAGCAACGGTGCAACTTTGTGAAAACGGTCTGACTCTGTCTCCATGTATACATGCTGTTTTTCTGAAATACCACGCATGTGCACCATGGCCGTAGTGGATAGTTCTGTTCCGTTGCTGTTTAAACATCAAACTTTCACGTGAAAAAAAAAAAAGCAAAAACGATCCAAACTGTGATTCAGTCGTCTACTCTGAGCCGTCTAACCTCACAGTGCCTTTACTGGAATCAAGGCGCAATTCCTGTCTTCACATGTTGTGCTGCACGGACTGCTAAATTGCAGCAAGACGAGCGATTTCGGGTCTGTCACTGACATCAGTGACATTTCCCCGGTTTGCTCCACACAGCAGCTCTTCCAGCGCTTTCCTTCTGCTCTCTTGGGTTTACTTAGTGCTCCCTCACTTCACCGCCAGTGACATGTTGCACTAAAGGGATATTCCCGAGATCCATCTCTCCTGCTGCGAGACGCAAGAAAATGAGAAACTTGCAAATGTAGGTGGTCTGATGGATGTAAAATGCAACATAAGAAAAAAACAAACATTGGGAAAGTCCAAGGGAAGGCATAAATGAAGAAGCGAGGAAGCTGGATCCCCCGTGTTGCTGTGGCATCACAAAGAAGCCTCTGTGTTGTGCTTCCATTGAGCACATTCAGTCTCATGGGTGATCTTTACAAAAGCTAACCATTCCAAAGAGAGACCAGAGAAGAGCTGACCTTCTTTGCTGAGGCAGGAAGTCACCTGATGCATTATTGAACTGAGCAGACGGAGCAAAGCAATGTGTGTGGATCATTTCCTGAAGATTCCTCTTTCTTTCCATCATGAGCCTGGCGAACTGGGATTTAGAACAAGCGAATCAAACGATCCACTTATCCAGGTCACACTTTCAGCCTCACTGGCGGCGATCTTTCAGAAAAGGTGCGTGAGTCGTCTTCATGCGCTTCTGTTTCCAAAAGTTCCATGTTGAGTCGCCTTACCTGTTCCACAATAAATTCATTCTAGGTTACTGTCGATTTTATTTCATATTAATGAGTTTAGCAAAAGTATCGAAAAGATGTATCCTCCACTGATAATTGATTTTATTTATTGATTTATTTATTTATTGTATTTTTTTTAAAAAAAGAAAAATGTGAATTTGCCACAATAACAGTACAGGAACTACAATGTTGACAGATCAATCTTCACAGCCTCGAATGTGTTGTGCACACAGTTTTTCTAGATTTAGCTCTTTTCACCTCAACATCACACCCGTCCATCATCACTACAGTCAACTACACTCCAATAATTTAGCTAGTTTGTATTTGTTTTTTTGAGGTGAGACATTCAGGACTTAATTGTCTTGCTCCACCATGGACTGATTTAATGATCATAAAACGAAGCTGAGATATTGGTGTTGGGAGTTATCAGACATGTCAGAGTGGTGCAATAAATAAATCTAAACCTGGCAACAACAACAACAACAAATATTGCAGTGCAAAACTGCACTGGGGCAATGGACTGTCATGAAGGCAAAGGTTTTAAAAAAAAAAAAAAAAAAGCAAAGAGCAACAGAAGAGAAAAGATTGCAAAGCTTTAGACGTGATCCAAAAATGAAAATACATTTGAACGCAGTCCACCAGTAATTGTCCTGGGCAGCCAATTGAGGAAATGCCTCTCACCACAATAACAGCAGCACGTTCTCTCCAAACACACTATAAACACATGCAAATGTTTTCAGATGTTGTAAATCGCATTGCACTTAGATTACTTGCTGGAATTGCTTTTGGAATAAACTCCTTAAAGTATTTTACTCGATTTGTTGCTGTGAATGTATTAAATCGATCTCGGGGTTTTTTCTTTGTCACGTTCTCCAGATGCACCTGAGCTTCCTCATGTATGTGCTCACACTGTGCAAACCTTTAGTAGATAAACATAACTGTATCAGGTGCATCATGGCTCTGTGCCAGATGATCTGTCAACATGTGAACCATCCACGTATTGTGCACCAAGAAAAAGAGTTTGTTTGAAAAGCAGGTTTCAATTATTCTCCCACGCAAACTGATTTGTGTTTTAATAGAAGCATGAATGAAACAAGAACCGAAGAGCTCTAAACAGAACAAAGGCACAGTGTGAGAGGTTTCACAGGTTTTGTGTCCCTGTAGGAGACTTTAATAGATGTCTACAGTGTCACCGGTGCTGCTGTTTCGATGGTTTTCCTACATTTTATAACCTGTTTGTGAGTTGTTTTTCTGGTAAAAGTTCAACCTCAATTATCCAACAGGCGACGTGTTACATTTAACCATGCAGGGTTCAAGTCTGGAAGCCAGTTATCTAACCTTGGGCTTTTAGGGGGCTTCATGTTTTGTCACAGCCATGCTCTTTTAAATAAAAGGTTCATTCTTCATAATTCTCATGTATTAGCTCATATCTTTGAGATCATCAATGTCCTGTTCAGCATCAGTTCCTTGTTTATGTTTTTTTTTTTATTATTATTCCCAGCATGGTAGATTGAAGGTCCTGCCAGTATTCCAGTCAGTCTGAGTCCTGTCTGTCAGTTAGTGTCGCATTGTCAAGGCTGGCTATACATTATTTACTCCTCTTGTTCCAGATCTGGTGGCGCTCCTCCTCTCCTCCCGTGTCTTCTCCGTTAATTACCGCCTCGCTCCCTCATCATGCACACCTGAGGCTCATTACATTCCCCTCTCTGTGTTTATAGGCGGTGCGCTCTGTGCTGTCCACAGCCAGTTTGTGCATCATGTCGAGTCAGATCCATTTGCATTTCAGCCCTCCGAGTCCTGTATTAGGTGTCTCGTCTGGCCGGTCTCAGGTTGCTGTTTTGTGATGTCAGATGTCAGGTCAGACTGAGGAGGTGTTCTCTTGTTTTCAGGCGTTGCGGTTTGGGTGTCCATTTGTTTTCCAACAAAACTTTTCTTTCTTATTTTAATCATTTTTGTAGAGTGGAAAATCTCTTAGTAACTACTGCTTTTAAAAGACTTCATCCATTTTCTATGTCAGAGAGTGCATTAAGATTTTGGGCTCATGTTCAACAGGGGATATTACCACATCAGTCTGAACACTAAAACTGCGACTATTGTCAGTTTTAAAGAGACTTTGATCGTGACGCTGTTGGAAACGGTTTACTAAGATACTGTAAATACCATGACAGGATTCTTCGATATCAAATCTTATTTCCTGCTTTAAGTGACACATGAAGGATGGTATCAGCTCAGTAGCCTGTTAATCAGTCACACGCTTACATTCCCGACTGTCAAGCTCTTGAAAGTGGTCAAAATAATTTTCCCTGACAGCATTTTTCAGGCTGTGTTTTACAGCTCATCGTCCGTGACAGCTCTAATTCTTGCCTGTTTGACAGATTTTCTCGCTCCGGTTCATTTCTGCAGGAAAGGCAGCGTGAGACACCGTGAACTCATATTCAAGCTTTTTTTTTTAATTTTTCGTTCGTCTGTAGTGACGAAGCCTTCACGTAACCAAATATTAACCAAACACTTAGAACCGAGTGTCAAACCTGAGTGTCAAAATCAGCATGAATCAGTTTGCATGGAGTGAAACAGTGAAAATGGAGAATATTAAGTCAGAAAGGTGGCCTGAATAAATAAAATTCCAATGCTCATCTACATCAATTGGTAGTGCTCACACTGCAGTCTTTTTAAAGGAGAGTGATTTTATTGGAAAAAAACAAACAAACATTGCACATAAAACATCATATTGGAGAGCAGGCAGTGGTCCGTTCTTCAACAGGCATTCGAATGTGACTGGATTTCAATAGCTTTCTGACCTCTGACACGGAACCTGAAAGTAGATTTCTTCAGGATTGCTGCAGCGCTGCAACACTCAACCTTTTCTCAAAGTACGCACGTAGAAAGGGGAGCAGCACATTCCAGCAGAAGGCATCCATTTTAGTGTCTCTTCACAGCGAGGTGCACAGACCCTGTGAGAACAAAGCTTGGCTCCTCGAGAACACGTGTCCATGTACCCCCCTTCTGCTGGATTGTTTTACCTACTTCACACAAGCGGACGTCACAGACGCATGAACAGCTGCAGGACTGGAAGAAAATACTCTGAATAAAGAGTACGGTACTTTGGTTGCTTGCACTGTTGTGCGATTTGTAATTTTATAAGCAATTCTGTATCGATTTACATTATTTATCACTGCTTTTGAAAAAAATTCAAATTCCCTACTGAGCACATCCACTCGTCCATCTTGGACCTGAGGGTGGTGGTGAAGTGGAGCCAGTCCCAGACGACGAACGCCCCGTTTACATGACAATGTTTCGTTTTGTGTTTTCATTCCCAAAAATATTCACTCTTACACAGCAACGTTTTGAAAATGATGTACGTTCCATGAATTGGGAGAAAGCCAGCCTAACCCTAACCCTAACTGCTAACTTACAGAGAGTCTGGGCACCGTCGTCCTGTAAAACAGACACTGAAAACACAATGAAATTTTTACGTTTTCCTTTTAAAATATCCTGTAAATGGCCCAAAAAGTTCACAGACACCAATGAATCTTAAATACATTTTTTTTTTTTAACTGTAGGAGTACATTTGAGTACTCACAAAAATATTAAGACATAATAATTGGAATGAACAAGCAAACACAGTGAGAACATACAAACTTCACACAGAAAGGACCTCCTGTTTCGAGAATGGGAGTTCATCTTGACATTAGGCGAGTACTCCTGAAATTTCTATATAATAAAAGTTTTGATCCACATTTTTTTTCTAAACAATTTGAACATTCCAATTAGAATTACTGCATTATATTGTCATTTCTTCAAGGATCACATATCCAATAAAATTCATTGTTAGAGAATGAAAACGCCTGCTGATGCCATGAGGTTGACTAATGTTAAGAGAGCAACAGAGCAATCTGTTATCGTTCTTCACCCCCAGAATCCTTTATTTACATTGCAAGTGCTGCTTCACAAGCCCATCGTGGAGACTGTGGAATAGGAAATGGCCTTTAATTCTTTCCACTGGGCTTCATAGGACCACACAGATGATTCGATGGTCCTGGGTCTAGTCTGCAGTATCTAGGCACTTTGTCACCAAACACAAAGAATTTATTTCAGCCTGAAAATTGTAGCTGGATAACGACTTGTTTCAGGCTCCTTTTAAATTAGTGTCGCCTACGTCGCCCGAGGGCGAACGTATATACGGTTTGAAAAATGCACAATTAAATGAAGCCCTCAATGTCAAAAGAGTTTTGAAATATCACCACGCTCCAATCTTAATGATGTTCAGTTTGTCTTTAAATCACATTCCATTCTCCAACTGGAACGCTTTGACCAGTGTGTATAGATCATATTCTATATGATGCATATATTTGCTATTGCAAAGACTTGCACCTTATACAGAGCTTTTTCTTTCAGATACACATATTTTTTGATGCTTGATCATTACTTTGGGTGCTAGGGGTGTCAGCCATATCCAGGACACTTCCATCTTGAGTGGGCCAGACCTGTAAAATAATGTCATAATAACTTTTCAATTTAAAGGTTAAAGTTCTCTTTGCTGTGGTGCAGGGTATGTGTGATGATTTTTTTTTTTTTTTGCAAAACTGAACAATTGCTACTGAGAATGAGCACTCTCATCATGAAGCTAATTTTAAAGAAATCCTTTAGTGAAAAATATAGTGAAATATCCCCAGAAAACCTTCTGGTTTTTGTATTGTGCAAGTTTTTACAAACTTACCTTGACAGCATCAATTTGAGGATAAAACTAGTTTGCGTTTTCGCATTGAAATGTTGATAGTTTTAATGCCAGCATCCCACATATCTCAGCACAGATCTATTTTGTGTCCACTATTCTTCAGAAATTTGCAGAAAGACATTGTTGCTCGAAGGTGCTCTTGTGTTTGTGGCTCTGCTGTCCCGCGATAGCCCACATAAGTACTTGTCTTCCGATTGAGGTTCCTCACATTTGAAACTGAATACAGATGCATTCAGTCATTTGTGGCAACAAATAACGCCTCATTTTTCATCCTTAGCGATCCACGCCAAATTGCAGGGGATCCTCCATCATTCGCCACACAGCTGATACACCTGTTCCCATTAGTTCAACACCTTCTCGCTATCTGAACACATCTACAGAACTGTTGATATAGTGGTACCTAAGGGTGAATATTTCATTTCAGGAAGATTTTTCTGGCGTAATCCCCACAGGGGACACGGAGAGCGTCATTCTAATAGATGTGTGTGGAGAAACCTCCTTTCACTGCTATTTATGTCATGGGTTGTTGATGATAATGGGAGCCATGCAGGTTATTTACAGTAGCAGGGGAGAAGCGGCGCACGTTAATGATAACTGTGTAAAATAACAGATACTCTGTACAAGAGAAACATACAACCTGCGTGAAGTCATGGTTTGCAATTATTGTATGTTTCAAAACATATGCTCAGTAGGAGACAGTTCTTATTGACAGTTTGATTCATATTGTCTGTTGGTGACAAAGAACACAATGAGCTACAGCGAGTTAAATGTTGACATGTATCCACCCCTTCGTGGTAAATCATCTGACCAAGGCTCTGTTTTAACGGCAACATTTCAAGTGAAAAAGCTTTGCTTTTAGTTTTTCCATTTCAGAAAAGTTTGGCGTTTACAAGGCAACATTTTGAAGTTGATGTCCGTTTACATGGAAATTTCAGAAGTGCTGAAAACGATGTGGTTTTCATCTGTTGTTACTAGCTTTGTAAGCAACGCTTGTGTGGCGCATCACAGTTGCATATAGAAAATCTGCACATTATTAACCAACTAGTCATATTGTTACAGCTGAGAGTGTTTCCAGTCTTCCTCACAACAAAGCCTTTCACACAATGGGCTGAAATTACTGGACACAAATATTGAGGTAGAAAATAAATATCTAAATGAATAAAAAAACAACACATTAACTGTTTGGATCCATGTTTTAAATGTATTTACAAAAATATACTGACATCCTGCAAGAGCCAAGGTCTGCGGGGGGTTTGGGATGCTGGCAGCAGATGAAGCCACTATGCTGCATGAATATTGTTAAAATAATCCAGAACCTCAAGATTTCCTCAATATAACACTCACATATTTCAATCACAGAGATGTAGATGTTGAATACGTTGAGTGGCAGCAGCAAATATATCAGCGGTATCACCTTCTACGACTGCAATCTGTGTTGGTTTACAGTCAACTAGGCCGCCCGTATTCCCATTTTTTACAGACCAGCCTGAACAGTGAAAGAGAGAAAGTGTTATTTGTTTAGCAAGAGTATTTTTTTTCCCCTTCTTCTTCCTCTTTCTTTTCTGTCTTGGCTCTATAGTGGCTATAATGAGGTTTGTCAGGATGACCGATTAAAACCTTCCATCACCCCGAGACTGTTCCCTCTCTCCACCCCTCCGTTTCTCCCTCGGCCTCAGTGTCTCTTCTTTCCTCTGCCCCTTCATCTTTCTCACTTTTCCCCCCATGCGCAGGCTGTAAATAGAATCTGTCTCCGTGATCAGCTGAGAAATTAAATGCAGCCACTCTGGCCTCAGTTTGCCTCTTGCTTGGCATAAATAATTGGATGTGTTCTCGGCGGCTGCAGAGCTCTCCTAACTCCTTTATATGAGGCATCATATTCCAGGTGTTGTGCTCTTTCTCTTCTGCCAGCTCCGGCGGTAGATTTAATAGACTGATTTGCATCACAAACAGATTCAGTCATAAACTAAGTTGGAAATTGGATCTGTTGCTAAGTAAAATGTCAAAGAATTAGCACTGTCTTACCTATAATTCACTGCCCACAATGCTTAATGCCGTTAGATTTAATTTTCATTGAAAAACAGAAATGCCAACAAGCTTACTGGCACCAGTGAAAACCGTGAAGCCAGAACAGAGAGATTCATGCTTGAATGAATGAATGAATGAATATCTGCACTAAGTGTGTCTGCTGTCCATCCAAGACCAGTAGAGAGATTTTCCACAGATCAATGCTGTCATCCTCGGTGCCAAGTTAAAGAGCCACATAAAATCTCGCTCATGATTCTGGTACACTTTCACTCCAGGGGGTTTCGGCGCAAGAGAAAGAGCTGTCAGAAGCTGTGAGGGGCTCTTGTTGCTTGGGTGTTTTCTAACATTGGCCAATTTTCTTTCCATAGACAAGGCTTGCATTTCTACATATTTTTTTTTCTTTTTTCTTACCTCAAAAAGAGGGTTTTTTTGCATGTGTGTCGAGAGCGTTCGCAAGATGAGGGTGTCGCACCGCCGCTGAGCTGACAGAATCGGCGCTGCCAAACGCATGAGGTGGAACACTCGAGGTAAATGAGTGTGTTAAAATACATGAGAGCAGGGAATTGAGACTAGAAAATGTAGCTCTTTGCCGGAGGGTTGCGTTTTCTTCAAAACTATATGCCCAAGTGTTGAGGTAGCGGTGTCTTTTTGAAAGCTGAGCTTCACACTTGGCTGCTCAGGTACGAAGCGAGCCAGATCAAACCATGTCTCAGTAAATTATACTCTCACAAATTAGTGTTGTTAATTGGGAATGTGCTTTTTTTTCCAGCAATTTGTAAATGTGAACACAGTTGGTGGGTTTTCAGATCCCATTTACACAACAACATATTCCACTGAAAACCAAATAAAAGTTGCCACGTGTTTTGAGGGTCCATTTCTACATGGAGAAATTGTAACTTTTTTCAAAACGCTTTAATGTTTTACAGCCTAATTCAAAGAAATGCTTCATTCATATGAAATGTTTATCCCAAAACTGCACAGAATTCGGACACAGATAAAATCAATACAAAGACTCATCAGAAGCTTGAGATCATTGAGGATCTTGAAAGTTGTCCTGAACAGAGTTTGACCATGAGAAAGGTGACAGACTCCTCCTCCAGCTATGTTGGGATGTAAAATACAGTTTATAACAGTGATTACAATAGTGAATAGTTATTGTTTGGTGTAGTTTCTGGATCTGTTTCCACAGAATTGATTTGAAATTTGCAGCTGGATATACATAGGTGTGCATTTCTAATCCTTAAGTAAATTGTTGTGATGTTGATGAAGCTTGAATGAATCTCTGTCCTCTCTATCCCACCTGATTTAGGTGGAGGCACTTCCAGCTGAGGATGAGCAACATCAGGCAGGTCGCCAGTCAAGCAACTCCAAAGATATAAAGACATATGACCATGAATAATACAGTGAAAACAATGGCAACGACTTGCTATGGCAACTCCTGTGTAAAGGATCGACTTCTTACAAATCTGACTGTGTACCTCGTCACAGCGTTCTGCTATTAATAAATAAATCCAGGATTTTGTGGGAATCTCGATGTGCTTTGATAAAAGGTCTCCAGTGTAGGATTGTTCCGAAGATTTAAATTTATCGCCGCCTCATTGAGAAGATGCAGAAAAGACTATCGACCCATCTGTTAGTGGTATTTCTGTAATCACTCTGTGAGCTCGCTTTTTTTTATATTTGCCGTCAGACTCTCAGGGGCAATCCCACTTTGATGTGGGTTTTCCTAATTGATAATCTGTGAAAAGTAAATGCACACACTAATAATGTCACGAGGAGAGCGCTCGCAAGCACACAGCCATCTCAGTTTGGGAGATTAGACATACTCTTAACTTGAAAGCTTGAATTTTACGTGTGACCCAAATGTGTCTAAAAGTTACTGGTTTGTGGTTTGGCCGCAGGCATCAGTGGTGTCGCACGGGAAACTTCCAATTGCAAACCCGTTGGAGCAGAGACGCACGGCGAGGTCAAGCGGCACATTACAAGAACTGAACTGTGGCTTAGCTGTCTCGCTGACAACATCTGTCAGCATGTCAGCGAGACGTCTTATCTCCCGTCACAACCTTATCAACAGATTTGCAGATGTATCGCCCACATCAGCTGGGGTTGGTAAATGACTCGCAAAATGAAAGGGGGGGAAAAAAGAAGCTCAAGGTGTCAGGTATGGGAAGGAAGCCTCGGGGCCCTGCGTAAGTAAAATTAACACCTTATCAAAGCTGAGTAAGATAAAAGCACCAGCACCCCTGGCAAGTGTTTGGAAGATATACTGCTTTAAATCACTGCCCAAGGAAATGCCTCAGCAGCGATGCTTTACTGTATCTCTCATGTAAAATCAGCTGCAAGGAGGTTCAGCCGATAAAGAAACAGATTTTTTTCCAGGCTTCCATATCCAATATCAGTCGTACTGACAGGTAACGTGCAGCTATGAGGAACTGGGCAAATAAGACCCCATCGACACAATGATGTTTTCAAAATGGAAAACTTTTGTTGTGTTTTGGGTGTCAGCGGAATGCACTGCCACCTCCAAATCCCTGCGGATCCACACATCAGAGAACTTTTCTTCGTCCAATATCTCCTCCAGCCTGGTCGAGGACAGTGAAGAAGTTCCTTCTGTACTGAGTCATGCTGAAGAACCTCTGTGCAATAGAGAGCATCCTGACCAGCTGAGTCACAGTCTGGTACAGGAACTGCTCTGTGGCAGACCGCACGGCTCTACATCGGGTGTTGAAAACCACCCAGAGGATTATAAAGACTCCGCTGCCAGCCGTTGAGAGAAAACGCTGCCTGCACGGCGCTCACAGCGCCCTTAAGGATTCCGAACGCCGGGCTCATGGACTGTTTACTCTTTTGCCCTCAGGCAGGTGCTTCAGGTGCCTCAGGACCAAAACCAGCAGACTGAGGAACAGCTTTCCCCCCCCAGAGCTGTCTCGCTCTTCAACTTTAATCCCCACAGATGCCACTCTGCCACAACTGTTCTCAATCTGAACTCCTCTTGTGGTCTGAATGCCGGTGACAATAAATTCGAATTGTAAACCTAATCCTAAAAACAAACAAAAGCACCAACTTGTGGCCTGGCATGCTAACTACACCGTGTTCGGTGTTTCTTACATTTCTGTGTAAATGACCTTTTTTTAAAAGGTTGACGTCTCAATACGAAACTTTTCTGAAAAGAAAACACAAACTTCTGAAACACTTGAGAACATTTGTTTTAAACCTTGCATTAGTTTTCTGCTCACGCAGCCAATGCAGTGACGAAGATTTAAAAAAATAAAAAAAGCTTCAGCCCTGGACTGAGGAGTGTTTGTTTTCTACAGACGACTTTTGCCTTTTGGCAGGAAGGGAACAGTTTTGGGGCCAGACCTGGAATCCTTCCCTGTCTTGGATATACGTCAGAGAAAGAAATGGAGCTGTACACAGTCCCCTGATCAATAGCATCAAGTAAAGGTTGTGGCCATTTACTTTTTGACTCTTTAATGGCAGTAAAATGTTGGGTTTTTAAGGTTATGTTGTCTAAAAAGTTTATCCAGTCAGTGGAAATACCATTGCCCTTTGGGAATTGTATCCAAGTCACAAAGTTTTACTGAGTTCAGTTATAAGGGCCAAGATCCGTAAGATCGTTGCCATCAATGAACATGGCTGATTTAGGAGTTGAGTTGTTGGCTCCAAGAAAGTAAGGTATCTGTAAGGTAAGCTGTAAATTGGGGAAAATCTTCCCTTTACTTGCTGTCTCCTCTTAAATCTGTTCATGTATGAATCTACAACATTTACACACATTCATTTTGCCCTCATAAACAGACAAAACACCACCGTGATAACATCTTTTCATGGCATATTGTCTGTCATGTTTAATTACACAGCATACTTATACTTTTACAGTCCTGAAGACTATTAAAGTGATCGGGTAATGAACTTGAGACAGTGACTTTACAGTGGGTATTCAGACCGCAATTGTAAAGAACATTGCAAACAGATGGCATTTAATTGATATTTCTGCCGCCCGTGAAAGGTTGTTTGATGGTGCAAATGGACGACGCTTGAAAGAGCACTCCATTGATTTGGCATCACACTTTAACACTGTTGGAATTGCTGTTGAGTAGCTTAAAACGGCCTGAAAAAGAGAACCAGTGTTACCTTCAGAAATCATTCAGCAAATTCTTGTTTCTTCTAATAAAATTTTGACACTTTGGATAGATTTTAGAATTTTTAGAATAGAATAGAAAAGATACACTTTATTGATCCCAGAGGCAAATTTTTGCCAGAACAGGCTCCTATCGCCTTTTTTTTTTTTTTTTGAGTCATTAGCTTCGTGCATATGGAGTTGTGGTTGCAGTATGGAGAACAAAGAAGCTTACAACCTCCTCCATTCCTTCTGAGGGGATCCCAAGCTCCTCACTGAAACAACAGTTATATAATCTCTCCAGTAGGTCCCGGGCCAACTCTGGAGCCTCCTTCCTGTTTGATCTCTATTGGTAGACGAGAATACGTCCAGCCCAGATGCCCAAACACCTCGACTGGCAACATGTAGTGAGTAGCGATTCTACTTTATGACAGAGGGAGGAGCTCAATAATCTGGGGAAGACTCAAACAGCCAAATGGCCAACACAGAGAAATTAATTAAAAGTAGCCACTTTCTACATCAGAAACTGGCTGCATTCAATGTAGTGAAGAGTTGTAGCTGCTCTCTCACATATGAAAAAACTCATGCGAGTTTTGGTACCCCGTTTTAGTGCCCATTTTCTAATTTCACTCTGCCCTTTGCCAAATGTACCTGAAATATCATCAGTGCTAAAAGTTATTTGTAATATTAGGTGATTTTTTTTTCCTTTTAAGTCATTAAAGCAGGGACCTGTGCTGCAGGGGAAATCTATTCAGGACTACTGGTGTTGGCTTTGAGTTTAATGAGGCCTAGAGGCGTTACAATGAGATTAGATGTGGCCAGTCAGGGCACCTACTCATGCCACATAAAAAAGAACAAGGGCCGCAGTGCGTGACATTTATGAGATAGTTGGCCGAGCAGTGAGTGTTTGGGGAGGCTGTTTGCCGTTTGATGCAGGTGCCCGCTGCTCTCGGAGCAAGAAACAGACAGATGATCGTAAAATCCTAAATAATTACATAAAAGAAGAGAAAGGCTTAGACAACAGTCACACATAAAGAAAACATACAGCCCATACAATTCAGAAACTCTTTGGTGACAGATTGCAGGGAATTAAAACCACTTATGGGCTCTCATTCCTACCATCAAACAGGATCAATACCCAGCTATGTGAAAATACAAAGAAGGTTTGACATAAAAATCACATTGTCACATACAGACGGTGACTACAATCAAACTGTTAAAAAAAAAAAAAAAAGAAGAAAATCCTCACACAAGAGAAAAGTGAGAGGTAAACATCGAACAATGGGGTGACATTTAGAAAGTGTGTTTATTTTATTCCCAATCTCAGTTGGCTCTTGAGCAATGTTGTCATATCAGGTTCATTTTACTCATCAGAACGACGACTGAGCCCATGAGAGCTGCTCCATTTTCACAAACGTCATCAGCAGTGTGATCTGGGATCATTGGGTATTTGGGGTTTTTCAAACATAATCCACCCCTCAGCAAGGTGATCTGAGCAGGGCTAATCGTGCCCCAGTATACGCCGTAGCTGCAGCCTGCACCTGAACGCGGGGCCCGAATTCTCTTTCTTGTCCTGCCAAGTGCAGAGTGTGACGTTCTGAATCAGTGGCCTGCAATGCTCCGATACTCACCCTTCACAGGCCAACATGCTTCTCCACTCGTCTTTCTTGCTTCTCTTCGGCTCCTCGTATTTCCTCCACCCGCTCTTCAAACGTGCGAGCATGCTTTGATGAGTTGGACCACAACCACAACCAGCGTAATCTCTGGGATGTGGCAGGAAAACTGCTGCTGCTTACAAATGTCCTGCAGCTTGGTGGGCTTCTGGAGATTTGTTGGCCCTTTCAGTTTGCTGACTAAATGTTCAGTTTGAGGAGATACCTGTTGTCACAAGGGCCTGATCAAGCAAGCATTGGAAAAAAGATCTTGGATCAATTATCGATGCTTTTACATGGAAACGTACGGCTTTGTTGGATAATCCCTTTAATCTAGAGCTCAGGTACTTCCATTTCTGTTCTTCTCTTCCTTCACATTTTCTTCTCATGATCGAGCAATCTTTAATTCTCAAGATTCAGAAGAGTTTGGGGATGTTCTACTTGTATAACCTTAAACTCCTCTTTATTATACAATATCTGAAGGTCTGGCAGGCACTCTCCAGTGGTAGAAAAATGGATTGGACTACTGGAAGTGCATTATGAGAATTGTTTGACCCCATTGATCGGATTGTTGGCTGAATTCCAAGCCGCAAACAAGTTAACAATACATAATGATTTGGCCAAGTTTCTTCCAACTGTGAAACAGAAAGTCAGACTTTCCTAAACGCAGGGTGTGATTAAAATATGGAACAGAGGGGGGTAGGTTTCTCTTCTCAGTATGCCTCATTCCCCTGCTAAATTCTTTTTATCATAAACATTAAAAAGAAGAACAAATGGGAATTATTATAGTTATTTTTATGCTATAACTGAATGTAATTCTGACAAATTCGCATTTAAATTATAAAATAAGCTACAGTGAACACCCATGAGTATAATGAGAGTGATCGTAGCAGGCAGAGCTTGATTTAGGGGTCTGGTGGTCCAAATCTTGTTTTTTTGGGGTTCCAACATGCATTAATTAACCCCCACACACCCACAACACAATCTAAATCGCCTCCACTCACACATATGTGCTCAACTCGTTTGTTAACAGTCTCCTCCTCCTCAGCCATGTCCACATGAGTCGAAGCCATCTGTTTTCTCCACGTGCCTCTTAAAAAAGTTTCCCTGTTTACGGACTCAAAATGATGCAGTACATAACAACAATGGCTTCCTCCAGAGTGTCATGACTCCCAGCTCATATTCTCCTGGTAGTTTTAGAGTTGGTGAGCGACACCTATAATATCAACTTTACTTCGTCATCTGTCCATACAACTGTCCATATACTTGGCGTGGCTTGAGTCATGCTGTCTGTAACTTCTGTTCTTTTAGTTTCCACATTCTTTTTTTTTTTTAATATGAGGTCCTTTTTATCACAATGACAAAGAAAAATTAATGTGTCAAGGAGAAAATGGAAAAATGTAGAACGCGTTGCTAAGATATGATGGAGAAAGCATTATTGCTGCCTGCTATGTAGTCATGTCACGGGTCATGCTTGTGATTTATACGCCTTTAAAAAGGACATTTCCCGCAGACAGACAGATCATCAAGCCGCTTCACTAAAGATATAAAGAGATCTGCACAGTGGGCGTTGTCTCAACAAGATGTGGTGGCATTCGAATATAATATAAGCAGGGTGGTCAGTGTTTCAGGGACACTTTAAAATGGTCTTAAATGGATTACATTAGAAAACACAAGCTTGCTATTCAGTTTATGGAAATGTGAATCCTTTAATAACAAATGGCCTGAGACTAACAGTTTACATGCAGTTGTTAGAGCCTGTGATTAAAAATGCTTGCGAGGCAAACTGCACTGTGGCTGAAACTTGGGATAATGAGGGTCAAGGCGGTGGGATTGCTCATGCAGTGCGGGGAGTGTGTGAGAGCTCAGGTAACTCCCGCAGACTGCAGTAACAGTCTGAAAAAACTGGAAATAATGTCATAGTTTTTGTACTGCAGGTTTTGCCATTTTGGAAACAGGTTTTTGCGAAGGGTTTTAAATTGTATGCTCGAGGAAAATGGCTGTGCTTAGCACAATCTGAATAGATTTTCATATCAGTGTGTCTCAAATGGGACTTCAACGGCTTTCTGTGTATAAAAAGGCAGCTTGTGAAAAGTGGAGGAATGGCAGGATCTTTCCGTGCTCTTAAATCCTGGATTCACCCAGCGAGTGAGGCCATGTTGTTTTGAGTGACGCACTCTCTCACATGTTTAAAGCTATAGTGCGTAACTTCGGTCGCCCTCTAGCGGAATTCTGCGTTCTTACAACAATAAAGCCGGCGCTTCCACATGACGTATGCCCAGGTGTCCCCGGTGCCCCCCCCCCCCCCTCCGCCTCTCCCCCCAACCACTGCCACGGTGATTTGCGTTTCTACAGCGCGAATCACCGCTGGAAACGGTTTTTATCCTGTGTGAATAAGGACAGCTGGTGAAAAAAAGACAGACTCTTCCGAAGAGGTAATTATTGTTTTCTTTTTTTTTTGCCACAGAAACGCAAATAGCTTATTGCAAATGGGAGACAAGGTGCCTGCTAATTTGTAACTGACAGGTTAGTGGATGAAAAGTCCCAGTGGTCGTCAGCAGAAATCATTTGTTGTCCGTTGTTCTCCAGTAGCTGCTTCTTGATGAAAAACGAAGTGTTACACACAAAGTACAGTGTTTCCTGCAGGGGGGGGGGTGTTGCTGCTAACGCTGCTAACGCTGCCGCTGTTCGACCGTCGGAGAGTTTTTTTTTTTTTTCCTCCTCTCCGTTGTACGGGCGCTGCACAATTTTGCGCGGCTGGGGTGCCCGGACTGAAAAGGTCTGGCGGAAACCCTGAAGTAGCATGTCGCTTCCTCGGTCTGCCTGAGACTGTGAGCTGAGCCTGTTGCTATGAGCCCTCCGCACGTCCTCCCCCTCCCTTCTTGTTGTGACGTAAAATGCGTAATTTCCTGCACGCCTGCGCGGGAATGTCGCCGCCGGTCGACACGCAAAGCAAGAATTATATATATTGAAAAATCCCGCGACATGTTAGAGGAGCCGATCGGCTTAATCTGCATTTTGTCATTTCCACTCGTAGTGGCTTGGCTAAAACGGACATTCATAGACATTTAAAAGTTACGCACTATAGCTTTAAGGCTCCGGTCATACAGAGAAAACACTTTTGTTTGATTTTGGGTGTCTGTTTACATGACAGTGATGCTTTGAGTCACTGAAGGAGGCACTTTTTGAAAAAGGGTTCGAATTTGTCTCTGTGGAAACGGGGAAAAACTGAACTATCGTGAAACGCTGCTACTGTAGTATTTCTGCATATGGTCTTGCAGATAGAAAATAACAATGGAGGTCTCCAGAGTGTCATGACAAAGTCCACAGCCTTCTGGGAGTTTTTTGTTGTTGACAGTCAAAAAAACTTTATATCCACATCAATTTTTTTCCCCTTGGAAGGAAACATGATAAATAATTAGCATTACCATAGCCTGTAATGTCATCATTTGGCGTTGCAGGTAAGAGTTAACCACTCGAGTTGCTCGTGTCTGTGTTTACTTCATTGTTTTTTATGCTGTGCTCTGGTTATATAAAGTTTTGCTAAAAAATTGAACTGTTTCTTTTCTATGCTCTTATGTTGCCATTTTAATTTTGGCATTCTCTGTTGACAAAAGACAAAGAATTTCACCTGGAGGGAAACATGCTTCTGATGTTCAAATGACAATAAACTTCAAAGTTGAACTTACTTGTTTGCCTCTCCCTTTGTTTCAAACAGAACTAACAAGCCTATTTCAGCATTTCACACAGTGATACTTTCAATATCTTGTCATTGCTTTTGGCATTAAACAGATCTGCACAGTGCAGAAAGAGGTTGATTGTAATCAAACTTTATTCGGTCTTTGTTTTGGTTACATTTCAGTTTCATTTAAGGCTTTTAAAAATGTCATAAAGCCAAAATTGTTTCTACCAGTAAACAGCACAAAGAGGATAAATCAAACAAGTTGGAAAAATAAATCTGTTGTCATTGTACTTTTTTGAAGCTGCCTGTAATGCAGACTGATAATTAGACGCACTGGCAGGAGTAAGTAACAGCAGAGCTGAGTGAAAGTGAATTCTTGACTGATGTAATCAAAAAGCAGAGCGGGCTCACAAAAGGCATGTGTATTTCGTCTGCATAAAATGATATTCTAATGCTTTATGGATTTATGTATTACACACCATGTAGGACAAAGGTGTCAAACATAAGGCTGGTGGGCCAATACCTGGCCACAAGAGGCTTTAATAAGGCCAGCCAATTAAGCAAATGGTTGAAATTTCAAACCTAACTTTTTTTTTTTTTTAAACAAATTTCTTCACGATAGTAGAGAAAACACAATGCTGAGATAGCCAGTTACTTCACTGGCAGCAGCTAGCAGTCATCTGAAAGTTTGTCAAGATTTTTTGGAACATTTCAATCTGTTTTGCACCAGAACGAGTAAAAAAAAGTGAAAAGCAACCAAAAGCACCAACTTGTTGCCTGGCATGCGAATTGCTTCGTCTTCAGCATTTTTTTTTCTCTGTATATTTGAAAGTTTTGCATAAACATTATTAAAGGTGCATTAAGGAGTTTGCACGTTTCATGCAAAACAATGGCCCCTGCAGGCCTTGGGCGTAACTGCAGCTTAGTGAAACGCTCGTGCCTTTGGCTTGCATCCATGTACGTGCACGGAAGAGGGGAACTCCTTCCTTGCTCTATTAGTTGCGCTCGAGTAAAATTTAAGCTTCTTTTACCTGGTGGGGTCTGTGCTGGAGTTGTGGCAGTGCCAGAGACCGGTCTTTTCTTACTTTCTGGAAGATCCATCCTCAATACTGCTCAGTTGTTGCTCGCTAAGCATCTGGCGGAGTAATGGCGGACAAAACGAAAGCTAAGTGAGTCAGGCCAGCGGGAACGCGAATTACGTCACATACTCTCAAATTCTCCCCAAGAAATACTGATGCCGCGCTGTTAGTGGTACTTGCAATGAATGTGTCAAGGCACATTCGACACATCACTGAATATTTGTAACATATTTATGGTGGAAAATAAGTATTTTTAAAGTTGAAAACTGCTTAATGCACCTTAAACATTGCATTGACAACTGATAACTTGACATTTCCATACAAGTCTGTCCTATCTGTCCCCTGTCTGACTCTTTCTGTCCCCTCACCCCAACCGGAATAGCAGAAAGCTGCCACCTCTGAGCCTGGTTCTGCAATGGTTTCTTCCTGTTAAAAGGGAGTTTTTCCTTTCCACAGTCGCTTATGCTTGCTCATGTGGATCTGTTGGGTTTCTCTGTAAAAGTGTCTAGAAACGACCATGTTGTAATTAGCACTTCATAAATAAAGCTGAATTGAATTGAATTGAAGATTAAAATGAATAAATCTCTAACCTGTCAAATTACATCTTGTGCACAAAATAAGTCCAAATTACACAATTTCTTCCCATGGTGAATTGTAATTCCATTAAAGTTTTTATACATTAAACACACATATTAAAGAGAAAGAAAAAAGTAATTAAAGAATATATACAAATTAAAAAATTAAAGAAAAAAAAAACAGAGGGAGACAACTAGAACTGCAACTACTTTCTATTGTTTGGGTCTCATATAACACAACTCTATTTGATGGTGACATTGGGTGTTTGATGGAGGCTATGAAATAATGAGTTCTGATTGCATCAAACGATACGTCCATGTAGTGGTTTTTAAATAATCCGTTTGGTGAAATTATGCACAAATGTACAGAATCGCAATGTACTATGGCACATTGGACCTGGACACCTCTGCTGTTTTATTACTCATATTCACAGTTTCCATTTTCTCCATTCCACAGTTTCCTTGATAATAACGATGCATTTCGTGCTTTCAGTCAATTTTTCTCTGATTTCTGGAGAACAAATGTCTAAAAACTGGGTCGTTTTAACACTACCTAAAAGATTTTTACACGTGTGGGCAAGGTGATACGATCAAAGATCCCAAATGTGAAAGTAAGTATCAAAACTCCAGGAGGAGCTGTGAGAAAATCATTATCGCAGCCTCAAACCTTGACCCTGAAATTACAATTCAAACTTTTGCATCCTTTTCTTGTGTCTGAATGGGTTGTTTCGAGATGCTCCAGCTTCTACCGACAATCCAAGTCATGATCTCCCCTCGCTAAAAGCAGCTATAAATAGGACGGATGAAGGAATGATTTTCATGGCGATTATGTTCAATGAGATTTTGAGTATCTTTGTGAAAACTGAATTTTTTGGATCAAAACCTGGCAGAGCAGATTTAACCAGCAACCACCGGGGTTTTCATCAAATCACAATGTCACAGAGTATCTCAGTGCCCAGAACAGGAGAAGAGTAACAGTTTTGTCCGGTCAGACATCCCTGCTGTGAAGGTGATTCACGCTGCAAAACCACTTTACGTCTGCGTGTATGTGTTAGTGAAGGCTGAGACTCCCTTTAGGTTTGTATAAATCACTGACCTTGTGGTTGAATCTAGTGGTTTTCAACTTGAAGAAAAAAAAATTACACAACAAAAAATAAAAAAAAAAACTGTAAGGGTTTCTGTAAGGGAAAAAAACAAAACTAAAACACTGTCCCTTTTTTTTTAGGCTTGTTCTTTTCCTCATTGAATGCTTGATTGCTGGATTACTGATACCGGTGACTCTCAGCTATCAAACTATAGGTCCAGGAGAATATTTAACGTGAGTCATGCATCTCTGAAAGACGCCATTGTGTTACTGTCCATCAGAACAGCTAGTCGCTATGGCTGTGGTGCGCATGTACAGAAGCAGCGCTTTCGAAAAGTTGTGTATCCCCCATTTACATGGAGACATAGTTTGAGAAATTTCCAAAAGTTTCACTTTGGGAGCTGTTTTCAAAATGTTGTGTTTTCAGGAGCTCTGAACACCAATGCCATAAAAGACCCTTTTCTCCTCAGTTCTAGAAGGACAAGGAAGCTTCAATTTCCTTGTTACCGTATTTATTTTCAGTTTCTTCGACATTTTTGTCAGGAGGTTTTCAAGTACCGCTCTGAGCCTTTTTTGTTGGAGTTTGCGTCCTGTCCCTCTCTCGGTGGGCACGCTGGATTGTAGGAAGAAACTCCTCTCCAAAAACATGCATGTGAGTGTAATTGGTGACCCTGATCTGGTGTGGATGTTAGCGATTATCTCTCTGTGATGAAGTGCCAACCTCCCCCTACTTTCTTCCACTGTTAGTTGAAATCAGATGCAGAAAAGAGAGAAAGAGACAACAGCTTCACAACTAGTAATCTTATATCTGCATGACTGTAATCAGTTTCTCGCAAATACAGTGTTCTAGTTATACTTTATCATGTATTTTTCTTAACACTGGTTGTTCCAGTGTTTTTTTTAACCAGTTTCTGTCAGTCCCAGTCTTTGCGTGTGTTTTCCTGAGTTGCACAGATGCCCTTCAACGTGCTGCATGTTTCCATCTAATGACACAAACACACACACACACACAAAAAGTAATGGCTTGACATTCCTAGCTGCTACACACCACTTTAACACATTGCCTGACACCTGTCAGCTGTTAAACATGCACTCTGGTGTGATATTCAGGTAATTGCCACATCGTGACTGGCTTGATTTGCGAAACTGCGAGCGGATAAATCAGATGCTCAGTTGAAGAAAAGCTGCAAGACAGTTTCAGTTGGAGGTGACCTCTGACCCCACTGATGAACTGGATGCAGTTTTGTGGACGTGACTCACAGAGATGTGCCGCTGCTGCTGCACAGCTAATGAAGACGTTCGCTGCGGGGGAAATAGTTCATTCCCTGACTGCACTCTGTACTCTGTACCTTCCTGCACCTGCAGAAAATTGGATTCCATCCTTTCAGTGATTCCTATACAGTCTGCAACACTTGCTGAGCCACTGAACTTTGGTAAATAGTTTCTTTCCCACAGTTCAACATACATATGCTCTATCTAGGTGCACACACATCCCAGTGAAGTCATGGTCGACAGCTCCGCTGCATTTTGCATTTAACACGAGTTTCTCTGATTTGATCTTGTGTTGCTTTAATATACACCGATGCCCTCAGACCTGTTCCTCAAACGTGGATTTTACCAATTCATGCAAACGTGACTGATATCAAGACGGCCAGGTGGCAGGTAGGAGCACAAGGAGTATTTTTCATTTCTGGGTTGAACCTCAGAAAATCAGATCTGTGAATGGAGCAAATTGAAATAAGTTTGATGAAAGTGGCCTCAAATGCGACGCACATACCGATTGTTTCATGGCTGAAATATTCATTATTCATTTTATTATGCCACTTTCTCAATTGGATGGTTGCTCACAAGCTAATAACGCCATTTCACAATCAAAAAAGGAGAAAAAAAACAGTTTAGGTGAAGCTGTGGACGTGTTGATATACTGTGGGTGGGGGTGTGACGAGACACTCGGCTCACAAGACTAGACGAGTCATTTTATTCACGTCACGATCTCGAGACAAGACGAGATCCCCCCTTTACTCTTAAGTAAACTAAAATGACAAAATAAATGACTGGAAAACCAGTTTCTATTTAACAGTCACAAAACAATACAGGTGCATTTTGTACACAGGTCTAATGAGTGGATGCCCTGAAATCCAAACAGTAGTGTCGCCTGGAGACAGGTGTCTCTTTAGAGGGACATACTATGAGGACTAAATAAAAAGGACATGTTCAAAACAAAACAGTTAGTTAGTTTTTATATATTATGTAAAGACTGTTTTTTCATCCGGGACCACTGTTATGTGTTGCGTCCTTAATGCTGTGATGATTTTTTTTGTTTGTTTGTTTTGTTTTGAAATGTGTATTATATATTTATATTCTGTCATGTGTTTTGTAAGTCTTTTGTTTGTATGGATGATGTTGTTGTGGAAAATTGTGACGTGACTCTGTGCCAACAGTTCCCTGTGCTTTTGTGGACTCCAGGAAGAGCAGCTGTTGATTCGGCTGCAGCAAATGGAGATCCCAATAAATGAATACACATACACACTTTTACGAAGAAAAAAAAACACATGTAGATTGAAGATTTTTACTTTAAACGAAGAACAACTGGTTTTACAAACATCATGCAGCCAAACTCCAAGAGGAGAGGGGAGGAAATGCTTTTACTGTGGAATAAGAAACACGCTCTTATTTTGGAATTGGCAAAAGGAAAGTTGAAGGTAAAAACAGGAAGCAAACCATTGATTAAAGAGCTGCAGGTGTGTGTTTAGTGCTGCAGACTCCCAAACTGAAGGTGGCAGGAAAATCTTCACTTCACTGACCAACTGCAGGGATTTCACTGGTAGGATCACAAATCCGTGCTGTTTTAATTCAGTTCTTCATCTGTTTGGAGTAGGTTTGAGCAGTTTGATCACATCTTTCATTAATTTTTGATTGATTTCATCCATTTAAATCAAATGTTGGAATTCGTGTTTATTCTTTCTAAAGGTTGATCAAGAATGGTAAAAAGATTGAGGATTTCAAGTGTTTTTAGTCATAAATTTGCAAATACCATAATCATTAGCATTTCTATACACTGCCTGCCTTATTCAATGAGGCATGTTGGGCCAGATTTCATTTCCATTGATTATTTACATACACTAACAGAAGAAATCAAACGGCATGTTTTTACCGTTGTCCTCAATTAATAAGCTCACATGTCATTAAGGGTACATGCTTAACCATTTTCAAATAAACATAAAATGTGAAATAAACTTAAATAAATAAAATAAAAATTCTATGAATATTAAAAATAGTTATACATTTTGAATATGACTTTCAACATTAGGCAGTTAAAACAACTGCACAGTTTGCAAATAAATAACTTTATACATAATTTACACTGTGCAGTAACTATTCCAAGACTAAATGAAATAACATACAAATGCTATTTAAAATAACTCAATGTAAAGCTATTCAAAAAAAGCCTTGATCTCAGCCTCTGTGTCCATCTCGTTACATACTGCCTTCGCAGTGTTTCCTTTGGACCACAGGTCGTCTGGTTTTCCTCCACATCCAGCTGCATGGAGGCTGACAGCCTGAGTTCCCTCACAGGAGGAGAGATGTGATCTGTTGATGGCTCAACATTTGCAGAGGCTGGACTCAAATATCTCAAAAGTGTGTCTGAAAAGAGTAGAGTGTTCGAGCCGTCATGTAAAAAGGATGTCTGCTAAGAAACAAAAAGAAAATCTGAATAGATTGTAATCTACAATATATTGTTCCCTGATGTGCATTTTAGATTAGATGCAACTTTATTGTCATTACAGTGAAATGTTGATGAGCAAATGCAAAGAAGCAGCAAACTGCAGTTTAACATGGCTCGTTAGAAGAAAAGCTGTGGAGTATGAATAATAACAACGTGTGCTTTGACGCTGATGTCAAGTTTAAAACAATTAAAATGCTTTTAGACAATATGATCTCATTTAGGAAGCAAGGCAAATGTTGTAAGAAAATTTCTTTCTATTGCACCATTCAGGCACAGGGCAATTTACGGTGTTTTATGAGGAAATAAAGGAAATACATTAAAGCAAGTTGAATAAGGGTCTTCAGCGGTCAGGATAATTATGATGAATTAAAATAATGCAATTAAGAAAAGGCATAAATAGAGAGTAAATACAGGAAAAACTTCAGCTAGAGTTGATTAAATTAGTAAAATCTTTTGCTTACTGGGAAGCCTGAGTTAATAGTATCTTAAGGCCTGATTTAGATGTGGTATACATGAGAAAAGAAACGAGGGAAAGCAAAACTTTTTGTTGAGTTTTTGGTGTCTGTGTCAATCACATCAACAATATTAGATATTTTTTTTAGTTTGTGACTTCTAAAAAGAATATAAGAAATCTTTAAAATCATTCAAAATGTTTTAGTTTTGAAGATTTGATACGGCTTTATGTGGCTTGCACATCTTATTCGTCTGGAAGGATTTTACATGCTCCTTAGACATATGGATCATGAAACACCATTTATGCATCTCTCTGTTCTCTGTGTTGATTTGTGTTGGTTTGAGGTTCTGTGGCTTTTTTTCTGATTGTTAAAGCTCTAAACTAAATCCACGCAGATGCTGTTTATGTGAAGGAAAACTGTCAGAAGTCGTGTGTGTGAATATGTTACCTTTGTTTTAATAGATGTTTGACACCTCGTAAATATTGTTGCACAAATAAAACACGAGTCGGGGAAAAAAAAAGAGATTTGTCTTAAATCATTGGCGTCAAACACATTTTAGTTCACCGGTCACATACAGCCCAAATTTATCTTGAGTTTAAAAAGTGGCATCATAACCTTTAAATTTGAACTTCAAAGTGCTTCTTTGTTGTGGTGCAGAGTATTCGCTTTCACAAAACCTAACAGTGACTGCCAAAAATGATGACAATGTCAACAAAACGCTCATTTTATTGATTCCTTCTGGTACAAAACACAATGAAACATCCACAAAACTTTTCTAATAGGTGTTGCATGGTGCATATTTTTACAAACTCGCTGTCTCAGCGGCCACGTTTACATGGGTTCAAAAGTCCTCCAGTCTTTTGTTAAAAATCTCAGCGGCCATCTCACCTCTCCAGAGCAAACACTGGAGAGGTGAGATGGCCGCAAATCGTGCAACAGCGAGTTGTTCAAAGAGCTCCGTGTTAGACTGCCAGCGGACCGCCCGGCCGGTGTTTTGGATTAACCGGTTCCCATGTTAACGAGTGACGGATTTCTGTAAACACATTCTGGTAACAGCAGATGTGAAAATAAGACTCACAAAAAGCACCAAACTTCAAAATTTACTGTCACTGTAGATAACTGACGTTTGCTTGAACGACTACAACTTTCAGGGTTTTCAACATCTGTTGGTCACAAGTTAACACGGACACCAGTTAATTCGAAACATCGGCAGGCGGAGCTGAGCCCCGGTGCTCACATGTGCTGCTCGGTGGGGCTGTACTCCGGCCGGGGGACCGCTCGCACTTTGAGCAGCGTATCATGGAGATGTTGGAACATTATTTGAGCAGAAATCCTGCAGTTAAAAAAACTCTGCTCGGCGTGGAGGACATGTAAACTGGGCCAGTGTTTTGTTGTCTGCTAGTCCTAAGAAATGTGCTTAAAATGTTTGCTTTGAATTTTTTTACGATTTAGGTCCGTAGTGGGCTTGATTGGAGCCAGTTGCAGGCCAGTTTTGGTCCATTGGGTCTTATGTTTGTCACTCCTCTCTTAAAACTGAATGGAATTACTGGTAATTGAACGATTTTTCATTAGAACTTTAGGATAAAGGATTTTCAGGTCATCTGATTACCTCTCTAACCACCTGTTTCAGCTATAAACTCCAAAAAAACTGTAAAGGATTAAACAAGTGTTTTGAGTTGAGCTACACTTGTAAACTAAGGTCTTCTTCCAGTTTTGGCTGAAGCAGCCGCCCCACCACCCCCAATGTTACCTCGGTGAATACCTGATTGGGTTTGATTGCCGCATTTCAGACCACTGAGAGACTTGGTCGTGGATTGTACTTTGAGTCACAGTGTGTGTCTTCTTTGCTTAAAACCCCAAATAGTTGTGGCTCCACACTGTCAACCTTTGCATAAGGCCTCCTTAAGACTAAATTGCAAACTAGTAAGTTTACATTTTGTAGTTAAAGAGATGCAACAAGCACGAATAAAGCTTTCCAAGATTTATTGGCAAAGTTTGTTTCCGGAGCTGAACTGATTGAAATTTTCAAGCTTGTTGTAAAATTTAGGTGCAGAATGTTAATGAACAAACATTAGCCTTAAAGACTTGTTGTTAAGGAAGGCACAAATGTTCCGATTGAGTAAATAATTGACACACAGTTAGAAAACGCTGGCTGGCCCAATGTGCTCCAAGGTACACAACTGTGTGCACAGCGCATCAGCGTTAAGTGTTTGCTGAAAAGGGTGAATTCAGCAAACCTTTCCTGGATTAATAAAAGCTGAAGTGGCAATGCAGTGGACATATTATTGCTATTAGTGGTCTAACAGCTTTTTCCCTGTGTGAAAAAAGTTCAGGAGAGTCTCTCGAGGGAAAAGTGGAGCTTTTTTAAAATACTACAGTACAGTAGTTGCCTCGTGGAAGTAACTTGGGGATGAGCTGCTACTGGACCTGGCAGAATGCTCTCATTTGCAGAGAGAATCAACTCCGAGAACCACAATAGTTTTTAACCCCGAAGGAGCCACTGCCAGTACAACTGTCACACAGCCATTAAATGCCCTGGAAATATCCTCATATGGCTTCATCCTGGACTGTAACTCAAGAAGTCCTGTAAGTTTCCAGATAATTGCATTTTTCCAAGAATATTTGCAGAAACGTTTGCGTACAATAGGATGCATAATCCTGTCAGGGGCGGGGCGATGCTTTGCCTGCTGTGAGGACACATGCGAGAGTGTGTGGGATTGCCAGTGTTTGTCTCCAGTGTGATATTTTACAAGTTACTAATTGAGGTCCCAGTTAGGCAACTTTGAGTGAAATTTTTATGTCGTTACATCTGTACTTGACAGGGAGGCTGAGGCACTCAACAAGGAGGCAGAGCTGCTTGGATTACATCTTTCCTGGATGAAAACAAAGGCCGAGACCATCGGTGACCATCGGGGACCTCCAGAACTCTGCAGTGGATTCTGTCCTGGTTTCCGGTAGGACTGCTGGAGTCATGAAGTGATTTTTTCCTCGCTGTGTCATTCATCATCCAAAAGGTGTGAGACATCGGTGGCTTGTTGGTTTTGTTCATGTTGTGAAGGAAGTCACTGAAGTGAGGGATTAAGGTTGGCGGTTTTTGCTTGTTCACATGATCAGCTTGGCTATGCTCATGGCAAAACTGACTCCAGTCTCCAAGTTATGATTCTTCCTGTATAACCCCTGAGGAGTCGTAGGAAGATTCAAAGGTGATTGCTGGGTCGTTTTTTTCAAAGTACTGGCAGAAATTAGCTTTATTAATGTGTTTGATATGATGAGTAACTGTATTAGTATCGATCGTTGGAGCCTCTTATGAGGACTGATTGTTATGATTCAATGAATCATGTTTTCTAGCTCCTCTAGTGCTGTTTCGAGTCTTTTCAAGAGCCTTTCAAGAGTTGTTTTTCTTCAAGTAACACTTTGCGTTTATCACATAAAGTTCTTTTTCCATGCTTTGACCCTTGGACTTCAGCTGAGAAACCGACCATGGCAATGGATGCCAGCAGGGAGCAAGGTGTCTGGACAACTGTTGAATGTAATTAAAATGCTAGAAACTCCATGACTATGACATCTATAAATGAGTTGAATGGCAAGAGACATGATTGGGTGCTAAAAGACTGAGAATGAAGGAAAACACGTCTCAAATGTTAGGTCATTATCCTCATCAAATGATGATGTACGTAGAAGACATGGATATTGGAGCTCTGTGCTCGTTAACCTCGGAGACCAGACTGTTTCTCTATCCTGTCTGGGGTGAGGCCGTTTCAGACAGACTTCAGAGTAAACACCTGCATTGCTGTTAGTTTGGTCGTGAATCGACGTGGACAAAGGAATGTGAAGCTGAACGGCACATGTATGACTGCAGTTAATTTCAAATCACACTTGTAATGTGGTGATTTTTAAAACCCAAATTGATTTTCTCAATAGAAAAAGTGAAATCTTTTGTTCTGAACAAGAGCAGTGATTTCAGGTTCCTAAGATATGAAGGGCGCTGTCAGGCAGGGAACAGCGATCACTGCTTTTTACTGAGTTCATGTGTGAATCACGTTGATTTACTCTTGATTCACATGTTTGTCCAGGCCTACTTCACACACTGATGGCCACTTGATGAATATCGCGGAATGGCTGCTTATTGAAATCACTCCAAACTGTCACAGTTCTCTTTGTGTGAAGCACTTCTCTTAAGGACGTATAGTTCCTGGGTGAAATCGTGCTCGTCTATGCAGCATGAGCGCCGTTGTTGATAGATTTGCTCACTGATTGTTGCTGCAGTGAAAATGTCCCAGGCAAAGGCCATTATTTCTGCGGGCAGCACAAATCTGTCCATTCAACTTGCACAATTCTCTGTTAACCTGGCAATGCAGTCTTTCATCACATCCCTAATTTGTGTGAGCCGTGGATGAGATGTGTTCGTGGAGCACGGGAGAATGCAGCATTCTGCCTGTGCTCAATGGCCAGCATACAATCTTTGATAGCTTCAGTGTCAGTTAATAGCCTTTTCTTCGTCGCCAAAATCGAAATACAGAGTGAAGCAACTGTAGCTCTCTCTGGAGCATCATTGCACCACCATTCCAGTCTGAAGATGTGTTTTTGCCGCTCTCTGCTCACTTTCCTCTGTGAAGTTTGTTCTGAAGGTTGCTTCGGTTGTTTCTCCACATTCCCTGGATATTGTAAACTTTTCGCAAAGCGAAGCACTCATGGCAGATCAACCCTTGTTTGGTGTTTCAACTTGGTGGAATTAAAAGGTACATGTCTGTCCGGGTGGTTAAATCTGCTGTTTTCAACTTCGATTTTGTATTTCAGTGTCATAAACGACTTGTAAACTCATTATCTACACCACTGTAGTTAGCGCCACCACCCTTTTAGTAGGTACCACATTGTATGCAATATATTTGTCCTCTGCTACGGTGCTTTTGATTACAGCATACTATCAATTTTACCAGTGCAATTGTGTTTTTCACAGGACTGCACTGTATTCCCTTCCCTCTCTTTCTTAGCTGCTGCCCTGAAAGTTTTGGGTTTTCCAGTTTACTGATGTATTAAAGCTTCCTCTTCAGACTTGTGCCCATTACTCTGGCGTGTGATTGTGGCGCATCACTCAAGCTGCACAGCAGCATCAACCCCCTCCCGTCAAACCCGGCCACATGCTGAGGCGCGGGCTACTCTCGACTCCCTCACAATATGGCCGCCCGGCGCGCTGCGCACACACAGACATCAATTAGAGAAAGGTTACCTTGTGCTGCTGCTGGCTGTCTTCCTGCCTCCAGAACAGGTGGATCGTGAAAATGTGAAAGGGGGGAGGAAAAAAAAAAAAAAAAGAGTTGCTTGTGGGCAATTCAGCTCTACTCTCTCTTCCACAACAACCTAGCACCTTCAGTCCAACGCTTTCTTCCTCCATTACCCTCCACCAACAAAAAGCGCTCTCCTATTTTTCAAATCAGACTAAATGCTTTGAAAAGGTCACCTTCGTGCCTTTGTTTCCTCTCGGATTGTTCCAAAACAATCGCGAGGCGAACATGGGGGCATAAATGAATATTTACCTGCAGAAAGTAGAGGAGGTGTGCTTCTTCAGAAATGCTAATCAAAGTCTGAACATGGGGCCGCCTTGGGTTGCTCCGGTATTATTTAATTAGGCTTGGTGGTAGTGGGTTGAATATTTGTTTGGGAAGGGGTGGATTGTGTTTATGCCACTGGATATTTACTAGAGCAGCGGAGGTTAAAATCTTAAGCCTGTCTTCATCTTTGTTCATCAGATTAGACTTCATACCGCCACCACAGGCAAGTGGTACAACCGGCATCAAAGAATTAATTATACAAGGAGATGTACTATTTGTAGCAAGGTTGGAGGGAACGAGCTCTGATGTGTGGATTTGTATTTCTTCGTCTGATCGTGTCTGTGTGTGTGTTTCAGCTCCGACTGTACCCTCATTTTCAACGGCAAGATTTATTGACACACTTTTCAGTGGAGAGGCTGGTGTTCAATTTCTTTTGGAGCCTATGTGAGTTCATATTCCAAAATCATTTAACTTAATTCAGTAATTTGCCACAATTTTGACACCTTTTGGCATTCATCACTCAAATTTCCACTCTAAGAATCTTGGTTGATTCTTACATTCAACAGTTTCTTCAACAAGAGAGTTTGCTGAACTCAAACTGAAGTATAAAAATGAATAGTTATCACTTAAATGGGTTAAATACATCACGTTGATAATGGTTGCTCCTGCCATGTAAGAAAACAAAACTGATCTCCTGAATGCTCGCTTTATACATAACTTAAATAGTTCTTCTGATTTAAATTATAGGAATTACTTTAAGTTTGAAAACAGGCAATGACACCCTTGCAGCTTACAAATCGTTCTCCTTGTCTCCAATGTATGCCAATGTCATAACAAAGGAGCATTTTGCCAGGAGGAATAAACACTCCCTCTGGAATTCGCAACCTCCTCCATCTGCGGTGATATTTTCTATTGTCTGTTAAAAATGGGGCGAGAACAATAAAAAGACAACTATAGGTATGTCAGGAGCCCAAAACTGACTCGGATGATAAACGAGAAACATTTTACAGGCTAAACATTGCTAAACAAAGGTCAAAGTTAGTCGATCTTAGTTTCAAAGGTTAAGGCTCATTTTAAACAATGTTTTGAAAATGATGACTGGACGCATAAAACAACAAAAACAGTAGCCTCAGTTCAAATCAAGTTTGCATGTTCTTTCTTAATTACTCACAGGCATAACTGAAGCGGCGTTTCAAATGAATAATGCAACTTTTTTTCTGTTTATCGCAAAAAATGTTTATGTCTGCATAGCAACATTTTGAAAAGGTGGTTTTCATGTAGGATCACAAGTGGATGTGTTTTTTTTTTAATGAAAAGAAACAAAGAACACATGCACAGAGAACAATACCTGCTTTACTTCGATATATGTTTGCCATATGTTTCCCCACATCGGTGTGTGTTAGCCTCGTGAACCGGACCCGCCCACTCCTCATCCACATTGGATTTGGACTTGGGCTTAGTCTGGATAGGAGCCCATAGAAACCTCTTGCAGGGGGTGTCGGTTACTCCTTTGACTGACAGCACACTTCAGCCAATCAGCGCTTCAAAACAAATGTCAAAATGTGTTCGCTTGTCTAAGGGTTAGCATTAGCTCATTAGCTCTAGCTTCCCTACATGCAAAGACACGCGAAAATGTTTTTTCCTGTAAGAAACCCACCAAGCTTAAACTCTTGCTCTTGCTTGATTTTTGTAATACTTGGTATTTGGGCTATAACTTTATTTATTGCAGCTTTCAGACGATGGTTAAAGCTCGTGTCCGGAGTTTCCGTTCGTTTCCAATGTATGTATCATTTTTTTAACAGAGCTTAAATGTGTCAGTCTGGTTCGATACTACAATATAATATTAGCATAAAGCAATATAAAAATTTATTTATGAGCCCCGCCTTTGTGTCATAGACCCCCATGTTATCCGAAAAAGCGCCGGTCAGCTTCAGCCAATAGACTTTGAGCTTCCGCCTTGTCGTGCCGTCAATCAAAGTGTGCACGCAGCCAGAGAGCACGCGCACTCGCCCAGGCAGAGGAGAGTTAGCAACGCAGCAGCCGCCGCGCTTACCTCAGATATATCCATTGTCTGCTGAACATCCACCGTAAACAGCTAAACATGGAGGATGCTGTAGGACTCGGAGGCTCTCATTTTCACCCGACAGATAATAGCGTGCACAATTACAGGGGCGTGGCTTGGTCGCTCATGAAAGCAGAGGGAGGGCGGAACCTCCAGACGTTGGATTAAAAAAAAACTTTCTCTTTCAAAAGTACGGACACGAGCTTTAAAGTCCGTAATCTCCGCTACGAGCAGCGGTAGCATCACTTCTGGTTTAGCCACCGAAATTCTCCAAAAAAATTTGAAAACAAAAAGCGGCAACGCTGATTGGCTCGGCCGTTCACGACCGAGTGAAATCCCCTTCTATGGGCTCCTACCCAGATTGAGCACAACTCCAAAATCCAAACGTGGATGACGAGTGAGCGGGGCTGGTTTACGAGGCAAGGCGTGTGTTGGAGGGAAAGTAACACTGTGACAGTGTAACTCCATTCCTTATTTTTATATGATTTGTCTTTAAAATAAAAATATTCAAAGAACAAAATTCCTGCTGGGAAAAGACACGTTTTGATGCCCTCACTGACAGAAACCCATTAACACAGGACCTGATTGTTCCCCTAATGGCAGCCATGTCTGGTATTTCTTGAAAGTCCAGCAGAATTCACCCTATATAACACTGTAAAACACAGCTTTTCTGTGATTGTGCACCTTGATAAGCTAGCTGCAGTGGCTCTGAGCAGACTGCCATGAACACTTCTGGATCATGTTATGCAGAGTTTTGTGTGCTTTGGAATCCATTAACTCCATTTAATGGGCAGAATAAATTTGTCTGAGACCAACTCCTCCCGGTTTCCACTTCTGCCTGATGTGTCGGAGTCAACTGTGTTCACCTCTCTTTGTTCCCCCTGCTACGACCGCTTCTCTTTTTCTTCCCTTTACAAGCGTCTTGGCTCGTGCCTCCCGCGGCGTTGCCCTTGCCCCTGTTCCCAGCAGTCTCTGCTCTGACAGGTGACCCCACGGAGCGTCGCTCTCACACGGCTGGCTGCTCCCACACAGATGTGTCCCCGCTCGTCCTTTTCTGTCCTGCTGCCGGTGACACCAGCCTCCACTGTCTTCTACGTGTCGCCCCGTGGGTTGCTGGCCTTCTTTGTTTCGCAGTTTTCTGCTGTCATCCTCCTCCTCCTCCTCCTCCTCCTCCTCCTCCTCCTCTCTTCTCATAAATTCTTGTTCTTTTTTTTTTCCTGCTTTGCAATAACTTTTGATCCGCGCTGGCTCACTTGAAATTTTGTACTGCCGTGCCAGCTTCACAGGGTTTATTCAGCTCTGCCTCCGTCTCAATCCTTTTAATCATTTTTCAGATCCCACCCACTCCCACTCATTGTCTTCTTCTATTGTTTTTCCAATTCTGTCGAGTCTTTGTCTTTTCCGTCCTTAATTTCTCACTCCTTTCCTCTTACCTCTGACGGTGATTCTTCCTTATAGTTTTACCCCCCTGACTACCTCCATCCTGCATTTAACCTCGTTCTGTTCCAATTTCTTTTGGCAGAATGGGATTTGAGCAGGTGAGCACGTTTTAAAGCCAAAACAATGAGTTCCTTTTTGCAAATGAAATAAAACCTCACAAAAAAAAAACAGATCTGCATATTTCACAAATTGAAATGGAAACTGTCCAGATTGCTAAGCAGGAGAATTGTCTTCGAGAGAAAAGGCAATGCAATCAAGCTGTATTACACTTGTTTAAA
The DNA here is from genome assembly GCF_902148845.1 of Salarias fasciatus. Lineage (NCBI taxonomy): Eukaryota > Metazoa > Chordata > Actinopteri > Blenniiformes > Blenniidae > Salarias > Salarias fasciatus. Next base: position 13,798,994 of record NC_043760.1, read on the forward strand.
AGATTTTCCTCCTGCTTTGAGGTTTTATTTTACATATTATCCTCCCAGCTAAATGAATTACCATCCTCTAAATGTATCACTTGATGTTTCTCATTCTAATTGTATTTTGAATTAATTTTTCGGTTTGTGAATCAAATCAAAACGGGAAATTTGATGTGTCCGTCCATCGGAGAACAGGCGTTGAACATGCCGTCAGAGCAAACAGAAGACGGTCTGACCCCCTTTTTACGCCACGGGACGCTTTTGCAGATCGGGATTGGCTCGGAAATCTGAGGCGTCAGCACCACACAGAGCTGACACGCAGCCCTCTCACAATATTTTAGCAGAAGTCTTGCAACAAAGTGATTCACAACTTTTCGAATGCACTGAGTCACTTGCTGAAGGGAAACCACACACGCTGAAGAGGGGCCGTGCTTCTCTCCAGTGAGTCACAGTGAATGAACAATTGGCTGAGAAGGGCTGCAGATGCTGTTTTTATGTTTCAGCCACATTATTGTTGTGACTCACGGGTTTGCCATATCATGCGTACGGCGAAGCTAATTGCGCAACAAAGAGTTGAGGCATTTGTTGAACCGTCTGGTTAATTCATAAATGTGCAGGTAGAATGTCAATTATTAATGACATTATTGATGTCAACAGGAAACAATGGAAGCGGTGACATTTGAACGCTTTCTTTATGCCTGGTGTTTTATTCTCACGTGCCGCTTTGAGACGGCAGAGGAGGATTCATGCACACCCATCAGATCGTGTTTCACTATTAACACATTGCTTCACAGAGTGATTACCAGAAACTAGGTTTTAACTTCACTCCCTTGTTTATCCGTCCATACTTTATCTCTGAGAAACTGAAGCTGACTCCCTCTCTCTCTCTCTTTCAAGTGCCCCCTCGCCCCCAACCACCCCCACCTCCCCGCCCCCCTCACTATTTTTCCAAATGACATTTAAATGTCGATTGAATTTATTTCCCTTCCTGAGAGCGTTGCCGGCCGATCAAAGCCGGGCAGCGTGTGACCCCAGTGAGAGGGTCAGTGGCGAAGACGGGTTGTCGAATGCAAGCAGTAAAAATGAACGGAGTTTATTCACATTGTTTAACGTTGTACTACAAGTCCCCAAAAAGTTTTTATTAGAGACAAGAAATTATTAGTTTTTCATTGTTGTGGCACCAATTATAAGGTTTGGAAAGAAAAAAAAGTGTGTTTTTTGTCAAATGTTTGCCAAGAACAACAAGATTCAGAGGAACTTGTTCCTGAATTTATTTTCAGTAGGCTGGATTATTGTAATGGTGTTTCTGAGCAGAAAAAAACAAACTCTTAAACAACTGCAGCTCATCCGGAGTCCTCACCAACACAAGGAGGGTGAAACACTACATCTTAGCTTCAGTCTATGCACCTGCTGCCTGTGTGTCCGAGGATCAACTCCAAAATCTCACTTCTCGTCTGTAAAGCTTTGGACGGTCTCGGGCATAAACGCATCTCTTTTTGGATGATAGTAGGTATTTTAAAAGAAGCACCTCTCGCAGAGTTTACTGCTTTTTGTTGATATCCAGCCTCTAAGTCCATGCATTAAAAAGTGAGCTTATGGTTCTCGTTGAATCTTTAGATCTACAAGTGGTCAGTGGGAGGCAGGACGTTTGCCCTTCATCATCATCACCACCACTGTGATCCATCCTGTTGGTGGTTAATCTTAACTACACAAACTCGAAGTAGACGATCAATAGAGTTCAAACCAAACCCTCATTCTCACACTCCTGCGTCTCTGCTTTTTAGTTTGAAGTTAGTACTTACAGGGAAGGATAAGAAAAACACCCCTGCTTGATGAGGATTTTGCTTCCTAAACCAGAATACACAAAATAGCGTCCGGATATCTGGGGAGCAATCTGTGTGATTGCATTAGGCTTGAGCGCAAAGCAGAGGTGACTGAAGGCTGAGCAAACACCCTCCAGCCGCACTTGGCTCAGGCCGAGCTACATTTTGGTCAAACGGCTGAGACTCGCAGGCAAACTTGGTTTTCGAGGGAAAAAACAGAAATAGCCAGAAAATGGAGCGTTGGATGTCATTTGCGAAGCGCGAGTACAAACCTCATTAGGGCGGACGTGTTTTGAAGTCAGCGTGATCTGACTTTATTACCACTGTGGGAGAAAAATAAAAAATAAAAAAGAGATCAAAAATGGTGAAGACCCACAGTGGATGAAAGTGCCGTTTGAAATGACTTGTCAGGGGCAGATGTTGTTGATGATGTATTCCTTAACATATTGGAAAGCGTGCATATTTATTTTATACACGCCTTTAGGGAAATGTAACATATTTAAATACAGGAAAGGCCAATAAAAATGTGAGTCTTGATGGATGAGCAGGCTGTAAAGTTTAAAGTATGCGATTAGCGGAACAGTTGGTTATTACACAATGTTGACACATAATACCAACCAACCAACTGTTGCTGGTCGTTTTGCATGTGTCTGAAAATGTCGATCTGGTCAATATTCTTTAATTTAGACAGGTAGATAGATGCCAAATGAATATTTTGCATCAACTGGTGGGAATGACAGTCATATAACACACATATAACATATAACACAGTTATTGCAACCAAAATTTTCACAGTTATTATCGCAGTATTGTTAAAATGTACTTATACCCACATTGATATCATTTAATGAAGTGATATTGTTCAAATGGTCAAATTCTGAGGAAGCGTCGGCACTCAAAAGTTATTGACAGCTGAAACGCAAAAACATATATTTTTCTGCTGCTATATGCGTGAGTATATGTTTAGGTTACTTTTATGACTTCAGTTTCCATTCTTAATGTGATAACTTACACCTGCTGCATAGCTGCGGCTGGTCATCGCAGAGATGGCTCATAGAATTCAAAGTAAGAGGACATCTTGTAAATGGGACCTCAAACTTTAGATTGAAAATCTTTTTAGAAAAATTGAATGAATCCGTCAGTTTCATGTATTGAAGAGACACTGACTCATAGCACATTACTCTCACATGATCTACAGTTATGTGGGGGTACAGTGAATGAAACGATGGGTTACTTTACTTTAATCCAGTTTCCCTTTTTTTTTTCAACAATGAAAAATTAAAAACCATGTAATCTGACTTCTTTGTAGATGTAAATGTGCGTTTCATTGTGCAGTTTTTGCATTTGTTGCATTCGTATTGAGACGGCAATGGTGTCCAAGCTTGCACGGGTCTCATAATTTCAATTTTTATTCCTCAAACTATAAAACGATACAGAGAAATAATGCTTAGTTAGTGATGTGAATCCTCAGGACACCTCAGGCTCCCTCATATTTAGTGACCGTACGTCTCGATATTCTGTAACGTCTGACTGGAAGCTGCGTCAGGTATTAACATGTATTCAAAATGCAGTAACACCTTCACGCTCACTTCCCAGGAGTGCTGAGGTTATGGTGGTTTATATCGTAGGTGCACATATGTTTTGAATGAAGACTGTAATTATCTTTTCACTTACTTAACATTTTAACCCAACTCTGGTTCAGTGAATAGTCGGCAACAATTGGAAAAGCTAATCACATAGCTGTCTGAGAGTGTGTGTGTGCGTGTGTGTACACAACATTAAGATGTATAACGACCGCCATTGTCTATCAGCATTATAATTTAATATATAGTTATAATAGCTATAATCAGCGATGCAATTTTATAATTACACGGCTAGAGCTATTTGTAAAAAGCAGTGTCGATACTGGCGACCACTTACGTCTTATTTTTCTCATTTCACTCAGGAGTCTGCAGAAAAGAAGTTTTTCAATGGTATTGTGAAGCTGCACCTTTATGCATCTTGCATGCTTTATGTTCCTGGACTGAGATGTGGTGTGTGGCGCGTGTATTGGGATCACTGCAGGAGGCGTTATAAAGGAAAAGAGCTCTCATGATTAATGGATCATGGCCCGTGGTCTTCAAGTAATTGACAGACAAGTTCTCAAGAAATAATTGAAGTGAGTATTTTTTCAAGGCTATTTTGAATGCTCTAGATTTTAGAAGGGCAAGTTCATGCAGCCCAGTTTCATCTTGAGTGGGCCAGACCGGTAAAATATGGTCATAATAACCATCGGAAACTTAAATTAAAAGTCGATTTTATTGTTGTATATCAGTATAACTTTTGAGAGAGTGAGTTTTTGCCAAATGTTTCACAGTCTCTACTAGAAGTTTCGCCAATCTCAGCATAAAGCTATTTTTAATATGTTGCCGGTGTTTAGAAATACAGTGAAAATCTTACATTTTGCAGCCTTTTCCTTGCATGTTTTAACAGACTGACTCTGACAGCATGGCTCATTTGTTTTTCAACAAGTTAACGTCCTTTCATGGCAGCATCATTGATATCTCAGCTATAGTCTCAGGCCCTGTTTAATGATATTTCATGTGAAAATTCATCATTTTAGATCGAGATAAACTGATGCTTTAATTCTTCCCGGTGGAGAAATTGAATTTGTGGTTTTGGTGCAGAAAAGTTTCGTGATCGTACGGAAACATATGGAAAGGGTTTGTTTACACTGAAATGGCAGAAACACTGAAATTGATGTAGTAAGCATGTCGTGTTGGTGTTTTGGTTTTGTTATGAAACCACATGCACATAGAGAACAATACACTATAAAGATTAGCAGCGGCGAGTAAACAGACATTTGTATGGACAGATGACAAAATGCCAAAATAAATGGAATTTAATCACAGTGCTAGTTTCAGACTAATTTTAAAACATTTTGCAAGTACCTCCACGAAAATACAGTGTAACTTGCAAAGTTTTTAATTGAAAATCACAAATCAAAATACCTTGACAATGTCTATGTCCACGTTGCGGAAAAAAAAAAAGAAAAACTAAACAAAACAATGATGTCAAGCCCTGTACCGTGCTTCCCTAATGGTGGGTTCTGATTCCAGAATGAGTGAATGCATTAATCATGATTTTATGAAGTAAAGCTAAGGTCATGTGTCCACTGCATTAGGAGAGACTTTAAAAATGATGAATTTAACTCGTACAGTCATTCTCAAAGTGATGAAATACCAGAGTAACATTCAGTCTAATGCGTTCATATTGTAAGACAAGCAGTCCTACAGGCCTCTTTCCACTATATTACATTTCGGGTGGTTTTGCATTGAATGGCTTCTCTGTCCTCAACATGCTGGTGATTATTCACCGTGGGAACTGCGACTGTGTGGGCTGAAAGGGAGTCACACCAGGCGCTTGAATGCCACCCAATGAGTAATACATATGACAATGTCTGCCCTCTTTTACACCAGTATTGATCCAACTCTTGAAAGTCAGCGCTGGTGTCCGATTGCATTATACTGTTTGAAATGCCTTGTCAGGCTAGATAAAAGTCAATTACACATGAGTGTTTCTCAGATAGAGCTTTGATTTTGTTAAAATATTTCTGTGAAATAAACATTCATAAACACTCTCTGATAGATATCCATTTAACACAAATTTAACATGATTTCCTTTCTGTAGAATACCTTCTAGTATTTGAATACTAACATGAGGCAACATCGCTCAGATAGGCAGTACATTATGTCTTGCTCACATGGGTCATGTATATCGCTTGCATGGTAACAACATGTTTTTCTGTCTCCCTCCTGGTTACAGACGTAGGCCAGAGGCAATACTTTTCACAATGAACATTTATTCACCCGTCTATCAGATTTTCATGAAAGCAGTATCTCCAAATCGCCTATCGCCATAATTCAGCCATCTATAAGATATAGTGATGAGATGTTGAATCTGGTCACTTTAACTAATGTTGTTGATGTGAAATCACACCTGCAGGAATTTTATTTCACTTCGAGCTTCGGTTTCACTCTCATTTACCCCCGATGCACAGTGGATGCAGGCCTGCACCGTCTGAGATTGCATTAGCACTCGGTAACGAGTAGGGACCATAGACTGTAGGGACGTATTAGCTCATTAAATATGCCGGCTTAGGTTTTTTTTTTTTTTGAGAGCTCTCTTTGTTTTGTGGATTCACTGATGATGTGAGTTATTTCCTGTTCACTTTTAAGTATTTTCAGCTGTGTCATTTTCTTCACTATTGTGTTTAATATTTGAAGTATTGATATGTGCAGTTTTTCTACATAGCTACTGCTATTTTGTGTGGTGATAGCCCTTGGTTCATTTGCTGACCAGTTTGTTAATAAATACTGGCTATTTGAAATGTGCACATTTTGGTTCATTGTAATATATGTTCAAAGCAGTACATCCATACAGGTTAAAGGTGCCATATGCAACTTTCACACACTTTGGGCTTGCTTAACGTAGCTTATCACGCGCTCTCGCGGTCACTTGGCTAGTTAGTTGTATTACGTTGGTTTTGTCTGGCCCAGCCTAGGACTGCAGAGTGTAAGTGCGTGAACTGGGGCACTGTTCATAGCAGTAAAGCAGAACAGCGTTACATTAGCGCCAAAAATAATATTACCATGTTAATGCCAATAATAGGGTTTGGACTAGCTAAAAAAGCATGATACAGCCCCTTTAACCCTACTAAAATATGTAGCCTATGCCTCAGTTATAAGAAAATAAAATAATTCCAGTGAGATCCCTTCATTTTCACATTTTCATTTCAGAAAAGTTCAACATTTACTTAGCAATACAGAAAGTGATGTCCATTTACACAGCATCGGCAGAAACTGAACGTGATGAAGTGTTTGTATGTTATATTATTTTGGTACAGGTACTCCTAGAACTTTAGGCATGTTTTACTGTTTACCTTTTCATGATTTAGACATAGATTTAATGGGTTCTAAAGGAAGGATTGTGTCTGATACAGAGGAGACGGGAGACACGAACAACTCCAGCCTTCTCCTTATCATGAGAAGAGAAACAATAATTCATTTTATGTGATATTTGACTCAGACTGCACATCTTTGTCGCAGGCAGTCTTAATTATGGAGATGTTTTTTTTTTTGTCTCCACGCTCGCCTTTGTGGCATTTTCACCACAATTGAATACAAGTCATGTTTGCTTCAAGATCCTCATTTGCAGTGGTGATTTCATCCACATTATCCAATTAGTACGACAGTTGAAATGACTTGGGTTTGTACGATTTCTATTCTTTTGCCCCACATAAAACAGTTGGAGGGCTGCAGAGCGACTGTCGCTCGTTCTCTTTCTCGGTGGTTAATGGTTTGTTAATAGGACCGTCGGATTAATCCTGAACAAACTTCTGACAGCAAGAATGAGGTCCCACTTTAACAAGAAGAAGAAAAAAACTGCTGCTAGTGATATCCCAGCATCCAGAGGTGTATTCGTCTCTGAAGTACAGTATACGCTTGATTTATACCTTCTTTAAAGCAGCCAAGAGACGCCTTTTTGTGTGGCATGCAAAACTGCTCTATTTAGTGAAAATCCATCCAATAAAGTATTTACTTATTGTCACATAATTTCTTTATAATTTATCAGTTAGCATTACTTGCCACTTTATGACCCACCGTACTCTGATCGACTTGTCAGTCCTTGCGCTGTGCGGTAAACATAGACATAAACCAATTAAATCAGTGAAAGCAGAGAAGCAGATAGTCCTCACCTCAGTGGGCATATTTTACCTACAACCATCAACGATTGTCTGTGCTCAAATTACATCCTTTTATTGACTGTCCCTACAGTTTGCACTGAACTTGACCAACAGGCTTTTGTATTTGCTGTACCTTTAATTAACCTGAAATAACTTCCAGGTTGAACTACAACTACAAGAACTGATCCCAATTAGGAATTTTCAAAATGTGGTGAATGGCATGGAGGCACATTCAGTTAGAGTGTCCAACCGGCAGAGGTGGGAGTTTGGAGCCTGATCAAGTCGTGTCCATGCCATGTTTTTGCTCTGACCATGTATTACACCAGGTGAATCTAATCAACCCTGCTCCTCAGCTTGTCTGTGGTACATGGTGAGGGCAAAACCATGGCATGGAGATGACTTGACCAGGCTCCAATCTCCCACCTCTGCCAACCGGTTTTCTTCCCAGACAACTTGATGACGTCCAGGCCTTCCTTTGACAAGTTGTTGCTGTTGATTTTATAATGTGTATGTTATATGTCTTTGTATTAAAAAAAATGTGTGTGTAACGTGTGCTTTTTAATGTCTGTTGAATGTAGCTTGGCGTTGCCGCCATCTTGGTTAGGGCTCCTTGATTCTCTAATCTCAATGAGAATCATCTGATTAAGTAAATATAGTACGGTGGTCATACCTTCATCATCCTGAAATACTACTAAGTGCTGCTTCTGGGCAGATGTAAAAGTGGGTGTGTACCATGTCCCTGCATACCCCCTGGACTACACCACTGGTGACTTCAGACCTGCGGACGTTTTGTTTAGGTGAGGATTTCTCTGGTCACGCACCTGGATCAGAACTTATGCAGTTTTTTTTTTTTTTTTCAAATCGTGCAGTAATGCTGGAGTCACGTAGTTTTCTGCTTCCAAACTGCCTTTCAAGTAAATTGCTACTTCAGTGATGAGACTGTATGCAGATGACTACATGCATTCCAGCTCATTCGCTCTCATTATTCACCGTCACCGTGTGAGGACTAATGTGTCACCATGAATCATGCAGTGTGATTCATTCACGTCTGCATGAGCAGATGTCCACAGAACGGTTGCAAGTATGCCATCCATGCCCACTAAACGGCATGGGTGACAATGGAATCTCATCAAAGCTCGTAATGAATGTTCAGATTACTGAGAATTAAAAGAAAACAACAGGTTCTCAAGAATACCCTCCTCAAGGAGATCGGGAAAATGGGATGTGTCACGTCCTTGATGTGAAGTTTTATTTGTAGTAAATCAGCCAGGGAATGACGTATTTGTACTTGTGAATTTGATATGAAGCCAGAGGCATTCACACATAACTCAATTTTATTTCTATAGCACTTTACAACAACCGCAGCTGAAGCAAAGTGCTGTAAATAAATAATCATTAAAAAAAGAAACAAAGGACAATAAAACCATAAAACAATAAAATCAAACTTGTCATCATGAGTCTAAAGCCAAAGAGTTAAAATGAGATTTTTAAAAAACAAAACAGTGAAGGAACCGGTCTAATGTGTGAAAATAATTTGTTTCCAAGTTTTCATGCGGCAACAGAAAATAAAACTTTTGCAACCGGACTTGACTTACTTCAGTCACTGGAATAATTTTGGACCTAACTCAGAGGATCAGACCACATTCTCATTGCTGATATTCAGATTATGCGGGAATCTGTCAAAGTAATAATAAAATCTCCTCTTTTACCACATCTCTCAATTATTCCTATTAATTTCAGGAACAATTTAATGGCCCGTGTTATCTTGGTCCATCTGCCGGATGTTTGATAGAATGACGTCGTTTGCATCTGACAAACTGGCGTAAATTTATACTCTTGCATAACAACTGGCCGCAGTGGAAAATGACCCGATCAATCAGCCTTCAGCCAGTGGGGAAACTGTTTTCCAGCGGCAGAGTGGAGTTGTGCTTCAGAGTTAAACCCTTGTCGGCTGCTGATAAACAAAACTCTGGGGCTTTGCTCGGCTCTCGACGACATGTAACAGCTATTTTCTCAGTCGACTGTATCTCTCTCTAAATGCTCTGTGGATCCCTCCCTCCATTGGTCTGTGTTGCCACGTCACCACACACACACACAAACACACGCGCGCTCACACTGAGAGACAGATATCACATGCTGTTACTTTCACATGCTATTTACGTCTGTCGTTTGGCTTTGTTTTAGTCTGCATGCTAACAGAAGCCAAAGTGCCCACATGAGCGACAAGCTGTCTTTCTGTAGAAAATATTTTAACCATGGCTGACTATTGGTAGGGTGACATCTAAACCAGGGGTGGGGAACCTTTTCTCTCTCTTTTTTTTAAAGGTCTTCTGAAGGCCACACTCATACAATGTGACTATAAACAAACGGATGCTTTTCAATAATTTTACTACGATCTAGCAACTCTGCATTCCTTCACAAACTCTCCGTCTGCATGAAGCTTTAACTTCTTTGCAATCCGTTCACTCACCACAAAACTTGCTCTCATAACGTTTTCTGTGTCGTTCTGTGGTCTTCTAAATGCTGACTGTTGTGAATCCAAACTCAGACAAAGCACAGTGACTTTATCGGTCCCCATCTGTCCTTTCAGCTCCTCCAGCTTCGTGTGTTTACTCCTGTAATGCCGCTCAAGACTTCATCGCTGCCAGTGCTTCACCACTTAAACACACAAGCTTGCCTTTCACTTCATTTCTGCTAGAGAAATGCAACACACGGCATCCGCTTTTCTTTTTTCTCACAGTCGCCATGATCTCTTATGTTGTTTTCACTGACCATATTTTTAACTGTCAATGTGATTGGTTGTTAATATTTTAATGTATAAACACATTATGCTGTAGGCACGTTTTTAGAAATTTTTCCAGAAAAGCAATTATGAAATGGTTTTTAAGTTAAAAATAAAAAGGTACACCAGCAGCACATCACACATATGACATTGTAACTGTTGCATTGTCACATTTGTCTGAATCTTTTGTTTAATAATTCGTAGCAAAATGCTTCAGCTTAAAGATGGAGAATACAAGATGGTCCCACATACTTATATTGATGGTCCCTCCCCCCTGCTTCTTGCCTGATTGTGTGCTCTCTTATCAAATTGGTGGCAAAATCATCATATTAAGGTGTGTCTCTCTGCTTTCACACACCTCAGTTAACAGATTAAGGTGTTTAAAAGCAGGGGGACATTTGAAACATACTTGCATCGATCACTAAATGTTAAACTCCTAAACTACGGGACGAGTCCAGCTAATGTCATGCAAGCTCCAATTTGTTGTAAGAAAGGCATATTTTGTGTTTTTGAGTATATATGACCTCAAAATCATGAAAAACTTTGAATTTAATGTGTTTTACATTTACACTCTGTCCTGCCTCCTCTACTGTTGCATAAACAGTCTTCAGTCCCCATGAGCTCCACCCATGAGTTTCTAACCTATCCTCAGCACATTCTTAAGCCTGAACAGAAATCAAGTCAAACATAACTTATTTTGATAAGTTAAAGTGGGATTAGGGCTAGGTCTAGATTGGGATTAGGTTTGGGTAAGTAGTAATTATGATTGAGTGAGTGTCTTCATTACCAACTATCAAACTCAACCTTAAACTCAAATTATTCCTACAATTTGTGGTTTGATGGCTCCGGTCTTTATTACCTTTTGCTACAGGATGAGTTATTCATCATTGCATTTTTTTTCCCACAGTAATCCTGTCTGACATCATGTGCTGTCCGCTTACATGCTCCTTCATCAACTGTGCTCAGCGCAGATTCATACTGTAATGGGAATTTTGCTGCATGTGAAGAGTCATACTATAATTGGAAGTTAAGCTGAAATACAGGAAGTCTGCAGTGCTGCTTGCAAAGATCGCCATTACTGGAAATTCCATCTTCTAGTGTGCTAAAGCAGAGAATTATGTCGATTCAGCATTCCGTTCCTTAAATACATTGAGCATCTGTGCAGTGTATATAACTTATGCATTTGAGAATTGGAGTTGATGGATGTTAAAGAGTGTGTGAGAGTATTTCATTTTTAGCTGTAGTTTGTGTGGTTGCACCAGCCATTCCTACATTTTAATTTTTGAGGTGGCTTATATTTTATGACCCAAAATTGCAGTTGTGGTGCACATTTAATCAAGGCGCACATTTGGGCTTGAGAAGTAATGGCTTACAAAGAGGCTTGACAGTTTTTTTTTTTGTTTTTTTTTTATACAGCAAGGTTCTACATGTTGTTTTTGGGAAACCAATGAAAAAATCCTAAACTTGTATTTTTTTTGAGAATGATCACTCTTGCAATTAGAATTTATCACCTCAAGCCTTTGTTTTAAATTTTCTGAGCACCAATGGCAGGCAAAAGCAGCCATTATGATGTTTTATAACCATTAGCAGACTGTATATTTATCTGATTATCAATTTGTGTCGGGACAAGTATGTAGCATAATGCTGAATATATTTGCATTTTGGTCCATAACCGAGCCTTGTCATATAGAATACAACAATATGTTGCTACCAAGAGTGCGAATAATCCATGGACACTGGACCTGAGAACCCCACCCTGGTACTTTCACCCCAAGGTACACAGGTCCATTGTACTGATGACGGTTGAGACGTGGCATCTCTTACAATAAAAGGGGCTTGAAGCTTATCAGTTGGATGAAAAGGGGCGTTGAGGACTAAAACCCCTCAACTCAACACACACAATGAAAAATCCAACACCAAACACCAGGACCACCAGTGGGAAGAATTATGTATGAAAATGTACAAAATGCTAAAATAGATAATATAGAAGCTGTAAAAAAATCCTGATAGACAAAACTTAATTACAGCTGGAAGTGAGAAACAACAAGCTCTGATTCCTCAACATTTGAAATCACTCAGAATAGTTAAAACACAACAAAACCATACTTGTGTAACTTCAATTTAGCTGTTCGCATGCTGAAGCAGTGGTTAACACTCTCACCAGCGAGAAGGTCGTGGGTTCGAACACTGACCAAGCCTTTCTGTGTGGAGTTTGTATGTTCTCCCTGTCTGTGTGTGGGTTTCTTCTGGGTACTCCGATTTGGCTTGAAATTGCTCTAGGTGTGAATATGTCTGTGATTATCTTGCTGTCAAGGGTGGTTCCTGCTCTCACCCAAAGCTCTTTGCTGCAGCAGCTTAGAAGACCCTGCACAGGATAAAGTGGTATTATGGAAGCATGGATTGATATTTTGCAGATATTATAGACAATATCCAAACATGACGACCAACAATAACCCCGTTACACAGAGTTGAGGAGCAAGGCAAAGCTATGCAGGGTAAATCTATGTGAAACAGCGATGCAAAATAAAGGTGCATGGATCAGTATAAAACAGCAGGACTCAGCCAGCAAGAAAATAGAAAGCAAAGTTGAAAATAAAATGCCGAAAAGCTAAACGAAGGAGAAATTTAGCAAAGCAGCAGTGTCTCCAAAGGCCAAATGTTATGTCAATTCTGTATACAGACAACAAATCTTTACAACTTAAAACTAAAAAGCAACACAAAGGTCACTACCTGCAGGATCGAGAAGGAGCGAGGAGCTTCACACTTGGGAAGTTTGAGGCAGACTTGTAGTAATCAGTTGATCAGGCTGCATATCAACAACCCGCAAAGCCGATCACAGCCAACAACGCTTCATCAAACGCTGCAATAGAAAGTTAAATTGACCTACAAGCAAACAGCCAAGCTCCACCACATCCCTGTATTGGAGGCGCCGTATGGGAGGAAGTGAGTGAGGTTCAATGCCTTTTTTAGGCCCTGTTCACCATGGATCAGATCTTGCAGTGTGTGTGTGTGTGTGTGTGTGTGTGTGTGTGTGTGTGTGTGTGCGTGCAGGTATTCTTTGGTTTCTGGATTTCGCTGTACTCTCATTTTCCCCGTTCTCAGTTGGATCAATACCTGACACCCTCCATCCTCTGAACACCTTTTGTGTCGTTATGCCAAGAAAATAAACGAAGAAATCCTTAAGTTTCATCTGGAAAAATAACCATCTAATTGTTGCTTGATAATGAACCCACTAAGTAGCTCCAACCTTTGCGTCAGAAAGCTCCAGAAAGTGTCTGACCTGCAGAAGTCTGGTGGTAAAAGCACATTTTTTGCCTTTCTACAAAGACTGGACAGGATGGCATTTTCTTTGAAATGTTGGGTAAGTGTTTCAAGGGCAGTTTGACAGCCAATAATTTGGATGATTGTGGTCTTGCAAGCATTGTTCAGGCTTTGGTCAGTCCTTTTGTGGTCACTATGTGCTGATTCTGTAGTCCAGGCCAGCTGCAGGTGAGTGAACTTTCTAAAGGGGCACTTTGTGGTTCGTCATAATTTTTAGGAGAAATGTTAAGTGCAAAGTTTGATTGGTGCTTTTATTTTTATTGAAGTGAAAAGGCATTTTTGCTATTTGTCTACTGTGCCTCATCTGAATCAAAATGTGTTTTTTCAAACCAAAAGATAAATCGAAAATACAAAAGTTTGTCTCCAAAAGCGTTTTAGCAGGAATTTTGTGACAGATTTTGAAGATGTTTGATTGTGGCATATAGTAGCTTACCTTCATATCTGCTTCCATAACTGAATTTATTGTTATGTATTTGATCTGATACACATTTGCTGCTTTTTTTGTGATACCTTCAGTGCATATTTCTCAGATTCCACGTACAGATTTTCACTAACTCAAAATGAAATCATTTAAAGTCACTGTGACCCCACACTCGATGAAATGAAAGCGCTTGAGCACACAGAAGTGAACATAAACGTGATATTGAACGTGCTCACATTTGGAAACAGATCATCAGGATTTACTGAGGAGCCCATCTGACAAATTCACAAAACACAATATCCATGTGTGAGGTATTCACTCAATCGTGACCTGGCGTGCTAACTACCATGTCTGCCATGTGATTGGCTAATTTATTTGTGCAAACAAGTTTTTGAACTGGTCTCCCTGCTCAGGTAGCAACAGAATGGTGCTGTACCTGAACATGGCGTGAAGCCATGAAGGTGAGGTATATAACACAGAGGTATATGAGATACAGACATTAGTAAAAAACTGAGAAAAACAAGTGTTTGGCATAAGGCATTATATAAGTGGAAAAAGTTTTTTTCTGTGTGTTTCATTGGACATGACACCACTGACGGTGAACGCACATAAACACGTCCACTCTCTTTCTTATAATTAGACTGCATTGGTTGTTTATTCTGTCACCTCATCGCCAGCACATTTTCTCATTCCCTTCACCTCAGCTTCACGACTGATTAGCAAAATCTCGAAGCGCCAACGCAGAATGTGAATAAGAAAGGGGGAGGGGGGGGCATGAAGTAAAGAACTGAGTGGCTTTGTTGCTAATAAAGGAATTCACATGAAAATATCAATCTTGCGCCTCAGCGGGGTGGTGGGTGGGGAGGGCCTCATTACAAATGGCCATTTTAAATTGATATATGCACAGAATCTACATGCCAATGTGTCCCCAGTGTGCAGTGCGCTGATAATGCTATTGTAAAAGAAATGATTAAGCTATTGAGGCGCAGACACAGACTGCAAACACAAAACTTAATGCATGCAGGAAAGACACGAAAGAAAAGAATTACACTGCATCGGCTGTACTCTGTGTTGATAGCATATGGCTTTATGGCTTGGGATGAATTCATTCAAATATACATCACCCGACAATTTGATTGCCTCTTGAATAATGCCCGAAAATTGTATTCTTACTAAAATAATGCAATATATATGGGAAATGGCCATGGAATGTGCTTTTTGTAAGCTTTCACCTCTATTTATTCCCAAAGGGCATAAATGCTGTCACTACTGCCTGCGTTTGTCGGTATTAATGGAATAGCTACAGGTTTCTCTTGTCCTCGCAAAGGCTTTATGTCTTATCTTCAAAATAATGAATGATAAAAAAAGACATCCAATTCAGTAAGAATAAAATGTATTTCCATGGAGTATGGTAGTATGGAGAAGAGGACAGATTTTGAATCTCAGGAAATCCTCAATCTTTCACTTCATAAGTAACATTAAATGCAAATGTGCTGGATTTCAATAAGGGAATATACTTACAGTATTCTAGATCCCCCCCACCTCCCCCGTTTGACTAAATATATTTAGTTTTTTTCTTTGTTGCTGTTGTTTTTAGGAATTCATAGTATAAAACTGTATGCAAAGAACACTTCTTAATATGTTTCCAAGTGAAAACTGAAGACATTTATTGTGTGTTAGGTGTCCGTTTACCTGCTCGGCGCCACTGGGAAAACAGCTTTTTGAAGACAGCTTTCAATGTGGAACCTTTATAAAATGCTCTGACGTAATTTCCATGTAAACCAAAACTTTTCTGAAATTCTGCTACCATGCATGTGCATGACAGCAATAGTCAACAGCTCTTCTGCACATGCACGAGTAGATAGACAATAACAACAATGATGGTCACCAGAGTGTCATTACTTCCAGTCCATATTCTCCTGGGATTTGATAGGTTTGGAGTTAGCAGTCACCGCAACAGCGATCCAACTTGATCGTCCATCCGTACAAATTTCTATGCATTCCGCATTAAGATTTCATTCCAAAAACAAACGGGCCCAACTCGTGACATGGCACGCTCGATACATTGTTTCTACCATTTCCACTGACTTATTTGATATATAATAGTAATCAAATAAGTCTTATTCTTTTTGGAATTATGAAATATGTTTTATATTTACATTCACATGTGTATTTAGGAAAATTAAATAACCAAATCACAAAACTTGTCATTCATTTTTGAAAAATTACATAGAAAAAAATAAAATAATTTATTTTAGCTGCATGAATGCCAGAATGAGTCATGAATGCAAAACTGCCAATGACTGACGGAGACAAAAGGTTTGCGCTGGTGTGTGTGTGTGTGTATGTGTGTGTCAGCTGCCCCGTTGCCTCCAAACTGTCATGGAGAAGGGCCCTCATTGTGTGAAGGACAAAAGCGGCGTGTGCCACTGGTGGGAGATAACGGTGATTTATGAGGTCCTGTCACTGCGGAGGCAGGTAAACATGCACTTTAGGGTTCTGTATGTGATCCCACCGCCATTCTGCAGCCATAACGAGAAGCTGGCAGGAATGTATAACATATTCACCTACATTGTGGCTGGCCAACAGAGTGTACTCTCACGCTGGGGCCTCGGGGGAGCAGGGAAATGATGGCATGGATAAAAGCATTGGAGGAGACGCATTTCGGGTGCATGTCACCTAAACATATTATATGAGAGGTGCTCTGTTCCCGGTTGCTGCCAAAGAGTCACTTACTGAATGACTGCTCCCAGATGATGTATTTTCTCAACTTACACAACTCTTCAATAGCTACAAGAACTAATACACGTCCACGTCAACCTTCTTTCAGTGGAAACGGCTGTAAACACAAACAGCTGATTGTGTTCGACATTTCCCTTGAATATCTATAAGGTGTTCTTGTGTTTTTGTCCATGTCCTCGCACATGTGTAGAAGAACTGTCTACTATGGCTGGAAGTCACATTAACAGTAGCAGCGTTTCAGGAAAGTTACATTTTGATCCCGTTTCCATGGACATGGATTCTTCCAAAAGTTCCTCCTTGGGAGCAGTTTTCAAAAAGTTGTGTTTTCAGTTCGCTCTTTGCACAATTGTCTTGTAAATGTACATCTCAAACACACCAAAAGTTTTCTGTTTTACCCTGAAAATGTTGAGTTAATTGGGCCTTTGTTGCTACTGACATAGAAATGAAGAATGTTACGTCTGGAAACAACCAAGCAGCAGGAACATTTAAGCATTTCATTAACCCCAGACTCCAGGCTTACAGGTAGGCTTACACTCACAGGCATGGTAGTGTGTACTTATCCCAAGCGCTTTCACCACATTTGACAGCTACATTATTAACCTGGCAGTCCCTTCAGTGGCTGATTCCTATCTTGCCTCCCTGGCTCCAGTGAAGGAGGATGCCTGACTCACTCTCACTGTCTGCAGGAAGTAAAAAAGAAAAAAAAACAGGAGGAAAAAAAAAGACCTGATAACCACAGAGAATGATAAGTCTTCCAGAAATTGTCACTCTACAATAGAACCCAGAGGTTTGCACCAAGAAAATAGTCACGGGGAAGATCAAGGTTTCTCCGTCAGATGCATCAGAGAGCAGCTCGACACGAGAGGATGAGTGATTATCAATATATTTTAGAACACAATATAGGAAAACTGCATTGTGTACCAAAACCTGACTCTTCAAGAAAAACAAATCGTTCTCTCAAAGTAGTATATCTCCTTTCTGAATATATAAATAAATAAAAACATGCGCGTGTTACTTTCAAAGACAAGCATTTTATGTTTCCACAATAGCAAATTTGTTTTTCAGGGCTGGAGACTTTTGTGTTAGAGAGAACCCGTGTTTGTCAAAACACATAAAGGAGAAGGTTAAAAAAAAACACAAAAAAAACTGCTACTTTTATATTGACATGTCTGTGTGAGACACCAGATAGTAATGGCATTTGAAGATATCTGAAAGTTGTGAATTAACACACATACACCTGAAAAGGAACTCCAGCTGTATTCTTATTTTTGTTCTGGAACCACGGACCTAAAATAAAAGACCTAAAATTACCACGGGCTGTGTCCTCCCTCTGCTGCAGAACCCACGGACGGACAGTCAGCCATCACAAAATAATAGAGTAATATCACCAGGTTTAGTCCTGGCACCAAGAATTAATACCATGTTGTAACGGCTGAAGAACCAGAAATCTTGAGAAACTGACGAAAGACTGATGAGAGTCGATACTCAAAAACTAAGATGAACACAGGGGAATCTCAATAATACACCACTCTGAACTGTAATGATCAACAATATTGATGAAGTATTTAAGTGCTAGATGCTCAGTTTGTGATCTAACTCCATGTTGGAGAGTTCAGGCATTTAAAATCATTGGTTGTGGCTCCTGAGGTTGTGTGTGCTAAAAGTCGAAGGCTTCTTATGATGGCTCATGTTTTTTAAACTTCACCGTGGTTGTTGGAGTCACATGAGGTGACGTGGGGATTAGAAGAGCTCATCTGTGATTGACAATGACCGTATGAAACTGAAATATTGCAGCTATTTAACAGAGAAAAAGGAACAATATTGGGAATGGGGAATGTTTGTTCCATTTTTTTTTTATTTTCAGCAAAAATAAACTTATCGACATGCAAATGTTTAATCAAAACATGCAACCTGATTAGACATGGCTTGCTGGGCCCTGGCAGTGATTTGTCACAAAGTCAAATATGTACAATCAGGATCATGTGGTCAGGGGAGAGAGCGGAGACAGAAATATTCCAAAGCAAATTATCATATAATATCATTTTCTTTCCATGCCATGTGTCATAAATGGAAATTGCTGCATGATTGCAATCATTTCCGTGAGTCTCTTTCAGACTGTGCAGTCCCTTACTGATTGAGTTAAGCCCCTGAAGTGTCATTGTATTGGCAGATCATGTCAGAATTCAAACAAGATCACACAGAATGATATTTTGATTTGGTTCAGTAAATTAGAGTGGCACGTGAGCACTGGTGACTGAAAAATGCATCTGAGAGGACCACATCCCTTACTTCAGAGTTTATCCAGGGTGTTCCTCCTGCTGTAGACAAGAGTTTGATGAAATAGTAAAAGAACTCATAATGTCTGTGCTACAGGGTTTCATATTGATATGCATTTCAAAATAAATGCAAATATTTACCCCCAATAAATTCTTCAGTGAACAATTTTTTTTCTATTTTAGATATTAAAACAGATGTCATTTAGGGCCACTGGTGTTTGTTGTTTTTGTTTTGAAACCACACACAAATGCACTCGGAGAACAATATGCTAGAAACATTAACGATGGGAGCACATGGACAGACGACCAAGCTGGTTTGTTATCACTGTGATTGTTGATGTGGAATAATGCTTTGTTTTCAAAGTTCTCAGGAACACAGTGTGAAGGCCGCTCTGTTTTGTCTGAAGTCACTTGGAAACAGCGTCTGCTAGTCTCGTGAGATCTAGCTATATGAGTTGGCATGGCCGGAAGTCATGCCAGAGTCGGGTTGGATTCTCCCCGGAGCAACAGCCTTGCTCTCAATCAGCTGATTTGTGTGTGCTTCCTCTGCAATCCTCAATAAATCCTCCTTGTGCAGCGTCAACACCTTGACTCATCATCTTTGGCTCTGATTCACCAAAAATTCCACAACAGTTGTCAACTCTAAAACTTCCTAGTCCCAGTAGGATATGGACTGGGAGTCATGACACTCTGCAGGACAGCGCTGCTGTTGTTAATTATTTTCTATCTCTTTACAAGCCAAAAAAACCCCAATGGAGGGACATTTATATTTAAGTGGAGACTTCTTCAAAATCCATCCCTTTCAATACACCTCAAAAAGCATAAAATTTTAAATATCAATTAAATGTTACAATTTGGAATGCAGTTTTCCAACTCTGAGTAAATTGCAGTTAAGCTGATCCAGGCCAACATGAAATGCGATCTTACAAATGAGACTCTTCTCCTCATGTAAAAGGGTGCACATCAAAGCAGCCTTTGAAAGAAGGTTCATTATAAGGTAAATTAGAGCACATTAGAAATACAGATGCATCTGTGCATTTACTGTAAAGCGAAAGAGGAAAAAAAAACAAAAACGCCCTGAAGGATTCCAGCTGAAGTGAAATGGGGCTAAAAGTAACCAGGTCCTGAGCCATCCTCGGTTTGTCTTCCCTTTGACGGGGCCTGATGTGTATGAATGTTTGAAATGGCGAGAGGTTGAGAGCGTTATGTCAACCTCTTTTGATGAAGATGTTAAAAATCGTCTTTTCTTTGTGTGAGCTGCAATACGAGGGGAGTCCATGTCCAATTGTACGCCCGCAAGCCAGAGAATGACACAATTGTTCATCTCCACTCTATGGCCATCCCACATACAGAGCTAAGCCTCGGCTTCTCCACGCTTGAAACGCTTAGAGCCCGAGAGATTGTCGGTTCCTCAAAGACCCAAAATTGTGTGCGATTGACGATGGGGTCCTATTTATTTCGCGGATTGTTGTTTCCTGTATTCATGACATTTTCTTTTGCAGGAATATTGGGTGGGAAGTCATCTGAGAAGAAGCTTTATTGCGTTCTGTTGAGCCCCACAAAGGCAGAAATTCAACGTTGGTGTTTCGGAGGGAAGCGGAAGCGAAGAAATCCTCAAGTATGTTGTTGTTTTCGGCCTGAGTGCTTTTAGCTTTTATCTTTGCCACATCATTCAAAAATAGCAAGATTTTTTCAAATTATATATTGAGGTTTGGAGTCGGGATGCACCAATACCAATGAAGCTTCTGATGCTGCATGAAATACTCTTATGAAATGATAACTACAAAACTAGTCGTGCACTTTTATGCTGCTTTCAGGTTCCTTAAAAAAGACTAACAAATTCGTAATCCCATCAGCGAAAAGGGTGATGAAATGAAACTCAGAAAATACACTTTAGTTTCAAATTACATTTATGCACATGGCATTACTATGTTTTCTGCAGGTAACATATCAGGAAATTATTAAAACCATTGCTATAGAACCTTACAGTCCTTTTCACTGAAGTGTTAAGAAGTCGTCTTGTAGCTCATGCCAACGAATATAACATGTAGAGCGGTTTTCTGTTTTCACTTGAAGACATTGCTGCATAAATGGGGCAAAAAATTAGTCATCCACTCAAAGAAACTGTTGATTTAGCATCTGTCTCGATTGAACATTCTGCAAAGGTACAAGAGTCTAACAAAGGCATTAATTTTCATGCTAATTTCTGTAATTATTATTCAAAAAATGATGAAGCGCTGAATTAAGGAATACAATTTCTGCAAGGATCTCAATTGATTGAAAAAGCCTGCTCATCTTTAAGTTCTGTTTGGCTTTTAATAGCAAGTCAGATGCTGATTGGACTTGTGAAGTGAACTTTTGAATGCATTTTTATGTTTCTTACTTTTCTGAGGAACACGTCTTCTGGCATTTCATTAATAAAGTTTGATTGCATTGAAAGTTTGACGTTGCCAGTTTTCTGGCTTGACTTTTTGAACGTCTGAGGCTGTTTGCCATGTTCCCATCCATGTTTTCAGGAAAAGGACAACGTCTTTTTAAATGACTTCGACTCCACGGTCTTGACTTAATGCGAGCAGTATACTGTACTGGGGGGGAAACTGGTTGGAGGTACAAAGGCAGTAACCATGGTAACAGCACAGCATGTCACTTCCTCGACGGGAGGGAGAAGACGAGCAGAGTCTGCAGGCATGCAGCTTTCAGCCGCTGTTTTAGCAGCAGCAGGCAGCGAGATAACAAAGTCCTCATTGTCATTCATCTTGCTGGGCTGATGATGAGCCTCGCTCACCACGGCACCTCCTCCAATCACCAGCGAGGCCCCGATGGCTGATGTAACAGTGAGAAAGGTGAGACAATGTGAGACGCTTTGAGCCGGCTCGTTCACACAGAGCTGATCTCATTTGACTTTTGGCCTTTTTTTTTTTTTTTTTAAAGTGCTTTCAGTGGGATCGCAGGAATTTGTTGCGTTCACCTGAGAGGATGCTGGGATAGCGAGTTCATCTCGACCCCAGCTGTAAAATGTACCGATATGACGACGATGAGGTAACGATGAGGCAACACCGACGTTACTGTGAAGTCGGTGAGGTACTACAATCAACCGACACAATTCTAACTGCTCTTCACAAGCGCCGAATTGGACTGCTTTTTGCCTTTGGATCTGCCTTTATGCTTTCTGGCACGGGTTCAAAAATGTGTTCGAAACCCTCCTCGGAGATTTTGCTTCTCAGTGACATGGCAGCGTTCCAGCGTTGATGCAGATTAGTTGGCAGCCCGCGCGCCAATCTCCCATCCCAACACATCCCAGAGGTGCTCTTTTGGATTGGGATCTGGTGACTGCAGATGTCGTTTGAGTTGAGTCAAATCATCAAGTTCAAAAAAGCAGTTTATAAGGGTCGGTGAATTGTGACATGAAGTGCTATTAGCCATCAGAAGTTTGTACACCAGAGTCATAAAGGGTTGGACACGGTTTGTTTTGGAATGATACCAGTGAGATTTAAGACCGAGGGTTTTCAGTGTCCTAGTTTATTACAAACTTAGTAGCATAGGTGGCAGGGGTCTGAAATCCTACTTCTTCCTATTTGTAACATTCCTGAAGGCTTAGATGTGCAAACAGTATCAGTTTTTAATTTTTTTTTGCTGAGAGCCGTCACACTCCCAGCACCTCAACTGACTATCAGTGCTGTCCCCTCTAAAAGATAATGTTTTTACAACCTTCTGTTGTCCAATTTTGATAAATCTCTTTAAATGTCGCCTCTGTTTCTTGTTCGCTGACAGCAGTGGCACAAGCTGTTGCTGTAGCCCTGATTCAAGGTTCCTTTTGTTTTGAGGCCTTGAGATGGTCCTCGTTACATCTTTGTCGTTGTGAGTGCTGCTCCAGTCCATCTGGCCAATCTCCTCTCACCCCTGTCAACAACTATGCGTCTTTTCCACAAGAGTTCTTCTTTTACAGACCTTTCACCCGGAACCTGTGCGTGAAAATTCCAGTAGATCCGCAATGTATGATACACTGAGATGCCTTTGCTGATCATTGTGGCCATATCTGAATGTGTACATTTATTGGAAAACAGATTGATTAGATAAAGTTGTCTTTACCAGTAAGTTGAACATGTGTTGCATGTTGTGTGAATGGCCATGTCGTTTAGTGCTTTTTCAATGCAACCCCCCCCCCCCCAAAAAAAAAAAAAAAAAACATGCCATCAAGGGATGCATTAAACAGTAAAATCCAGATTGAAAATAATCTATATTGGTCAAAAATAGCAATTTAAGCTCCTCTTTAGATTTATCTCGAAGGTGCATTCACACCTGCGGCTGTGGCAGGACAGAGCACCGTGTTCCCACCTAATACAGATACGTCAAATCTGATTCAAGCTCCTGAAGATACCTGTAATCATTCTTTCTTATTACGGCATCACCGATACTGATATACAGTTTTTGGCAGCGATGGCCATTTTCAAGGCTACCTGGTCCTCGTCATAAAACAAAGCCACCGGGGTGGTTACATAAGACGCCTGCGCAAACACCCATGTCAGGACCTCCTCAATGCGCTCCAGGGACAAAACAAATGGTGGGTGCATCTGATCAACACACCAGCGTGTCAGACCCTTGTTGCCAGAAGGCGATACCCCGCCGAAGAACAAACGCTGGTTTGCTGGCTTTATCCTATCTGTTCAGCGGAGCAACAGCTGATGTAATACTACAGTAACCCAGAATGTCATTAAAACGTCCGCACAGCCGGTGTCGCTGTAAAGCATTCCCGCCCCGCGATCGCCGCGCATCAGTCACACTTGTAGTAAATGTCACACACAATGCAGGCAACTGTGCACGGGCTGTCGGTGTGTTTTGACTTGTGTTGGAAAAGCACAGCTAATGCTAATAATGGTGAGGATTCAGGTTGTCCGGGAAGTTCCGACACAGTCTTCAGGCACAACACCAGAGACCTGGAAGCAGCTCAGCTAAATGCCAGGTGGTGGTGTTATAAGTCACAGCCATGTGCTCGATTTCAGAATGTTCATTTTGTATTTAGCATTAGCAGACACAAGAAGAACTTTTTTACTGAAAGACGAGCGACTGGTTGCTGATATTGTCCCAGATTGAGACTCCTGGGATCAAAAGAAAAAAAAAACTGTTAATGATTTTTTTTTCTTTTTTTAATGATCATTGGTTTATGGTTACTGTCACAAGTAATTTGCATATTTTACCGTGCAAAATTTCACCAGGTCTGAAATGATTCTTGGAGTAATTCAATTACTAAACTGCCTCGAGGCAAAATGATCTCTTTCAGTGTTTCAGGGGAAAACACAACTTTTCCATTTTCAATTCCTTAAAAATTCTTTTGGAAAATTGTCTGTTTACACAGAAACTGCAGAAATGCTGAAAATGATGTAGACACACACACACACACACACACACACATGCAGTGAATAGCATGCTATAAACACTAACAATACACACAGACATTCCTATAGACAGATGTTGAAGTTGATTTGTTTTTACGCATGTCTGACATTCTTCTGTACCTTGCAATGAAAATAATGCTGCTTCTGCTTTTGATTCACAATTTCCATAGTCAGCGCATCGGATTAACACACCCTCCTTATTCTTCTTCATTCTAGGATCATGGGTTCTTCAGTAGTACTCGACATTTCACTTCAATCTTTCAATTCTTTTGACGGGCAGATTTTTATGTGCAGAGGTTGTGATCCCAATAAACAACCTAGAGGTCCAAGGTCAGTCATTATTTGAACTCTGCCCTTTGACCTGTTCATTGTGGGTGACCATAATTATAATTTCCAGTCCACACAGCTGTCGGTCACAGAAACAGATCCTGCTCCGATCGGCCAGATTCAGTTCCTTTTAAATTGGCAGATTCTTCTGAACTTCCTAATCCACAAAATAAATAAATAAAATTAAAAAAAATTTAAATGTATTCAATGGAGCATTGAACTTTCTTCTGAAACTCGATGATCTGACTGTAAACAGGCGCTGTCACATATTTTGCATCATGCGTCACTTGTTGGATGTTTACATTTCATTTATATCCGCAGCTGATCTGTAAGAAATAAACTGCATTTGTACACCATTTAAAAGCTAATACTTTAAACACTACATGTTTAATTTACAGTGTGTAGTGATTACACATTATGTATAACATTTAAACTTGATTAATAATTGAACTTTATCTGGATTTTAATCATCACATCAATATTTATTCAATGTTTTAATGAAATGAACATTATTCGTTGCCTGATATGAAGTGCTTTTTTTTTTTTAAGTCATAACTGCACAGATTTTGGTGAGGGGGAAGTGATCTCAAAACCAACCACCTCTATGCCACCTCTATGTTCTTACAGGACCGTCAAATAGTGGATCTGTGTGCACAGAAAGGCAGATGCATAGAATTAATCATTAGCAATTCTTGCATCATTTGATTATCATCGCCATCATGTTGCCAAAGGGCAGAGTGGATTTCCATCTGGCTTCCACAGATAAACATTTAGGACCTAGGTGATGTGTTTGCCTTGTGGGTTCATTCAGAATGTATAGAAGACGGACTGTTGCGACTCAAATGTGTTCGGAATCGCTTCTCTTCCAAATGCATTTTCCTCTTCAGTCGCCGACATCCTGCAGTGACAATTGCGAGACAGTGCATTTGTAAACAGGCTGCAGTCGTGTAAAACAGAAAGTTTTAATGAGCTGAGATTTTTCATGAAAAGGCTTTGACACAAATTAAAAATAATGGCGAGATTGGTTCCTTCCCTACAGCTGGTTGTACTTGATCCGACCATGCAGACAGCCAGCGCACTCGACATGTTCAGCCACCGGGAGTTCAATTAATTTCCAAATCCTTTCATTTAAAGAACCCTTTAAATTGATTTCCCTGGACATGCAGCGCCCCAAACCCAACATTTAGTGCTGGAGACATATTACACTCCATTCACTTTCACTGCCTCGGCTTTGTTTAGACACCTGCTGGCAAACAGAGCGGCGGCGCACTGAGAACCAACTACACAAACCATAGATTTCTTAATTTTCTGCCGTTAATGAAGGAGGCTCCAACTAATCCAAGGGCATGGAAATTACATTTCCTCCTTGCTTTCAAGTTTTCATTAAACATTGTAAGTCCAAAATGAGTGATTTGTCACACCACACAAGCTTTGAGACTTGAGAGAAAGTTCGGAAATGATCTCCTAAATCCCTGTGTATTTTCTAAAATAGGTTCACAGAGGGAATATGTACCACATTTTCATTGATAATGAAGAAATCTAATTTACTCTTATTATCCTTTATCCATTTTTTTGCTCTGTGTATGACCAGAGTGAGAACAAGCTTTGTGTTATTAAGCAGCTCTGTAGCATCAGTGCTTTTCATCATTACTGCTTCTCTTCTGAGGTCGAATGAACCTAAACTTTCCAGGATGGGGACTTTTGACATAATTGTAATACTGACACCTTAAACAAATCAACAAATATAGATGTTATTTAGCCTAAATTACTATGTAATGACAATTTATATTCTCAAATATGTTATTTGGTAAGAAAATATCTTCATCTTTTATTTTAAGAGAGTGATATTTTATTATGTCGTTCGATTGTTTGCCGCAAATTTTACCCAAGTGTATTCTAAATAAAAGTCTGGTCAATATTAAGATCAATCTTGGAAAACTGTCTCTATAAATAAGCTTCATTTGCAGTCTAGACACAGGGTTTGCACTACATTGATGACTGTAATCATTTTTCAAGGTATTTTTATGTCACTTAATAAGCCAGGTGGGCCACCAAATGGGTGAGATATACAAGGAAAACTTACACATGGTGTCTCTGGATGATGTAAAGATAGCTCATGTCCGCGCAAAAGCTCCTGTTCATCCTCGCTAAAAAACAATGTTCTTCCAGATGTTTCGCTGCTTGAAGTTGTCATGATGGAAACCTACCATCGTCCCCTTCTGAGTATGAGTTAGAAGAAACCCTTGTTCTGTTTTGTCACCATGACAGATACTGACATAGACACAGCAGTTTTTTTTTTTTTTTTTTTTTAAGAACATCAGTCATAAACTTGAGTAATCACAAATAAGATCAGTGACCAACAGGTTCTATTCAAAAGAGAATTTTACTGTACTTTTGAAGAGTAACTGCTCCCTGGGGGTGTTTGTTTGCATTAACAGTGCTGCAAATTGTGATTGATTCAAAGTGGACGGAGGCCAACTTT
Source organism: Salarias fasciatus (assembly GCF_902148845.1). NCBI lineage: Eukaryota > Metazoa > Chordata > Actinopteri > Blenniiformes > Blenniidae > Salarias > Salarias fasciatus. Next base: position 13,826,268 of record NC_043760.1, read on the forward strand.
ACACTGAGAGCAGCATTTGTTTTATATGACCATAGAACTTTATTATTGCTTATCTCATTGACAGTTGGGAGAAAGGTCAACATTGCTGAGATATTGAAGAACGAATCAGCCAATTGACTTCTGTAGTTACTTTACACCAATCTCCGAATGCCCTGGAAGCATCAAAGCAGGTTTTCAGCCCACTTTGTGCCAAGCTCGACCACGATTGCTCGCATGATTCAAATTCCGTTTCTTTCTGGCTCTGCTGAAAAATACATAAAGACTAAACTTGTCGAAACGCCCTCGCCCCAAATGCAACATTTCAAAACATTTGCGGTCCGTGAAACGATTGCAAAACTGTGCAAGGAGGCTTTCAATTATTCAGCTGTGCAGCTTCTTGCACCTTGTACAAAAAAAAAAGAAAAAACGCTGCTCCTGTACTCTCCCGCATGCTTTCTCGTGTCATTCATAAATTTTTCTTTCCACTATTCTGCAGCCGTATAGAGGGCTTCTAAAACTCACCTTTGCATGCATTCTGCAGCCCAAGTGAGTACGACCAAAATGATAAATCCTGACATCATTATTAGAGGGCACATAAACATTTCCAATTTGTGGAGTGACACATAAACAGGTGACAAATGGTCTCATAGTTTAAACATAGTAAACCCGGCTGTAGCTTCAATACCTGTTTATCAAAGTCAATGGTTATTGAGGCTGTATGAGAAATTCCTGACTCAGTGTCATTGTGCTTCACAGTCGATGAGGTTACATGGACCAAAATTAATCTGAATAAATGCCAATATGATTACATTTGCACCACATCAATTCTTCAGCCTGATCATATTTGCACTATTCCATCATTTCTTTTTCCTACATTCAGAGCTTTGTGCGCATGTCTGTGATCCTCACGTCATGACGTAACCACGTTCACACCCACAAAAAGCGTCCCGTGCTCATCTCTTCCTAATTAAACTTTGCACCAAGAGACGGTTTCTCTGATGCTGCAGTTTCAAAAATAATGGAGAAAAGTACCACGAGCATATTAACTGAGGTGAAGTCCATTTTTTGATATTGGTGGACGTCTGGGTCAAGTTGGTTGTGGGATTCCAGACGCATGCGTAAGCTGCAAACACCACAGTGCAAAGCATTATGGGACTGATTCAGTGAAATTAATTGGGTCATATCTTGGCACTTATTCCAATTACTTTATTTAGTGTTCATGTAAACAGGCCAATCTGATCCTGTAATCGGAAAGAATTTAATCTGATTAACAATAAAGCGACCATATAAATGTAGCTAGTGTTGTTTGCTTCTTTATCAGTTTATCATCTCTCTTTAGGAACTGTGTAGAAAACTCAAAACACCTTTCTGAGAATTTTTATCAATCCCACTTGTGTTTAAAAAAAAAAGAAACGGTCGAGAAAGAAACCATGTCCATTGCTCAAGTGGTAGTTTTAAACCATGTGGATTTGGGAATGCAGGTAAAATGTTGAATATTGTTTTCTTAGTGTGAGTTGATAAGATGCACTTTTTTCCAAAATTCACTGCACATATAAAAATTGCTCGAATACCATCTAAACACTGTCAAGATGCTGCACCAAATACTGAAGGTAGACTTTTTTTTTTTTGTACTTGCTGTGCCGATCGCAGGCTGAGCTGAAATGTGTAAATTATCCTGCCTGCTAAACCTGAAGCTGCAGTGATCACTTTAAACTTGACAGTTTTAATAAACTCGGATTTGAGAGAACAGTGATTCATGGATTCACTGCAGTCAACCGGACTCAGACTCCCCATCTGCCCTTTATGAACTTCCTGTTGTCTCACATCAGCGATGCTGCAGTCATTTCATTTTGGCTGATTTATAAACCAGTTGCATAAATTTTGCAGACTTGCTCTTTCTATTTTTTTTTCTACTTTACATACAGCCTTCATTTCTAGGTTTATTTGTTTTGTGTGAAATTCTGTTCAAATTTGGTTTTAACTGTTCTCTGTGTATGTTTGTGTGGTTCCATTACAAAAACCAGCAGCATCACCCACTAGTGGCTCTACATGGAAACTGCATTTTTTTTTTTTTTTTCATGTTTTCAAAATGGGAAACCTTTCTGAAAAGAAAGTGTACAAATCATCTAATTCTTTGAATTGTGAGGTGAATGGGGCCTTGATGTCTGGCATCAAGACAGTGCTTCACCTTTTTGTGTTGACAGTGTTTGGGAAGTAAATACCTAGAAAAAAAAAAAAAAATGATAATAATAATAAAAAGAATATCTTGTAGCTTCAGCCCTGATAGACAACAGATTCACAAGAGTTTCTCTCCAACTCTCTGCCATCTCAACAGAATTTGGCATTCTACCCCTAGAGGAAGAAACCATGTTGCAGAACAGCACGCAAATACTTAATTGGACTCCTGACCTGCCTTCCTCCTTTGGACTCGGGGAGCTGGAACCTTTTAATTAAAGAGAATACTATGTGAGTCCTGGATCTCTGGAGGAGAGCAGCATTTCCCAGTGTTCTTCAACATGAAAACTGGATGTGGAAGAGGATGATTTCAACATTTTCCTGGATAATATAGACATTAAAGCAGAACTATGCACATGCATAAGATATTGAAAACAAAAAAAAAAAACAGGTCTCAATGTTGACAGTGACTTGTCGCTTGTGGGCAACGGGAACTATGAACTTTGTGCTGATGATATTGGTATTTGATCCATCCAGATCCGGCCTATTAAGCGCGCTCACTCTGACACACGCTTTCTTTTTTCTGACACGTGAAGACTGAGGACGAAATGTGAGTGTCAGTTATTCACTCCGGTGCGGCGGTCGTTTAATCGGTAATTTTCATGTTGTTGTTTGTGTACAGTGTGATCAACAGTCAATGAGCAGCTGTCGACACAGTTTGTGTCGTATGGTCTTTGGACGTAACATATTCATTTCTGAATCCGTGCCGATAAACGGATGTTTCATTCCCTCTGCGGACGCATCATCGAGGGACCCTGACAGTGATGACGATCATGATGAATAGCCTTTTGAAACTATGAAGCGTACAGCACCGCCATTGTTTTCCCCGACACCTCCTGAGTCGCCCCCTTACCTTCCCTCGTTTCTTCATCTTCCTTCTCATTTTATTTATTTTTTTCTTCTCCTGTGATGGATAGGTTTCTGCAGCCACCGAGCGTCCACGCCATTAGTCGCGGGAACTGTCCCATAGTGGCGCGGCGGCGTAACACGTGGAGACACAGATCAGAGAGGGGACAGACATTTCCGAGCAGTGGGGCTTGTATGCATGCAACACAAAACCAGTAATGGAGGTCTCGCCTCAGACAGCTATTGATGTACCATGGGATCGTATGTCACTGAGCAAGCAGACGAACGCAAACACGCTCAGCAGTGCAGTGTTTCCACGCTCTGTAAAAATGGAACCCGGACCTATTGTTGGTCTAATGATAGGCACCATTATCCGTTCAGGAATCCCCACACACTTCCACCTGCACAAAGCCATTAAAATGTGTTGAAGTATTCAAAAACGTCCAGATGAATTGGAATAGTAATTTAAAAATAATGGAAACGGAACACCTAACTCTGATTTTTGATATATTTTATGTTTTGGTTTTTTTTACTCGGTTAAGTAGGCAGACGTCTGTGCAGCACTTTTACAGGACTAAGCATTAGTCAAACCGGAGCACCGAAAACAAAACATGAGTAACTGCCAGTGCAAATATCACCAACTGTTGACAAAGTCACATCAAATCTGCCTTTTAAACAAGATGAAACTTTGTTTTTAAAAGCGACTGGGTTCTCACATGTAGCGCGGCATTTTTTCATCTCCCGGAACAACTCCCGTCTGAAGTCACGGCTTCTATCTGATGCACCAAAGGAAGTTAGGAGCTCAAATGATGAGCTCTTGTAACACTTCACGCAGATTAATGAGACACGATGATAAAGCCAGTATTACATAAGGACTGTGTGACTCAATGAATGCGGGCACACAAAGGTGGAGTGCAGGGGTGTCAAACACGTTTCAGTTCAGGAGCCACATTTCCTCCAGAGTGGGTCAGACTGCTGAAACAGTACCATGAGAACCTTTGAAATTAAACATGGAAAGATTTCCTTTGTTGGGATGCAGAGCATACATGATGAAAATGTCGATGACACCAGACAATTACTTTGGAGAAATGCTACGGTCTCAACATAGTAGCTGTAATCCTTTTACTTTTAATGTGGTTTAAAAAAGGGCCCCAGATTTAAAAAAAAAAAAAAAAAAAAAAAAGACCAGAATTAGTTAGTTAATCATCATGTGTAATGATTACATGAGTGGTCTGGTGCCAGGTATGGTGGAATGATACTGACATGGATGACATCTGTTCCAAAATGTAACGTCCAAAAAAATACGTTTTTTGTTGTTAATTTCAGCCCCAAAAAAAAAGAAGTCACAATTCAAAATGAACTTCAAAAGTTTCCCTTGTGTGATGAGCGACGAAAATATCCGCTGTGATCATCCTTCAGTCATTAGTGCGTGAGTCATTTCTCCTGCACGTTGCCAGGCTGGGACCTCTGCGCTCCTATTCGCAGAAGATTGTAGAAAGTGTTGATAGGAGGACACTTACTGTTTAAATTTGAAAGAATTTTGATGAGCAAAAGGATTCTTCTTCTTCTTCTTTTTTTTTTTTTTTTATCTCGCCGGTTTATTTGCGCTTTCACCCTGAGACTTTTCATTTGAGCATTTTATCTTTTTCTCCTGCTGCAAGACATGAATGGAATACTTTCCATCTGCCTCCAAACCATTTCAGTGGAATTGAGAATTTACCAACCACACTGTTACTCATGCAAACAAGTACAGCGCAGTCAGTTATCTCAGGAATGCCAACACTGCGCAAGGTCAACACTTGAGCACACTACAGTTGAAAAAGCTTAACATAACTTCAGCCTTCGTCCCGCATGAAGATCCTGTTCGGCGATAGTGTACGTTTATAATAAATGCCTTTGTGCTTGGGTTTGGCTGTAAAAGGATTTATTCTTTTAGGAAAACCTTTTTCCTCTGAGGTGCTGATATTATCTTGATACAAGGAAAATACTCTTCACTGAGTGACAAGTACCGAATCTTCGAGGATGTTGCAATTTCCCCTGAAAGCAAAGAGAGCCATTCTCATCTGAGACGCGGAGCCGTATAACACGATGACTTTCGAGTGAACACGGTGATTCACGAATGCTATCTCGATAAAAGTGATATATTTTACACTAAATGCGTCAAGGCTGTCTGCAGCAATGCATGCTGTTTCATAGAGGCAAAGGAGGCACCTCCAGCTTCCAGGAGGCTGGCAGCATGAGCAATGACTGTCTACAGGCCAGCAGTTCAGAAACCACAATAAATAACGGAGGGATAAATATTTGATTGTATCTACAAAATACCTTCAGAGTCAAAGTGGTGAGCAGCAAAAAGACTGCAAACATCAGAATCAGGTAAAGCAGCATGAAGGTAAGTCGTTTCGGCATTCATTAGGAGAATCGGCAAAGTATTGCAGTGTAGAACACTGTAGATCATCACAGCTGAAACTCATAGGAGCCATTCACTTTATGGTTTTAAAAAGCAAACTTTCGTGAAATTCCAAGAACCAATTTTGTCTCTGATCACACAGCTGCTGTCGACAAATCTGCCTGAAACGAGACCACAGCGTCTGAGTCCCGATTGCTTGATTCTCATCAGAGTGACTCAAACCTCAGTGTGTCCAGCATTACTTGGAAGGCTTTGCTGATATAAACAAAAAGCACAATCTTTCGATTGTAGGTTGTAAAGTTTGTAACACCTACATAACTCCAAATATCTGTGTATTCTGGAAGTGAAAACACACAAGGTTGCGTTTCCTTTCGCTCTGGTGTCCAGTATGTGTTGTAAATAAAGCCACTCAGGGGAGCCGGTGCGAGCGGACACGACTCTCCGTTGGCTCCCATGCCAAAAGTCAGAACATAAAGGTGGAGGCAGCATGAAGCGTGGCGCAAAGGCTTGTCGAGTCTTAAGTGGACCTTTGTAGACGTGCTGCAGCAGCAAGGAGTGCTGGCACGACGAGATCCCCGGAGACTGTGGATGAGTGATCAGGCCCTCCAGGTACAGACTTCAAGACCTGAAAAGATGGCTGAAACACTGAGGCAGCAACTAAAAAAAAAAAAGTGCTGTCAAGAAATGCCAAACTTTCACACAGGGATGCAGAGAGAGAAAAAAAAACGACATAAGCAGCAGTCAAGTCATCAAATACAGGCAAGAAAATGGAGGCGAGACAAAGGAATTATCACGTCACCAAAAACACAACATAAGAACAAATACAAGCTGTATTTCAAATATTTGCACACATAGATGAAATATAGTAAGACTTGCCTGGTTCAAAGATCACACTTTACATCTACATCAACATGACTTGATGTCTCTGATTGGAATCTAATTGAAACTACTAAAAGAGAGAAAAACAAAAACCTCATTACTCTTGGTGTGTTCGCTTTATTCACAGTACAAAGCCAACCGTAATAAGTTAATCACCAAATAAAGATTTGTTAGTACCTGCACAGAGGAATCAAACCGTGCATCTGATGCTGGGAGTGTGAAACGCGCATAAATAATGTGGGGTAATTTCTGCTGAAGCTCTGTTTTTGTGTTTTCATCACTTATTTAAAGGGAGACCATCAGCTCCATGAATGCTTCATCCCGTTTCTACAACGGCATTTATTAAGGGAGTGATTTATCTGAGGATGTGGTTCATAATTTAGGAAACGTTGACGTGTACGCAGGTACAGAACATCGGGGTAATATCAGTGGCGCTCCTCGTTATGCTAATGTTACGATTCAAAGGTTATTTCAATTATCTGCCGACAACAAAATGGAATCTGGTCAAAACAGCAAAAACGGGCAGGTTCAGTCAGACTTCTCTTGTTTTGCTCCTAATGATTTCTAGTAAACAAATATTTCCAAACAAAAGCAGATATGCATTAGCTTTGTGGGAAGGTTAATTAACACAGTATTAGAATGAATGAGATGTAGATATTGCATGCAGTACATACTGTCTTATTTTATCTTTATAGACTGGCTGTAAACACTAAAAGCTTTTCACGGACTGAACAACATCCAATGCTTAACGGGAATAAGAACAAGTACCACATCTGTCACAGTTATCTCTTTGTCCCCCGCCCCCCCCCCCCCCCCCCCACGTCTTATTAAAGCGCCTTCTTTCATCAACCAAGCTTCTGTTAATGACTTGGTGTCTGGCAGGCGGCCAGAATGCGAGCAGATAATGGGCAGTGATCTCTGTAATAAAGATGGGGTGGACGTTCACGGAGTGTGTGGATCGTTTACCCTGGGGGTGAAGTGCAGGCGCGGGAACCGGAGTGTGTTACTGTGAACTGCAGTTGGAGCTTTTTTTTGGCACTAAGGGGAGTAAACTGGAGGTGATGTACTTTTGAGATCATATTTAAGCTTTTAAAATGCTTTTCCATAGCCAAACAATGTCAAAAAAGCAGATTCAATCATATAAGAGCTTTGGTGTGACGTTTTGTATTTCGCAGATCGCTGTAGCTCTGCTGAGATCATTGTCTTGGTGGAGGTCATCTTGTCTTTCAAAGACTTTTCTCCAGAAATAGCTCTCCTCCATTTCCAGCCGTTGGGTTTTGGTTATCTCCATTACCAAAAGCCCTTTTGCTCAGATTGGCGAGGTGGTCCAGCTCTTTAAGGAACTCTGATTCTAATCTTCTTCCATCTGATGAAACGGTTTGATACATTTTCTCTGATCGATACCTCGACAAAATTTCATCACCGAGTTCTCTGGACCTGATGGATTGACGATACACACGTGTCTCTCTTTCAGAGCGATGTCCAATCCATTCATTTTGCCACGAGCTTACTCCAATCATCTCTGGGACACATTTCAAGTCAAAACAATCTGGAAAACCTTGATCGTAATGTGAGGCACCTCAGAAGATGATCTTAAAGATGTATCAAGGGTACAGTGATTGAGATAAAGAGACCATGATAATCAGATTCACACTTTCATGTAAATTACTTTTGTGTCTACTTTTGTAATGGTCCGTCACTCTGAGTGCCAAGAGACAACAGAATAATTTAAGGAGGGACACAAGGTTAATGTGTATTTTATTTCACTGTGCATGTTAAGTCATCCTGCTGCAAAAGTTTGACTTTGTGTCTGGTTTTGATAAGGTTATACACAAGGCGGTTGGCAGCCTATTTGATATGAAAGACCATTTTTAAAAGTTCTTGTTAATCATTCCACCATCAAGATAAAGAATAACATCGAGTTCAATTAGGAGATAATTAAATTAAACATAGATCTATGTTAACATAGTCTCTCTCCCTTTATCAGCATATTGAATTTGTGGTCGAAGAGAAATGATCTCATAAAAATATCCACATTCTGAGTTGTTACATTCACCCTATTGATCTCCTGCCAGTGTCGCTGATGAACAATACATCTAACAAATAGACGAGATTAGATTTTTCATATCCCTGTAGTTACATTGTGTTGCTTTTTCATGCAGTTTCCACATTTACGTCATTAAAGGATGCAAATATCATAAAGAGAAATTCTGTGAATTCTTCAAAATGAATGACAATGAGAAAAGTAAGACAGACTTAAAAATTCTATTCAGCCAAAATATTAAGAGGAGGCAAAAGTAAGTTTAGTCAGCAGCGCATACCACTTGCATGGAGTATATATTCTGCGTAATGACATTGAATAAGTGCTTGTATCTGTAATCACCTAAAATATAGTGCTTGTACCTGTCCTTGGTGGTATTGGTGCATCTCTAGTAGAAAAACTAGGAATAATACAAGTATTGCATACAAACCCATTTAAAAAAATTAATTAAAAAAAATCCCTTACTTGAACCTTACCTCTCTACAAATGATTTTTTGCTGCTTTGCTTTGGTGAACTCTGCTTTCTGGGGATCACACATGGCGTCACTATGACTGTGTTCACACTACAGATCTCTTGCTCAAATATGATTTTTTTTTCCCTCTGAGCTCTAATGTTTATACATGTTCTTCACAGAATTTGGAATCTGTGTTGTCAGACTCCACTGCGACAGCCTTCATTTGTTTCCTATGTGTAGAAGACAGCAGAGCTGGATTTATCTTACATGAGGGGTTGTTGTTTCACTTTTAAATCCCAGTTTCATTCAGAGTTCTGTATCACAGCTGTACAGCGGCCTCAGAAACAACAGTTTTATGACCAGCTGTCAAAGTAGGTATTACACCACCAAGGCATTAGATCTGTGGAACATCTTGAGAACACTGGGAACTACAGGCTGCAAATAAAACTGTGCCTGAAGAAGAAACACCTCAAACTGTCTGTATGCAAAATATGAACAGCTGGTGAATGGAACAATATGGTAAATATGGACGCTACACACACCCGAGGGCTTTGGGGTGATCAGTTCTCAGCTGGATGTAGGAGGGGAACAATTTTCTTTGTAAATATGCCTTCAATTGTAACCATTAATCTGAAGATATTCCACAAAGTTACCGTATCTTCCTAAAGCATTTACGTTAAGAGGAGGTAACACAAGCATGTCATCAATAGATTTAGATCTATACATCTAAATCAGCTGTTGTAAACTGCATTGTATATTCAGTCAATCTGTGAGAGAGAGGGAAAAAAATAAAGTCACATTTGCATTCACCAAAGCTTTTGGGTAAAATTAATAATGAAAACTTCTGGCTTCTTCTTTCGACTTCTTTCTGGAGCAGCAGAATGTGGAGATGATTTGATTGTCGAAGCCGCCCATGTGTGAACTTGTCCAAAGGTTTTGCCCAAGCCGCCAATCTCTCAGCCTGTTGACTTGTCCAGCGAAAAGCGAGAAACACGCGGAGTGAGTTTACCGCTTCTATTGTTATTGGGCTGTGAACAGTCTTGGCTTTAGTCTGCCAGAGAGACCCATTAGAATATAGCACAATGAATTTAGATGATGCAGCAGCTTTGCCACCCCACGTTAAAGTGGTTTTCTTTGTGTGAGCAAGTTTTGTTCCCTTTAGCAGGTGTGTCAGAGTGGATTGCTTTGCCATCAGCAGAACACTGTTGATTGTTGTAGCCATGACTTCATTCGGGTCATGATGAATCAGAATGAGGTTACTGACTTACTCTTAAATCTGTGGAAATACTTTGTTTACGGATCATGCAGATGGTACACCTGCACAGATATCAACGTCTCAAGTGAAATGTGTTGATTTTTCATATTTATCCGAGAAGAGTTTTGCCTTAGTACCGTCTGGAAGTCATGCCACTCTGAAGGACGCCGTTGGTGTTATCATTGAATATGTTGGTGGTGCGTATGCGCAGCAGCAGCTTTTTTCAAAATGTAGCATTTTTTACTTGTTTATAATTTTCTTTTCAGTGTCTCTGATCACTCTCATTGTCTTGAAGGACTTCCAAAATGCGACAAAAAGTTTTAGTTTTCACTTGAAAATATTGTAAATGGTGCCTTGGTCTCAAGATTCTCTTTGAAGCTGAAATTGGCAAAAAAAAAAAACTAGTTCAGGAAGACAAACAGTTACCCTTCTGTTCATGACAGCTGCTTGAACCTTGATCTCTAAATCTGGATCAACATAACTTTTATGATCACAAACATTTTAATGTACTTTTATTTTAGTGTCATTCTCTCTGTTCTTTATCAGTGCACAACCATCACTGTGACTCATCATTCATCTGTCCTGTTTATGCCAATATACTGTATTTACTATGACTTTGAAGTCGGTCCCAGTTGATATTTGAGAAAAGGTCTGTTACATTGTGTGTTACTGGCAAATAACAATTACAAAAACCAATCTATAGCACCCACTAGTGGTCTGGCTGACTACATCGATTTCTGTTTTTCGACCAATTCTGTGTAACCGCACGTCGCTTTCAAAAGATTGTTGTGTAAATGCAACACTTGGCAAAAACAAATTTGCAAAAGCAATGCATTCTCACTTCAGATGTTGTGTAAATGGGGCCTTAAACCGGGAGCATTGATTTTGTGAAATTTCTGGGATTGGTGTGGGAATATGAGTCAGAGCCAGTCAACAGCAGAGGGGAGGCGGGTTTTCACTGAAGAGCAACGAGACAGAAAAAGTCCAATAAGACAATTTGGCACGCTTTGGAGTAAGCTGATCACCCATTGCTAAAAGAAAAAAAAGGCCCCACTTTTTCAGAAACTGCATCCTGGCGGCGAGACAAAAACTGCCGGAGGTTCCTGAACCCAGCGTTCTCACTGATATCTCCAAACATATATTCCCTGACCTGACGTCATGCTCAGCACAGAGCCCTCCAGCTCGGTGCATCCCCCTCTTTAAACCCCTGTCTCGTTAAACATTAATGGCCAATATGAAACTGGATTCCTCTTGGTTCGAATGGGAGATAACTGCATCGGCGGGGCAATATGATAGCATAATCGGAGTCAGACAGCTCCCCGGCCCTGACAGCTTGCTCGCCGGCAACACCGCTGGAGCTGAAGAGACAGACGCCTGAAACGAGAATGAAGGACAGGGCCGGCGGGGGGCGGGGTGTGTGTCTCTCTGGGTTATCGAGTGTGTGTGTGTGGGGCGCTGCTGGTGGGGCAGAGATAAGGCCTTAGGGAGAAGGAGATGGAGCAAGATGTGGGATAAAGAGAGGAATGTCAGTTAGAAAGGAGAGCAAAATATATGAGGGAAGGTGAATATTGTGTCAACGAGGCCCAGACAGAATTACCAGGTTTGGTGGGAGAGGAGGGGAAAAAGCTGGCATGGTGGGCGTTGAGTTATTCACACACCTATTTTAAGTCTTTTAGAAGATAATAGAGAGTCGGAGCACTCTGAATACTGATTAGAATGAAAATTTCAGGATATTTTCCCCACACATTTCCCTGTCTATTACTATTAATGGAAACTCAAAATTGCTCCCAAAACGGCTTTGGTTCAATGGGCTGCATCACCTTATCTGATGTAATTTTTATGAGAGTCTGTCTTGGAACCCCTCTTTTTCTTTTCCTTCTTTTTTTTTTCAGGCCTCACGCTGTCTCTCCTGCTAGAGTGTTAATGGGAAGTTGATGTGCTTGTTAGCAAATAAAAACTGGCAGTGGCAAGCTGTCAGTTCGGGGTTGCTGTGATGCCCTCGTGTTGTTTGCCATCCGACGTGGTGGAGCGCCGGCTCCTGCCGAACGCATCCCGAACGCCGTGCAGCGCAGAAGCCCGTCAAGCGCGCCTCCCGCTTCCCTTCCGTCTCTTTCCCCTCCCGTGTTTTCCTCCTCCTCTCAGTGCATGACCTGCACTAAAACAGATGGTGGAAAGGAGTTTAGGGAGAAATAAGTTACAAGGACGTTGTTTGTGAAATTCAAAGCTGAGGAAAGGAAAATGCCAGGGGGACCTTACATCATGGAAGGAAGGGGGAAAAAAAAAGGTGGCTGCACGGAGAAGGGGGGGAAATGAATGATCCCCCAGCGCAAAACATCTGTTAGCGAGGTGTCTTTGAGCGCTGAGTCTCAGGTGCACCGCTAAAGAGAAACTAAATCTCCAGCATCCAACGGAGCAATCATTTATTTTATATTGGCTGTGTAACACAACAGTATCCTTCCACTCTTGTTCGGTTGACAACTCGGTAAATGAGGCGGAAAGTTTGTGTTTTAATTGGGACATTAGAGCTTTAATATGCCACATTTGGCTCTGAGTAATTTCGTGAAGGATTGTGTTTCTTTTGAAAGGAAATTCGCTCATGTTTCTGTTCAAGCGTGAATCAAAATTTAAACACCACAATCCTGACACAGCAGATCCGCAAATTAATCCTCAAAGACAGACATTTCCATTGGAAACATGTGGAAACGGGGGGAAAAATAATGTGGAAACCTTGCATTCAGGGAACTTTCCAATGTTGCAGAAAGTATTTGTGAAGAATATTTTGTAATATTGTCATCAAATAAGCACAAAGTCCTGATTCAGCCAGCTACGAGCCTGTATTGTTTATGTGTGAAAGTGATGCTAATCAGGTGATATTGACTTCGCGGGTGTCATTTATTCCATATTGGCGTATATGGATGATATCAACATTTGTCATTATCCGCTCTGCTGCAGATTTTGCCCCGACCGGTTGGCTGTTTTTTTTTTTTTTTCGTTATGTGTGGTGGTGCCAAATAGAAAATTGGACCTTCCAACTGGAAGCTTTCCGAGTTCGGTCCAGCTGTGTGAACGTACCACAATAACAAGATATTACATCAGCGGTTATTACAGACCCGAGCCAATCTGCCCGCCTGAGCCACAGGTGTGAAAATCGGCTGTTGAGACTGTTGACTGTCTGTCACCTTCAGCATCAAAAAAAGCACTCTGCAGTGCCCATATACTCATCTCCCGTGTATGTGCAAGGAAGACCATCTGCCTCCTCGCAGAACAGATAAGCTTTGAAGACAGACATGAGTGTATTGAGTGTTCCTGTTCGACTGTGCTGCTGAAACAAAGGCACCTAAAACTCCATGGTAAAGTTAGCTGTAGTATTTTCAAGTTGGGGCGACAGTAGCTCAGTTGGTAGAGCAGGTCGTCTTATAACTGGAAGGTTGGCGGTTCGATCCCCGCTCCCGCAGGCGTAAAACTGTCGTTGTGTCCTCGGCCAAGACACTTCACCCACCTTGCCTGGTATGAAAGTTGTGAGAGTGTATGGTTGGTGGTGGTCGGAGGGGCCGATGGCGCAGATTGGCAGCCTCGCTTCCGTCAGTCTGCCCCAGGGCAGCTGTGGCTACAGTAGTAGCTTGCCACCACCTGGTATGGTGTGAATGAATAATGCAATGTAAAGCGTCTTTGAGTGTCCTGAAAAGCGCTATATAAAACCAGTGCATTATTATTATTAAGTTGGTTTCATTGCAGAGTTTTCCCAAGCAGAGTACCTGGATTTGAATCTGATGGGAATATCTGTATACAAGGACCATGCAAAAGACTCATTGGAATTATGCCGTTATTGCACGCAGGATTGTATTCGGTCCCATTTACATGACAACAGTTCAAGTGAAAGTGCATTGTTTTTGTTAAAGAAAGAGTCTGCATTTGAAAACGGCAGAAACACACGAGAACTTTTATCTCCACATTTCAACTTATTTGTTCATGAAGCGATGTCCCTCTCCATCATAGAACAATGTCACACAAAAGTTTTGAAAACATCAGATCTACATATTCAACACATGCAACACTGTTTTTCTTTCTGATGATATTGAAAGTTCTGTAGCGCCAGCAGGACATTTAAAAGAAAGGTGACTTTCTTGTCTGTAATTATGCGTTGCTGACTCACTGTGAAAAACAAGCAAGCCCCCACTACAAAAAAAAAAAATAGAATGACACGACAGCTCATTCATGCCAACTCCTCTCTTCCTGGTCCCGCCTCCTGCTCCCTGTTAGCCGATCACCTCTTAACTTACTCTAACGTGCATTCAGGTAAAACTTAAAACTTAAAACATTATCATAACAGGAGGATGTTAGGTGTCCATATATCATCTCGTCCTTTCCAGCCACCCAGACCTTTGTTGATGCTGTCCTGCTCATTATCGTGAATGAATTAATGAACTCAGTTGTGCAGCTGTTTTGTTGTCTTCACTTAAAAACATTGTCATGTAAACAGGGCCGCAGTGTTTTTACTGTGACTGCATGAGTATATTTAACAGAAAACCCCTCTGCTGAAAAAGAAAAGAAAAACACCCAGAGTGTTCTGGAAGAGGGTTGGTAGTAGCCTAATGATGTGAAGGGCTTGACATTAACAAGTGGCTGGAGGCCTGAGCTTGTCCCAAAGTAACCTTGCTTTTCTGCCTTACATTTTATTCCTGCTGTAACTTGAAACAGCTTGTGTGCAACAGCTTGATTTTGTCTTGTACTACTTTTAATGCTTCTGTGTCTGTTTGCAGATACTGGCATTGGTTGTTAACAAGACAGTATGCCTGCTAGTCAAGATGCAATGACTCTTTCCAATTGCTCTCTCCGAGCTCAAACCCAGCTTCAGTTCTGTCTTTGAATGTTTCACACACCATCCCCTTCATCATCCCCCATCCTCTTCCATGAACTCCTCGGCTTCATATGTATTCAGACAATGTGCACTTTCTAAATCTTCAGTTTAATACTCTGCATAGTCAGCATTAACTACTCTCATACCTGGATAATCAAGTGTTGGTCAGTCCTACCTGTTAGAACTTTTCATTTCACCATCTTCCCGGTAGGAGAATCAGTTATTTTGTATGATGGCAAAAATATTACACCTTTACCTGCAATACTGAGGGACATAAGCCTTTGCAGAGTGTTGTCCTCCAATCGGATTTGATCTCTCTCACCATAGAAAATCCTCGGTCACACACAGCTGTACTTGCCAGGAGAACAAGGAGGGCCTCTATAAGTAGGACCAGAGAGGCGAAACGGAGACTCTTCACCTTCACCTCTGAAAAATGAGCTGTCATTTTATTTGGATTTCTGTCACACTACTGTCTGTTAGTTTTAAGAAGTATATCTTTAGAAACTATAATTTACCTATAATAGTTCATTTTAAATTCTTGTAAAAAACATTTTCATGAGATACTATTATGCGAAATGATATTACTTTTTTTTTTTTGTCAGGCTTAGATTGTGCATTCCTTTGCTCTGCACCTTGTATGCAGTGAATGTGGACATGGTGATGATGATGGCTTTGCCTCAAGCTCCTGCTGAAGAAGTCTGTCAGTTCAGACACCTTCTTGATCCCATGTGCTGAGAATTCCTGCTTCTTTTTCCTAAGATGCACTGCTCTCTGGCCACCGGCTGGGGTCAAAGCCAAAAAGTTGGACAAACTGACTTACATATTAAAGCTCTCCAGGCATTCTTCTACATGGCATCTGAAACATGTAAAAAAAAATTTTTTTTAGGAAATATGCAATATGCAAAGTTATTCATCATGATTTATGACAGTTTTTCCCTCGACTGCACTTTCCCCCTTGGCAAATTTACCCAAAATTATACAGTTAAGGGAGCATACCTGTTACCAATTTCCTCTCCTTTCAAACCCGTCGAGGTTGTACCCATAAACTCGCCAGATTGAGGCTCGATTGCACCGCCCGTTTCTGCTGAACTCCCAGGTCACTCTGCAGCTGCACAAGGCTCAGGGAACAAACCTCTTGGGCGTTCACCTCTTCAGCGATGGTGATGGAGCCCTGCTGGAACACAAGGCTCGGGTGCCATGCAAAACATAAACGCACTTCTACATAACTGCTGAGAACTTCAAGATGTTCTAACCCTTCCGGTCCACTCGAGGTGTCTTCTGCCACAGTGGCTGATTATGTCTGAAACGTAGGCGACAAACAAAAAAACACACTGCCTGTAGTTTTATAACATTTTATATTGTTATATACTGGGCTGTAACAGCCTCATAATCATAAGGGAGAGGCTGGATGTTTCTTCAGAGTAGACAACAGGTTCTCCCTTTCTCCTTCATATATATCCACAATGAATCTGGAAAAACTGTGCATTAGATTAAAAGTATTAGTAAATTACTTGTCAGTCAGTCAGTCTCCCCCTGACATAGCAATCAATCACAAAATACTTGAATGTTCTCATCTGCGGTCGCTTAACCAGCCACGAGGAAGAAACTTTCTTTTCTTTCCTTCTTCTTATCCTTTCGTTTTGGGAAGCTGCATCTGAAGGGATCGTGTGTGGGTGCTCTCCTCTTTGTGACTTTCCAGTGATGGTGGCTAAAGTCGCTTTCTGACGCCGCACTGGAGGTGACGAGTCCCGGCCTGGTGCTGGTGGAAGCCATCTGCTGAAGCATCTCCAGCAGATGATGGAGGATCAGTGTCCCTTTTCGGTGATTTTTCTCTCCTGCTCGCCATGATTCAGAAAATATGATTACCGGTTTGAAAAATCCACACAATACACTAAACAGAAAATAAAATCACAAACTTATACAGCACAGAAATTGAATACATGTTATTATCAATGATATTTTATAGGGATGCACGATACTATCGGCACAATATCGGTATCGGCAATATCGGCGATAAAAACACGTTTATCGGTATCGCCAGATATGAAAATTTCTGCCGATATTCACAGCCGATAAGCTGACATAGTAATTGGGCACGTGCGGTGACATCCATAGTGCACCAAAAAAAAAAAAAAAAAACATTTTTAATTGAAATGGTTTTGTTATTTATCCTCATTCCTTATACTGGAATGAACTGGCATTTTAGGTCTGAGCTAGCTAGATAAATTTTGCACTGCTTGTTTTTTGTTAAAGCACTTTGTTAGTATTATTTCAGGAAAGCACACTGCAAGTTGGCTGTTCAGTTAGGATTAATTATTGTTTTCCATCTGAAAAGCTCCTTAAATAAAATGAGCACTTCATTTATTTGCACTGCAGAGCTCTGTGTCCTGTCACCAGGTTGTTACAGCAGCTCTACAGACCAATGCAACTTGGTTATGTTTAAGTATGCATTGTACATTTGAAGTTCATGTGATCTAATAAATTCTTTTTCATGTATTTCAACACTGAATGTCTTGAGTTTGAAAAAAATATACATTTTCATATTTATGGTAAAATCAATGTTTTTTGTCTTGTTTTAATGTGTATTTCTTAAACAAATAAGACTGTCACAATAAGGAGTAACATGTAAATTCCAGTACAGGGAGACTTAGCTTTCTTACATATGGAGTGAAAAAAAACCCTCGTGATTATCGGTATCAGTATTGGTATCGGCCAAAAGGGGGTTTTGATATATCGGCATATCGGATATCGGCAAAAATCCAATATCTTGCATCCCTAATATTTTAACTTATAAGTACGTATTTACAAACTTCTGAAAGACCCCACCATAGTTTTTAAGTGCTTTATGTTCATGCAGTTTTTACTTGCTTGTCCAGACAAACATTTTACTTGTCCAGGACGATCGGACAGCTTCGATATTGAGCCTGACGAGACAACAGACAGGATGGAGTTTAGCTGTGATTTGCACTATTCCATTCTAAAAGGAGAAAATTGTTATATGCTGTGGAATTGATTTTTAAAGCAGTGGAAAGTTTCATCCTGAATCTGTGAATTTCTATTGTGGTTTTTTGGCAGATCATGAAAAAAGTAACCCTGATCACGAACCAGGCCGCCGCTAAGTGCGGCTGAACGACGACAATATTTAAGCAGCAGACGAGGAAACCAAAGTTTATGTCAGGACACAAGTGAAAATGTGTGGGCAATTAGGTTTTCATATTCCTCTTGCAGTGGTTGTAAATGTAATCCCCGACTGTTGTAAACGCTGACTGGGTCGTTTTCCGTCCCGATCATCCTGTCAGACACATTCCTGACGAGAACGAGGGGCCGTTCTCAGTGCAGTCAGGAAACTAATTAGCCAGAGTGAAAAGTCTGGCCTCTCAGCGATGGAAGCCCGCAAACGGCAACACTGATAAGTTCTACTTTTAATCACTGTTACCACGCGGTAATCACTTACAGGTCATTTGTACAGTGTGCTTCATTAAGCCGTGGTGATTTGGTTATCGCTCTCTATTGATCAGGTCTGAGCCTGCTGCTGCGAAGACGTGCAGAGTCCATGGTAGATACACCATCTTGTGAAAAAAACAATTCTTTTGCAAATTTAAACTAAGTACAAACATTTGGCAAATTTGTGTTGACTCTGTCTTTGTTTTAGGAAGGCTTCTTGACAACAAATGGCATGTTATTGCAAAGCCTGTTTAGTTCCCTTTTTGAATGGTGTCACATTTGGAAAGGACGTTTGTGGAATGTCCAGTAAGACCGAGTATGTGGAATGAGCTCACAATAAAACGTGCCAGCTCTCTTTGCCAGTGTTGAATACATTATTGTGTTGCAGCTATTGGCTGTGGGTTGTCGGTTCTGGTACCCCAGGTGCAGCCAATCAGGTGTTTGCATTGAATGCAGAGAGACGGGGGGAACAATGCTCACCACTACGGCACGGGTTTTCTCCGAGATTAACTCCGAAGTGTTAGAGTGAAGGGATCAGAGGCAATACTAATGCTATTGTCAATAATAAAGATATAACCAGTTGAGCCTTGACCTTCAATGAGGCTGAAGATTATCTCATATGCTACTGAAGTGCTTCCTGTGCGTTCCATTAATGTATTTTAAATTAATAAGATGTCTTCTTTCTAGAGCGTTTTAATTATCATTTTGAGTGTATGTTAGAAAACTGGTGCTGTTTGTTGTTGTAATGAAATCACACATACAGCATTAAGAATGGAGAGTACCACACCGATCATGAGATGAGATTCTTGGTGCGCTCAATTATAAAATGTTTTTGTGTGTACGAGCCCTTAAATCATACAATTTTCCAAGCAATGCAAATTTCCTCGAGTCCAACCAATTCTCAGTTTTGCTGCTCATCCCTCTCATGCATACAGTATTTCATTAAAATATGGTACACTATAAAAATGGAACTCAAATTCTCCAAATACTTATATTGAAACGAACAAAATACATCGCAAAGAAGTTTCGTTGGAGAAAAACATTGTGTGGCAAATGTTCTCAGTCGTGCGCTCGGTTTTGTTCCACCTCTTCTCTCTCACAGTTATACATGCAGTGTTCCCTTCAACAGCTAATTACTGCAGCTTTGAATTCAGACCGTTTTTCAGGTCTCATTATGATACTGCTGGAAATACAGTGGATGCAGATACTGGTAACAATTAAGAGACTGAATCGTGAATTCCCAACAGCCTTTGTGTGTTATTGTATTGTTCTTCAGTCCTTCTAACTCAGTTAATCTGCTGGAAATATATCAACCAGAAGTAAAAACCATCCATAATATGCACCGTGAAGTTTGCCCAAAATGAATGAATTTGTATTTAAGCTGTACAGTCGAAGATAAGGGAAGAATGTTATCCATCACATACTAATGGAAAGCATTATGGGAGCCGGTCGTCCAGCAACAATCGACTTGAAATGCATGTCAGAAAGCCTTCTTGTTGCCTGGCTGCTGTGTACTAATTAGTACAAATGTGGTGGAGGTGGATTAAATGGAGGGGAAGACGACGGCTTCCTGGAAACACTCCATGTTTTATTAATATCAAAATGCACATGCATTTTAAATCTCAGCATGTACACAAACATGTCAACAAAGCCTGCTCGCTGAACCATTCTTTGTTGAGCAAGTTACTGAAAATTTGTAATTCTTTGCAAATACTAGTTTCTTCTTTAAAAAAGTAGTAATTTTATAATTTTATGATCACTGAAAATAAAAGTAACTACTTCGTGTGACACTGACTGACCTTGTGAACACAAAATTGTGATTAAAATGGATATTTTGAACTGCAAAGGTGTAAAACAATCCAAAACGAGACATTTTCACATTTTTAATAGTAGCCTCTATTTTGGGTTCCATCAATAAAAACAAACAATACCCTCCTCTTATGCACACAAAGCAAAGCATGTCAGCAACAGAGAAGAACTGATGGTTCACACAAACCTGTGACTCACATTTAGAAACTTTGTCTTTTCAAGTTTCCATCCAGGAAATGCCTCCCCCTTGTTTGTGCCTGTTTGATGGGGATTTTGAAACCCTGTCACCCTGCTAACAGACGTACGAATGTGTCACTTACGGCTTCTCTGCATCCCCTCGTGACATGCGGAGCGACTGAGGAGGAGAGAGACTGACAGAGAGTTAAAGACTTTCTTTTTTAGTGCGGTGATCTAACCTTGTCCAGGAACCCGCGTGCTCACTCGCTCCTGCTCTCTGTTGTGACAAGACGTGAAAGTCGTCACTTTACTTCCGGAAAGTCGAAACTTTCGTTCAGCTACGTGTTTTTCTGTGGGAGGAAATAACTATGCTCGAGAAAAAAAACCACACGATGAGGCTACGCGGCGTTGAGTGGGGAGGAGATGGGAGGACGCATCCGACTGATGGCTACTTCAGGGCTGCTGTTATGGATTACTGTCTTACGGGCGTGGTGCAGAAATGACTGGTGTGATACAAGGAGAGCCTCAATGAGCGCCAGTCACATAAAGTGAGTTATTCTGGACATGTTGGGCTTGTGCTGTGAGGAATTTAGAATTTCTGCCATCAAACAAACAATGCTTGCTTACACTGCTATAAATTCGAGTTGCAACAGCGGCAATGTCCCTTACAGCAGCGGTATTATTAAATTAGGGGTTTGCATGTGGAACGACCAATGGCAGTAAAACAAACTTTTAAATGTAGCAGCTGTGGTGCTGGAGCGTGGAAGAAGAGCAGTTTAGCTGTTTTTCTAGGAAGCTGTCAAGTACAGAAAATCATCTGGTGGAGAAGAAGTTCAGAGCATGTTTGATTGGATATTTAATCATTTAATTCACACTGAGAGGAACCATGTCTTTCGACACCAATCGGATCAGGTCAACTGGACTTGGAAAAGAGGAGAACATTAATTATGAATGAATCCTTCTTATGCATGAAGAGAGAAAAAGATTTGTCAACCAGTAAAGGTTGAACGGATGAAGCCGACAATCTGCAGCGATGGTCCGTGGAGCCAAAGCGATGAGGAGAACAGGGTGCCTGTGAGCGTTGAGGTCGAGCGGCTGAACCAGACGAGGTGGGCGGACAGCTTGACTTAAAAACACGATCTTCCCCTAACCTGGAGAGCGGTAGTGGTGTCGGAGATGGAGTGAAGGAAGTGAAGGATTCGTCTGGGAGTCGGTGGAGCATGAGCCTTGCCCGTCACCTTGAAGGGTTGGAGAGAGACTGAGACAGTAGTGGAAGCCAGACATGTAAAAAAAATTGAACATCAATAAGGTGAGATTAGGACAGGACTGATGAAACAACACAGGAATTTCACCTTGAAGTCGAACTCATGCAGACAGGAAAACCTCAAGCTTCGACTTGTCCCAGTCGTTAGACACTGTATGTAAATCTTGTAACACACTCACACCTCTTTATAACTTGAATTTATGTCGGTGTTTATTACTGCACTGCACCTACACCGCCAGCAGGGTTATTGTTAACTGAAGCATATCCATAACTTCATACCAATATTTAAGAGGAATGGGTCCATTCACTTGCAGTCATCATACACCCCCAGGGTATGATTGCTTTTAACAACCCAGACTCCCTGTTGCAATGCCATAAAGTCATAATGACCCGATCGCCGTGTGTCTGCACAGAAGCCTTGTCGTTTGGTTCCCTCACTTTCCAAACGCCGTCTGAATGCAACAAGGCGCTTTTCTTCTCTCTCTCTCTCAGCTCTCCCCGAAAGTGTGATCATGAGAGAGATAAACAGCTACTTCAGCTACTACACAGCAACAAATTATCTCCACCGTGATTACACATCAAAGCCTCTTATTAAGGAGAGAGAGAGTGGGTAGGAGTACGCAATGCAACAATCAACTTAGTTAAAGAATAATTATGATCAGTTTCAAGCAAGGATCCAATTTTGTAGTTCTTTTTTTTTCATGTTTCTATCAATTCTGCAATTAATCAACACAATCTATAAGGTTGGAAACACACTGTGGGACTTGAAGCTTGATTGGAGGATGTTGCTCGAAAGGAAGCTTTGCTCAGAGCAATTATGCTGCCAGTTTTTTAAACGGCCTGTGGATGAGCGTTTCCTCTCAAAATGTGACACCAGTCACACACGTTTCAGTTGGCTTTCGCTCGCTTTGTGTCAGTCTTGTCAGTTTTTGACATAACAGGAAGAAAAAAGAAAAAAAAAAGTAGCACCTTGAACACAACAAAACTTGAGAGTTGGTTGTGTTTGTGCTGATGAGAATTGACTGTCACGGTGACATTACATATCAAGGCTGCAGTTATTTTGAGAACACCTGCAAAGACGCTCTCACCCAAATGCTCTTTTGACATTAACTAAAATTAAGCTGATGACAAGAACAAAGTTGTGTGTATGTGTGTGCACATGCCCATGCATGATTTTTTTTTTTGTATTGTGACTACATGTAATGGATAGATGTGTATCTCCACCTTGCCAATATCATGTTTTCAGCTGGAGAAATTTGCATTACACTAATTTAGTTTAGCACAAGCAGCTAGCATGTTGAGTCATCATTAGGGGGCTGTGGGTGTTTTTGTAATGAAGTCTCATGCACAGACAATACGGAAAATAACATGAACAATGTAGAGCACATGGACATTTGCATGGGCAGAAAACCAAATTGGATTGCGATTAAATTTACTCTCGACTCTTAAACCACCAATTCACCGGAGAATATGGACTGGGAGTCATGCCACCCTGCAGGCGGCCATTGTTGTTACTGTACTGTGTTAGAGTAGCAGCATTTATGAAAGGTTCCCCCCCTTTGCAGCCTTTTTTTACAGCTAAACACAATGAAAATATTGCACTTTCACTTAAATACATTGTTGTGTGGCTGGGCGTAAGATCGTCCAGATAACAGCAGCCTCCCTCATTTTCCGTCTTGTGAATTTCAGCAGAACTGTAGCTGACTTCTTTTTGCTCGACCTGCCAGACCACATGTAAAAGGAAAAACAATGTTCAGTAGCGGCTGAATTTTGTAGTTTCTCATCTTTGCTGTTTCAACTATGGTGTGAAATTTATCTTTAGTTTTAAAGTTGAGTTCCGAACCGGTAAGATATTTTATGCACTGGCCATGGAGAGTCGATGTTTTTGTGGAATCTGTGAAACAGCGAGATGGCCATGAAAAGATGCCTCTAAACAGCATCAGGGGAAAGGTAGCGGTTTTCAAAATGAATGACTGAAGGTCTCGAAAATGAAGCATTCGAGTGATGAAGAGAAACCCCTTTAGAAAGGAATACTCTCTAGCATGTAGGCGTTTTCTCTTCGGTAATCAAAGACATGCTCACGACCGCGGAACGTTTGGCACAAGATGCCCCCTGTAAAGCCACGAAATCCAAAGGCCAGATTTGAGGAATTCACATAGAAACAAACAGTGTTGTGTTGATGTAATGGGGTGAAAATCATGGTTTTGTTTTGTTTTCTACATTTTAAACAAAACAACAGACCGCAGCATATAATTTAATCAGCATCATCTACAAATTGCAGGTTTTCAATGTTCTCACTCATTCTGAAAATTCTGACAGCATTTAGCTTTGACAAGGTGAGGCTCAGAAGAGTGGTTCGCTCTCTGGCCTCCCGTGGTGAATATTCAACTTTACAATCCTGACCTGAAAACCTTTCTTTGTAGCGATTGCATGCATGTCCCTGTGTGTGGGGTTACTTTAACTTGCTCCCACGGTTGAAACAATAAAGCAGAACATGCATTGTAGTTAAATTGGTGACAGCAAATCGCCCAAAGGCACGGACGCGTGCGGCTCGCTGTGTTCGCCCTGTGATAGACTGATCTCTTCTTTCCAGTCTAGTTTCTCAGCTTCAAGGTAAAGTAAAAGTTCTAGTTTGCCAATGCATTTTTGAAGCTTCGTGAAACTTTAGCTCCTCTGTTCGTGGTGCAGTGAGTGAAATGGTTCTGCTCCAATTTTACAAAAGCACGCCTGCTTCCGTCCTTCAGATCTGAGCAAAAGTCTCAAAGCTTTTGTGTCCACTTTTCAAGTTTTAGTTAAAACTTGAACCACTTGGTATGTCTTTGCGAACTTCTCGTGATAAAGTCAGAGACGGATATTCCTGACTTTCATTTATTATTAGAGTCTGTCAAATGATTATATCCCTCATGGCAGAATCCAATCCTCCAGTCAGTCCATCAGATAAAGTTCATGTTTATCCTGTGAGCTATCTGCTAATTGATTTACAATCATTGGGCTAGCATGACATTGTAACACAAATTAGCCCAAGTTGTGATCATAGTAAGCGACTTTTTCTGCAAACTCGTGCCTCAGGGTTTGAGTAGAAGTTCAGTTTTTTCTCCTCCACTGGCTGGATTCGAACTTCAGCCCTGCAGAAAATGTGACCTGTCCACAGAGAAACGTACACTCCTGCAGCTGTGTTTGATATTGATTCGGCTGATCCTGACACTGGTATTATTAGTATCACTTCAAAACCAGCTTTTGAGCCGTCATCCACACCTATCAGTAGCGAGTCCGAGCTGTCATGTTCAGTTAAGTGCAAAAGTAGCCCGCGCAGGCACCGCTAATGACCCTGTGGCTTCCGCTGTCTTTTAGCTTTTAATGAGGAAGGATCCCACTGTGAATCACAGCGGAGCTGAAAATAAAGCCTTCAAACACTGTTGAAAACTCTTGATTAGGTAGCAGTGCTTCTTCAATACAGTCGGTCCACTTTGAAGCTCCGTTTGAATTCTCCCAGCTGTTAACTAGCTACTAGCTGCTCTGGTGTTTGTAGGTTGGTAAACCAGCAATCCATGAGTCAGCCGGATGTTGAAATATGACAAGAATTGTACCAGAAACGTCACAATTTCTTACTGTTTGTTTTAAGAGCTGCACAATATACTGTAATTTTATCATCAGAAAGTCAACATGAGCAATACAACACGAGCACGTTAAACAAGACTGAGATACACATTTTATTATGTTGTTTAAAATGTATTTTTATACGATGTGCGTTGATGCTCACCGTGTCAACATAACTGACCAATCCGATTTGGCAACGCTGCCCTGGACGCCTGCCCAAAAGGGAGATGTGGGAGTTTGAGGTCACGGTGTGTGAAGCGAGCGTGATTATGGAAGTGATGGAGAAAAGTGGTTAACTCAGTCATATTGTGCGTGGTTTTATCAAATCTAGGACACACAACAGCACTCTGAGTGATTCGTGGTCATTCTAGCGGCGAGGCATTCTGGTTTTACAGAGAAAGTGTACTTCTTTTTTTTTTTTTTTATCATTTTTAAACTCAGAGCATCTCACCTCGATCACATGGAACAATTCAGAAGCTTAAAAACACAGAAATCAAGCAAAAAAAATATCAAAAGCTGCCAGGTTGACAAATAGTTCCCTTTCTGACATGTCAAAGATATTCATTTTCTTGCCATTTCTACTTTGTTTTGATTGCAGGTATCAGAGCGTCTAATTTCATAAACCTGCTTGTTGTTTAATTGTTTACAGTTGGTCGGTTAGTTATTAAGACAATTTCATGTGGTGTGAAAATCTGTGACACAATTGTTTTAAAAACACTTTCTTCATTGTGTGAGCAGAAATAGTCATTGGACCCAGCTGTTTCTTTAAATGTTGAATCACGAGTCATGAAAAAAAGCAAGAGAAATAGTGTGTGATTTGTATTTTGATCACTGTGGCAGGTTTTTAACAGAACCTAAAACGGTTGCTAGTATTTTTCACACGCTGCCAGTTAACATACGTCCAGTGACCCCAGACATATCTGTCCTTTATCTTTGGCTCAGAGCTCCAGTTTTCTTCTGTGCTTCAATATTCATCTGCCAAGAAATTTAATTGAACTGAATTGCCATGGTCTTATATACTAAGATCCTTCATAAAGTTTGCTGAATTGCATGTTTAGACGAGGGGTGCGATTGGTCTGTTTTCTTTTTAAAAAGTTTTAGTATTTCCTTAGTGGTTTGGCAGACCGGAGTGTTGCCTCTTTCGAGTCAGTTTTGGTCCACAGGACTTATATTTGACACCCCTGCCCTATAACATGGAAAACAGGTGAGCTTACATGCTGCAGTCCACATTAATCAGTCTTCTATATTGGGGCAGAGTCGTAGTATCTGCACTCTGTGTGAGTTCAGTCGTCACACAACGGAAACGGTGAAAATGTCGACTCCTGCCCACATCACCATAGCGACACCTCGCATGGCCGGGGTCCTCGGAGACCACTGCCGGAAAGAGAAATGCAGAGCTCCGCCGACAAAAGGAGAATCAATTAGCGATTATGTGGATGTAGCCCAGCATGAGGTCGTCACCCCCGTGGGCACAACACACACATCGACTCGCTGCGCGTCGCACAATACACACACTCGGCGTAGTTCAAGAAAACAAAGAAAACAGGCAACAACAGAAAAGAGTGTTCTGAACAACAGCGGCGTACAGATGGGGTGTGTGTGGCGCTCCAATCAATCCAAGGTAATGGATCCAGCTGTTGTTTGTCATGGAAACTACCTGGACTGCCTTGAAACCACCAGGACCACCAGGGCCCCCAACAGGCCCAGCCGTGGGACTGTGCACAGTTTACTTCTTAAGCACGCAAGCACACACACACACACACACACACACACACACACACACACACGCACACACGCACAGAAAAGGAGAACATCAGTGGCAGACTTCTGCCGGCCTCTCCGGAGAACTGATTTCACATTCATGTCCATTATGCATGAATGTCAATGGATGCAGTGAATCAATGCAAAACAGAATAATAAATCATGTATTCCACAGCTTCTTCCTGCATTGAGCTATTCAGAAAAGAAGTGAATGCCACAGCCCGCTTGGCAAAACATGTTATTTTGGTGGGAAGCCTCATAGTTTGTCCCAAAGAAATCTGCATTTTTTTTTTCTTTCTTTCTTTCTTTTGTGGAAGTTTTGTCTCAAACATCTGTATGAATGCAGTTTTTTATTTTAGTATTTTGTATATTTTTTTTGTGCAGAAGCATCCAGTGTGTTAATGTAACTGAAAAAGGTACCAGCCTGTGATATTCCCTCTTTTCAATCTGCTTAAAAGAAAAAAGTTTGTAATTGACTCAGACAAATACAGACAAATAGATTAAATGATACTTTTAAAGCACTTTGATTGACCAAAATGTAAACAGGGTCTAAAAATGGGCACATTTATGCAACAATGCACAAAAAGTATTTCTTATGGTGTATTTTTCAGAAGGCCAAGCTCTTAAATGTGAAAATTACCAAACACTGATCCGTCTAATGACTCTGTTGTTGATATAACAAATTCCATTAAACCAAACTCGATAGCCATTTCTCTTTGGCCTCACGACTCAGAAATACCAATTTTAAATGAATGGCAAGTTCTAATAATCATTTTCGTTTCATACAACATATTTGGGAACAAACTCTTTCACAAAGAAAAAACATAAATCAGACAATTCTTCCAGGATCTTTTGACCATTTCTTGTTTTTTGTTTTCTTTTTTGCTTCTAAAAAACTTTGAATTTGCAGCCAATCATTTCGAGAATTGCGGCAGAATTTGTCCCTTTTTCATGTGAATATTTGCAGGAAATTGCAAAGCTATCAGTTGGACAAAACCATTTCTGTCCAAAAGTCTTCATTTATTCGACTTCACAATATGAAATTCAATAAAACGCAAACTCGGAGAAAAGGATTTTGTGAAAACCTGAACTACATGTTGTGTGTTTGTCTTTCACAGGTTTCACAGAAAAACTGAATCATTTCTCTCTTTGGGATTCATATACAATATCCATAACACTAAAATTCAGCGACATTCCCCACTAAGTTAGAGATTTTATTAATCTGGTTGTTCTGTGAACAGAATCTCTCCTCGTTGGACTTGTTGGCTTGAAACAACGACACTAACATCTCCTCGATGAAATGTATCAGTTTTCAAAGCGGAGTTCAGGGTTTCTGTTACTGGAATGAAGGCATTAACTGCCACCGTCTCCAACAAACAGCCTTCACTCCATCAGCATCCTTAACACTTCTGAATATCTTCAGTACGTCCAGATGATGAGGGCGGTTGCAGGCGCACATCTGTTTCTCTGACAGGCGGAGAGGGAGAGTAGAAAGGGAGACCCGATGGAGAGGAGTGGGCGGATGTGGGATGAGCTCGGGGTGGGGGACGAGGGGGGGGAGAAGAAGAGATGGATACCCAGCGGCTGGCTGCTGCTATCCTGGGAGTTCAACAAAGTGCAGAGCGGCCCTCCAGCTGGAGTTCAGAAAGAAGCATCTGTCTGATTGTGTGTGTGTCTTTTTGGGCTGGAACACCTTTTTTTTTTGTGTGTGTGTGTGTGTGTGTGTGTATGTCTGTTTGTATGTGTGTGTGCGTGTGAGAGAGTTGATTTTCTACTGACGTACACTTGAGGATGTGGATGCTTGTGTGTGTCAGAGAGAGGGACGTGTCACGAGGGGTGGCAGGTGTGAGCTGCAGACCACAAATGAGGCCACTGACTGACGGCTTGCCTTTGCGGCCGAACCTGCCCCAATTTATCCCCCTCAGACTTCAGACCCCCTTTTCACTTTGACGGACAGTATGTCCCACTTCCTCGCAACGCTGGAGCCGCTGCATAATTAAATGTCAAATAACTGTTGCCCATCACACGGCCCTGGAATTTATTATTTGTGGCAAATACAGCACTAAATCGGAGATGGGGCATATTCAGAGTTATTTGCAGCGTCTGTGCTTCGGCTTTGACTGAAATATCACAGACAATTGGATTTGCTGCAGACCGCTGTTGCAAAGTTACTGTGTTTCCACGTTGCACATCAAAGCGTGAGCGCCGGCTGCTGCAAGGCAGTGTCAAGCACTTGTCTATACATTCAGCATCAGTGCTTTACATCTTAGGGTTCACTTTCAAAGACCGTCTGTGCCGCAGTTTTAAATCACCCAAAAGCAACGACGGGAACTACAGAAGCATATTCGGCTTTCCGTCACGATCGTAACATGTAAAGTAAAACTGAAGTAAGATGTCAAAAGCCTTTTCTCCGTACAGATGAATAAGACAAGAAAAGCCTGGTGTACATGTGGCGTTTTTGGCTTTCAGAAAAATCTGATCGATCACGCAGGAGTTTGAGGAGCAAGCAGCCGAAGAAAGTTTGTCCGAGTGGGTGAAATTTGTCTGACGGACAAAATTTGACGGACGGATCTGCACAAAGAAAATCACGTCGTTTGTTCGCTCACACTCCTGAATGTCCAAAGTTTTTTCATCTTCTCCTGGAGTATGGATACGCCTCCATAGTTTCCATGTTGATTTTTTTTTTTTTTACAGATTTATTGTTATTTCACATTTTCCTCATTATCTACAATAATTGATCACGACTGTTTTTCTTTGTCTCACATTCTTCTCTTCACTTTTTATTTCACCACAATTTGCACCTTTTTGTTAGTGTGACAATTTTCGGCTTCCCAAATATTTATCCACTGCCATGGTTTTCTTTTTTTTTTTCTTTTCTTTCTTTTCTAGCATGATGGCCATGAGAGTGGCGTGAACGAGCACAGCAATTGGAGACAGACACATTTTCACACAGCAGGAGTTGAGAGATTGGTGCTCCGGCGCTCTTAATGCCTACCTGAACCACGGATGATGACGGCGCTGGCTGTTTGGCTACCTTCACACCGCAGGAAGAACTGTCCTCAATCCGACAGGCTGAGCAGCTCAAGTCTGATTTACTTGTTTATTTCCAAATTGGATCCAGGTCACTTTCACATGTGGCCACAAATTGGATATGTGATGTTTAACAAAGCTGAAATTTCAACAATTCATCCAACTTTTTGTATCATTAAAGTGAGAAAAGCATCAAAATTCAGCATCAGAGGAGCAAGACGTGCCAGGATCGCAATTTGGATGAAACTCTGTATCAACACATATTCCTGTAAAGACAACGCAGCCATTACTCCACCCAAGAGAATTTCTGCTTTAAAAAAAAAAAAAAAAATCTTATCATTTAGTCATTATTTTGTTGGCTTGATTGCACACTGACATGTGCAGCATCCATATTTATCAGGTACTTCAGTAAGCAATAAGCGCTGCGTATGATAGCATTGACATTTGAATTATGATGTGAACAGGCGAGCAAAAACATCTATTCTCAGCAAAGTATCAGCATCGAGCATCAAGCCGCGAGGCGCATACGTAGCCTTGACTTTTTATGGATGTGCACATGTATTTATGTGAAAATGAATGTGTGGGAAATCCTTTCAGCTGGATGTAGGTGTTTGTGAAGAATGTACTTGAACATTCACAATGATCTACTTTTTTCATGCGATTTTAATTTTAACATTTCAGCCGTCAGGATAAGCGGTAGAAGATCAAACATTGCAAGTAATTTCAATGAAGGAAATTCTGCATTATTTTCATCATCATTATTATTATTAGAAGTAGCATTTAGAGCAACAATGATAATGTAACCTGTTTTTTCATGTTGAATGGTTATGTCAAATTACCCATCCATACAACTTCTACATTGCTTGATCCTGCAGGGTCACATGGTGCTGGATCCGATCCCAGCTAATTATTGATGAGGGCAGGATGGGCAGCTACACATAGATTTTTTTTTAATCTTTCAGGCTGTTGCCCTTTTTAAAAAAAGCAAATTTTTAATATTAAATGAAAGCCTTAAAACTGGACTAGATCACTTCTCCAGTGTAGACTGACCTGCTGCAATGGAGTACCTGTACCCTCTTTAACTTTTCTTTCTTATCCCAAAAGGCACTCAGTGTTTTAAAACTGAAAATGTTTTATAAAAACTATGTGCTCAGAGTGCCCCTTGCTGTTGTGTCTCCCCTTAATGCAAAACATGTGTCATTTTCCCTTGTTGTTGTGAGCGAGCACAATCATCTCACAACAGCTTTACATTTTTAATGATGTGCATCTTGCACTGCTGTTCAGCATTTTCTCCTCAGCCTTGAAGATTTTTTTTTCTTTCTTTTAAGTGTGTAAAGAAGAGTGCTGTGACTGGAGAGACATGCTGTGCATTAGCCTGTATGAGCATGAAGGAATCTGGGCAAAGTAGTAAAAGTGTATTGATGTTTTCCTTTTATGCTGAAGCTTTTCTTGCTAAACAAAACCGGCTAATCTTCTATAAATAGTGCTGTCAATGGAAACAAGTTATTTGACTCATTCTAGGAAGTAGTAAATGTTTTCAGGTTTCATAGACATGCATTTTGAGGATAAGTGGCGTCTGTAGGGTGTGTTGCCTCTATTTGCCTTATGATGAACCCTCATGCTCATCTGCAGCAGTGGATTCTTTGTTTTTTTTTTTAAGAAAACTTAGTGGTCTCGTTCTCTCCTCACCACAGAGACGCACCCTGTCCTCCACATGCACGCTGTCTGTGTGATTGACAGGACTGTTGGGGTGGGTGTTAATCTAATTTTTGGTCAGCCCTGGCCTGCATGTACTGAACTGTTTCCTACAGCTGTGTTGTGCATGCATTGTAGCAGCATTTCAGAAAAAGCGACGGAGAAAGTTGCTTTTTCAGTGACTCTTCGCTGTCGTCATGCAAACGGACATCCTATAAGCTATGAAGGCTTTCAGATTTTTCACTTAAAAACATTGCTGTGTAAACGGGCCCTCATTAAAAGCTTGGGATGGGGATTTTTCAACTCAAATATTGACCTGTGATTTGCACTGGTGAGCATATTTTCTCTACACGCTTCAGTTCCCACAATAACACGACGGTCAGATTCCGGGACAGTTTCAAGCAATTAACACAGAGTTTAAAGTTTTTAGTCATTTTTCTCAAGAAAATTAAAACTTCTCGCACAAAAACGATGAATTGCACATAACTTTATCATGTACAGTATATTAGTCTGTAGGGACATTAATGTCAACTAGGAGTTCACTGGTTTGCAGAGCTACAACCATGTGGCTATAATTCTCGGTTTAAAAGAGCAGTTTCATAAGCCTGTGGCAGTCATGAATAGTTGAAATATATTTATCATTTAAATTTATTTTCAACATAGCTTAAGTCTGCCCAGTACTTACTCACTTGCCAATTTAAACAAACCCTCCAGACATTATTTAAGAATCGTATTATTTCCTCGAAAAGTTAAAAATGTTATCTTGTAAAAATGATGCCCTCGTGTTCACCCTCAAAGAGATGCTTCAAGTCGATAAAATGCACTTAATTTCACTTTAATGTTCAGCACATGCTCACTTGAGATTTCAGGTCTCTTCTGTGTACCTGTAAAAGGTAATAACAGGATTCAAATTAGCTTTCGAACTGCTGTGAAGCTCTATTGATTCATAATGAGGCAACAGGGTGAACTCTGAAAGTGGAAGTATATTTTATCAAGCTCTGAAAGATTGCATGGATGAAAATAACGATGATGCAATAAGTGATTATGATGTTTCATGCTGGAACATTGAAATTGCTTTTACATTTTTTTTATTGTGATTCACATAAGCCCTGTTTGTATGACAACGTCTTCAAATATAAGCGGGAAACTTTTGTTGCCGTTTACATGACAACGATGCTTGAAACCACTGAAGAGACAACTTCTTTTTAATCTCTTCATCTCTGAGTAAACTCAGGGTAAACTCAGTAAAATGCCGTTTTTCTGAAACACTCCTACTGCACATGCGCATCATGGTGTAGTGAACAGTTATTCTGCACATACTTTAGTAGCTGGAAAATAACACATTTGCGGCCTCCAGAGCGTCTCAGATCTGCAGAAAAATCACAGAATGGAAAATGAGGAAGGCTGTTGTCTGGACGACCTTTGCCCCATTTAAATCGTACATCACAATGTTTTCAATTCAAAGCTAAACTTTCTTTGCACGTTAGGTGTCTGATCACACAACACTTTCTGAAAACGCTCCTATTCGGAAATGCTGCTACTGCAACACGCTACATGAGCAAGAAGATGGATGATAACAATCCCACCTCCCAGAGTGTCATGACTCACAGTTCATATTCTCTGGGGACATTGTAGTTTTAGAGTTGAGAGTCACTGTAATACCAGTCCAGTTTGATTGTCTGTCCATGCGAATTTCTGTGTAATAAAAATTGCAGTGTAACTGAGAAAATGATCTGGAATACACAAAAAAAAGGCATGTTTTCTATTGGCGTCTGAATGTAGAGTGTAACAGTCAGCCCAATAGATACTGGAGTGAGGTAAAGACACTTGGAACTAAAGAAAAACAGGTGCTAACCACCCGTGGAAAGAAATCATATGTAGGTTGTTTTATGACATTGCATTGCTGCCAAAAATATTATTTACTTGAGCAGAGTCACTTCTGCCAAAAAACAAACTCACAATTCAGTTTTTCATTAAGGGTGAAATAAAAGGCATACAGATTAAGACAAGCTGTTTTTAAAATGTTCATGCTGGGAGTTGTGAGCAGACCTATAACAATGGCAATTGTAATATTTTTAGAGATAAAAAAAAACAGGTGATAACTGACCTAAAGTCAGATGAATTCTGATGTTTCAAATGGAAACAGAAAGTCCTTGTGTTTGATCGTGGTAGCTATAATACGATCACAGTTAAATTTGCCACTGTCTTTGATTCTTTAATGAGTTTTATAGTCAGGATCACGTAATTTGAGACAGGGCCAAGACCAAAACATCCTAAGATGAAGACGAGACCGAGGCCTGAAGTGCACCTTTCACTGCACCTTTGAGTCATCATCTGAAGAAGCTGAAAGAACCCATTTGAAAATAAATGCAGTGAAAAGTGCCAACATTTCTGATCAAATCTATGTTGAAAATAAAGTCGGGAGAAAACGAAAAGACCAAGTAAAAACCTGTAAGATGTACGAAAATATGTCTTTACCTTCCACCCCTGTGTGCATATTCTTGTGATGAATGCTGGAAATCTGGACTTTGTTTTTGGGTGTTGTTGTCTGCTTGGTTATTATCAAAACATCAGGAAACACTTGGCTTGAGCCACTGGGAATTGTTCTTTCATCTGTGTTGTTGTGGCTGATAGTGCAGGTTGTGGAGCTGCAGCAGGCAATCCAACCTGAATGTCAAACCGTTTCATGAGCTTAATATCCTTGGTTGCCCGACGCACTGGTCCCGAGTGCCGACCACAGCTTTGAAATAGCCCATCAGCAGTCGGCCTGCTTGGAAATTAGCTGGTTGCTGTTCAATGATAAATCCGCGGAGCTGTCCGTAGTGCTGAAATGGCTCCCTGTATAGCTTCTGTATGCAGCCAATAATGGGCTGTAGAGGGGCCATAACCTTCTCCACAATGAGCCATCAATGCTGCACATGGAGGTTTAGGGATCATCTCAGACATTAAGACCACTTGATACCAATTTTAGATGACTGTATCAGAAGTATGTCACAATCACTGCATTCATATGGAGGTTAAACAAGGGCGACACGATACATGCAGGCAGAAAACAACAACAACAAAGAAAAAGAAGTGTGGCACAGTTTACTTCTCTCACACACACACACACACACACACACACACACACACACACACACACACACACACACACACACACACACACACACACACACACACACACACACACGTGAGCATGGTTTAATGCATTCTGAGGGCATTGCATTACCCGACATTCATTCCCTGCAGACTTACTCTGAACTCTGCCAAAGCTACTACTTGCAGAACCATAACCATCTACCAAATTTTCTTCTTTATGCCAAGATTCATGTCCCTAGAAGGATAAAAGGTTCCCAGATTGTCAGGTTTCAAAACTATGTTTGCCCTCATAACAATTATGAAAAAACATACAGATTTGTGCTGCTGTTCTGAGCTTCTGAACCACTGACTGTAACCTCGGCTATTGAAACTATGGACCTGATTTACTGAGATCTTACATAAAGCATACTAAATTGGATGTTGCTGGTGAACATTTAATAACACGAGTGACATCAGGTGCAAACAATAGATTGTGCTATTTTCATAAGAAGGACCTGCTGGATGGATCTGCTACCAGTGGATGGAGGCCTGAGCATGGAGAGACAGTCTGGCGTGCCAGGCCAATACTACGGGTGTGCACGTCTACATGTGTAAACAGGTACACTGATAAGAAATCAATAACCATGTACACGTCATTTTCCTCCTCCTCCTCCTCCTCGTTCTTAATTCACCAATACATATATTGTTTATTGAGGGTGATGATGTTGCCTAAAAGCTTCAGATAATAACATTAACTAACTAAATGTTCCCTCTAGTGCAGTTATCTGCATGCATAATAGATACAAGCAGCACAACGTTATTTTGATTTAAAAAAAAAAAAAAAAAAAGAACACAGCCACAGTCAGTGTTGCATTCACGTTGACTCGGGGACAAGATGGGAGCTAACAACGAGCGGAGCGCTGTGTGGCAGCTTTTCTAACAAACTGGAGGCTGTCAGGCAAAGCTGGTTTACAACAGCGGCACGGGATCCATGAGAGACCAGCTACCATGGAAACACCCCAAAAAATTGGAGGAACGGATGGTGCTACTAGCATCAGTGCTAACACTAGCTGGCTAAGTAGCTCTTTATTGCTACCCCTAGCGGTTCACAGGCTAGCATGAGGGATTGTACATACAACAAATCGAAGAAACGTGATAAAACACGTAGTGAACACATATGAGCAACCGAGCAGCTGAGATGGAGACTCTTGACATGCAGCCTGTGTCAATGGTTGATGATAGAGCAAACATTTTTCTCTGATAACTACTGGAATGGCTTTGATTTAATTGAATTACGTGGTTATGTAGCGCGGCTGTGATAGAAAAAGATCATGTCTCTGAAGCTGTAGCTGTCGGTTAGAATTCCCGGTTACAAGTAGAAAAAATTATAAACATTGACACCCCTAGTCAGTAGTGTTGCAGGTATGATGTATTCAGGATGAGCATGCTGTATGTATGCCTGCTGCTAAAAAGGGCAACTCCGGTTTTTTGACACCTGGACCTTATTTATAGGTGTGTGCATGCTCATATACTCACTCAATATAGCCGAAATGAGCGATTTGGCAGAGATTATGTCCCGCGCTAAAGCTCCATTGCCGTGGCCCCCGCTAAGTGCGGCTAAATCGGTTGGATCTAAATAACTTCTGAAGGACTCCGAGCTGCACGATGTTTGTCTGAGTGAGTATATGAGCATGCACACACCTATAAATAAGGTCCAGGTGTCAAAAAACAGGAGTTGCCCTTTAAGTTGGCTTATGCATGACCATTCTACCTGTGTTCGCATGACTGTTCAGTACCGATGTACAGACTGTTCAGATTTCCAGAGAATGTGATCCAGTGCCACTTTGCATAGTGTCCTTTTTGATGGTAAAGTTACCACAGAAGTGGTACAGCACAGAAATTCCACAAATAAAAGTCATGGGGAGGCAGGTGAGGAAATATCTCTCAACATACAGTAACAGCACCATCTCTGAGAGTTTACTCACATCTCCATTTTAAACATATTATAAATGAATATGATCATATACAATCTGATCCTCAATGTGTTACGTTACTATATGAGAATACACACATGCACGTCTTCGATTATTCTTATTCATGGTCACCTTTAAGTTGAGAATTCACCAAAAGTGACTGCAGCCTTTGAACTTTTTTTTTTTTTTAACTTTAAAACAAGCCCTGCAGGGATGATCTGCAACCAGTAAATATACTCTCAGTTCTGTGCTGTAGAACATTACCATAACTCTCATGACGTCATGTTGAAACGACAGCCCCATTGCGCAACGTTTCATAGTGAAAACGAAAAACTTCCACTGTGTTTTGTGTGTCTATTCACACGACAACGGAGCTCGAAATCACAGAAAATGCAAGTTTTTGAAAGTTGTGTGGAACTTTTCGAAAATGTTGTCTTTATGGAAATGGGAAAAATGCAACTTTGTTGAAATGCTGCTGATGCACATGCACACCACAGCCATAAATTAAATAAGTAAAATCTTCTGCACATACGATAGTAGAGTAAATGGACAAGAACAATCCTTCCACAGTGTCATGACTCCCAGTTGCTATTCTCCTGGGACTTGATACTTTTTGAGTTCATAGTCTGCTGCAATAGCGGTTCAACTTTGCTGAAACAAAAATGTAAGAATGATGCATTTTCACTTGAAACATGGTCATATAAACAGGGCTTTAGTCCCGATCGTGATCCTAACCTTAACCGAACGATGGAATTAACCCAAAGACTGCAACTTGAAAACTGAAATTATCAAACATATTGGGCTCCAGCAGTTTGGATTTGGATTCTTTTGGATTCTCAAGACTCACAAAAAGGGGAAAACAAGGACACACACACACACACACACACACACACACACTCAAAAAGCCAAGCCTAATCAATTCCAGGAAATGCCATGCGTTCAGCGCCTAATTGAAAGTTAGCAGATGGCTGTGGGCTCTCATAAAGGAAATCCAACATCAGGTGCTGAGACGTTTTGAAGAAAATCCCGACGGGGACGCGGAGAGAAATGTGAACAAATCTCTGTTCCGTTAGATCAGACACAGGCAGGCCTGCACCCAAGAGGGAGCCTCCAATCGATACTAAAACAGTGAGAACAAGTCCAGGCCAAGACACAAGAGAGCGATAATGAGAGAGGAGAGAAAGAAGTGGGGGTAGAGAGGGCGTAGATGGGGGAGTGCCTGGCAATGTGTGACATAATCAGTAATTTAGCCCACAGAGAAAAACTGCAGTGAGTGGATGGGAACAGCAGGCGTGGGGCTGTAACATTCTGGCTTTTAACATCTAAAAACAAGTTTATTTTCTTAACAACCCAAATTCTGGGAAAGCTCTGTCTCTTATTCAGTTTCTTACTAATTAAACATGCACGGTTTGAAGCAGGGAGGACATCAGATCATGCCTGCGTGTAAAACATATGGATGCAGGCAGCCGCGGGACGCGCTCCGGTGCACTCTTCTCTCCTCTGCCTGGAAGCTTTGCAAGTTTGGCCTTTGATCGTTATTTGCTCTTATATCTAAGCTTGCCTCTGTGGCGGGGTGGTTCGGGGAGCAGTACATGGCTTATTAGATTTTGCAGGAGGAAGCACTCTACTCTCCCTGAAAAATGAGGATTAAATTGTCCTGCAGGAAAGGGCTGAATTGCCCCTCGATTGATGCGGTTACACGGCCGGGGAGTACATTGCATGCCCGGCACAATGCGTGCGCGCGCGCGCGGCCGCCACGGATGGCTCCCTCATGAACGAGCTAATGCAGCTCCTTATCAACATTTGATCCAAATTGCATCATGTTCTTTTAATGAGGTTGCACTTCAGCCGGAGGGTGTGTTTCCCAGCGATTGGAATAATAAATCGGCCACATGCATATCTGTGAGCGTATGTGTGCCTTTTGATGTGAGCTTTATTAAGTGACACTCTTTGCCCGATATAGGTCAGACTTGCAACTTGTCATGTTAGTCTCCCAACTCAATGACAGTGAATGCGAAAAACGACCATGA
Source organism: Salarias fasciatus (assembly GCF_902148845.1). NCBI lineage: Eukaryota > Metazoa > Chordata > Actinopteri > Blenniiformes > Blenniidae > Salarias > Salarias fasciatus. The sequence continues at coordinate 13,865,081 of NC_043760.1, forward strand.
AACGCTTTGATTACAGGTTCTATCCATATACGTCTGGAGCTGATTTTAGTTTAGGGTCCAAATGCAGCCCAGTTTCATCCTGAGTTGTCCTGACCATTAAAATAGTGTCATAATATCTTTAAATTTAAACTTTAATGCTTTTCTTTGTTGTGGCGCAGTGTACGGGATGACAATGTCAATATTTTCATAGATCCAATCAGTTGCTCTTGAAAATGACCACAATCTCAACAACAGTGATGCAAAATACAGTGAAATGTGGACAAAAACATAATTCCAATACATGTTTTCACTAACTCATCCTGACAGTGTGGCTTTGACACTAACACCAGTTTCAGGGTTTCAGCATTGTGTTGTTTCCACTACTCTTAGAAAATGAGTTAAAAACAAAAAAACAAACAACATGTGTGTTTCCTTTGAAATTTTGACACTGGGCCTGGCGGTGCGGTGGGCCAGACTGGAGCCTCTTGCGGGCCGGTTTTGGGCCTCACGTTTAACAGGCTTGGTCTAGAAATTGGAACTATATTTTTAAGCTCCATATACGGTGTTACACTGATACTTTTAGACACACACACGCACACGCACAGTACATAAGATTATCATATTACAAGGCATCAATTCAGTGTTGTGGAATGTTGAAAAACATGTTGAACTTACAAATCAATGTGTTTGGTGGCTTACAATAAGTCTTTTCTAATGGCTTTTAAACTTACAAATTCATACATTTGTCCAAATCAACTCCTCCTGTTATCTATCTGTTTGATTATGATGTGGCCACTCATCAAAGTGAATTAACTGGTTAGATGACCCACATAATAATCCCTACATTTCGTTCTTGGCTCTCCTTAGCCGACACAACCACAGTGACGTGAAGAAGCTTCCAGGAGGTAAGAGATCAGCCTGTAATTTGCCCTGGATTTAGATCCTCGTGTTAGTCATGACTCCCTCCATGATTCTCTCTTCGGATTGGACTAAAAGATAGATACTTGAAATGATTCATGCAAAATTCATGTGTGTGGAAAGCTGTGGGAGGGTTTCTTTGATGTGCATTATTTCGCGTGAGTCCTCATTGCACTCGAGCTGTAAATGCATACAGCCAGAGCAGCCATGTTTAGGATGATATACCAAGTCGGGATGAAATATTTTGGTGGATTTAAATCTTAAGGAAAAACAACAGGGGTAAAAAAAAAGAGACATACAGTATATCAAAGACTGCCCAGTCATTTATTTTATTTACTCCCACTAAGCACTTCATCTAGCCTCATTTAGCCCCTTTGAAGAGACACATGGTCGGACGATTGTGCAATGCCAACAGCACACTATTCATTCTTCGGCAGGATTTATGCCCGAAGCTTTTTTGGCAGCACTTTGCATCTGAGATAAAGAATTGGCTACTGGAGGGAGAGTGTGAAAAGTAAACACAAAACCGAGCAAGCAGATTTAGGGATTCGCTGTGTAGCAGCACGTCATGGAAAAAGAAAACATCTTGGTGTTTAAGCTGCACTTCTAAAGGTCGCCTCGTATGTCGATTTCCATGTGCTCAGCAGATTTGCATGTTTGTTGTGTGCACGTGCCCATGAATCCAATATATTTGTTTATACATATTTATTTGTGAGCTAAAATATGTTGCAGCATTATCGTTCTGCAACACCTTTTCATCCTGCTTGACAGAGGGAGCTGAATGGTTGCAGGGCCCTGGAGCATAAAATGCATTTAGAAATACATGCAAGTGACAACAAATCGGCTTTAAATAACACTGGATGACTACACCCTCCATTAAACAGGGCTGTTCACACAAGCTTTATATTAGCAAAGCCTTCAGAATAGGCTTGTTTATGTAGGAGAGAAGTGAAGAAAAATTGAGACGTCACATAATTCGACTCGTGAGCCGCCCACTCGGCGCTACACTGAGAGCCGCGCATATGTTCACCAGTTGCTGTGATGCTAAGCCATACCTGCCAAATGCTGATTTCTAAAAATAAGGACGCCAGCGCGCACACCAACAGCCCTCAAACTTTGTTTTTTTCTCCAGCAGACTCCTCAGTATAGTCCTACCTAAATATGTCACCCATTGTAGAAGAAGAAAAACTTTCTTCCGCAGAGCAGATGGCTGTGATTTACATCTGAAACAACAGGCTTATCTTCTGCTTTTAGCTGTTTGTGCTCCTGAGAACCACAGGTACAATGACATCCTCTTCCTCTTCTTTTCAGTCATGCCCCAAAGGGAGAATCCCCACATATTTATTTAGTGACTTGCAAGCCGGCTAATGAGGAGTGTGCAGTGAGCAAGTGTGTACGTATAAACAGCGCTCGAAGATGCATTTGCCTCAGTAAAAGTACCGAGGTTACTTAAGGTAGAACTGCATAGTTTTAAAACTCACTTCATTAAACCATTTGCCATACTTAGTGTATTCTAAGTGTGTGTGAGTGGGCCGACACATTTTTAACCTTCCATCGATCCAAATCAGTTTTACACCAGTTTTATCCAAGTTAAGGTCAAGGAGTCTAAAGCTGATAAAAGCTGACATTTGCCATCGGGCAAAATACATTTTGCAGGTCACCAGTAGGATGTACGCTGACAGAAAAGCATAATGTCACACACACATACAATTCAGTCCTGCAGAGATATTAGTCACCAATTAATGGAAAAAAAACAAAAGAAAGTTTCAGTTGAAGTATTTAGATTATGAAAAGGAGCTTAGTATATTGGGGGAAAAAAACAACAGCATGTCAACACAACAAAGAAACATTCTTGCAAGGATTCTTACCAGGACCTTCTTACTGTTCAAACACATTTCCGTTGAAATTTTATATTTAGATTGTGTGTATGTTTAGATATTCTCCTACATAAGAGTACAGTCATCATTACTGTGAGAAGACACATTTCAATATGAATCGAAGTTGTGCAAAACATTAAAGGACCTGTATCATGCTTTTTTAGCTCGCCTAAACATGGTAATAGTTTATTTTTGGCGCTAAGGAAAAGTCATTTCGTGTTAAATAAAAGATTTTCGGAGGTTAATTCTGAAACCCGGAAGAGAAAACGCTCTGTTTCACTGAAGATCCCGCCTCTCCCCCTGTGGACTTTGACTGACAGCGTACTTCAACCAATCAGTGCTTCAATACGTCATGCATTAGCTTCTCTAAGGGTTAGCTTTAGCTCTTTAGCTTTAGCTTCTCTACACACAAACACTCGCGAAAACATCTTTTCCTGTTAGAAACTCACCAAGCGCAGACCCTTCAGACTCTTGCTCTTGCTTGATTGTTGCTTTCAGACGATGGTTAAAGTTTATATCCGTAATCGGAGTTACAAAAAGCAGCAACGCTGATTGCCGAGGGCCTGCGGGAGGGGGGAGGGAGGGGGGGCTCATCCTCAGTGGAAAATGCGAATCAGCTGCGTGCTGGTCAGAGGAAAGTGCGCCTGTTGTCTGCGGGGGTGGGATGGGAGACGAGTGGTGGGGAGGAGTTCAACTTTGTGACGTACTTAGGTTTGAAGAATTTCAAACGAGCTGTTTTCTACCCGAAGGGACGGGCTGCTGTGGAGAGCAGCAGACTGAAAGAGATTACTCAGACATGCGTGGATGAAGGCAAATAACATTTTGGGGGTGGTTTGAAAGGGAACTCAACTTTGTGGCATACTAAAAACCTTAAAAAAAATAGATTTTGCATGATATAGGTCCTTTAAAGTGTTTTGATGTTTTTGTAAAGTCGGGGACATGAAACACATCTACAGTGCTGAAAACTGCTTCAATCTCAACATGAAGTCAATTCTAATGAAAACATATGATATAAGATACAGTGAAATCCCCCCAAAAACTCCTCCTATAACTGATACATCATGATTGTTTTTACGAACTCACCCTGACAGCAGGACTTTGAGGTTGAAGCTAATTTACTAGTTTTCATGGCAGCGTCACAGATAGCTCAGGTCTCAGTGTTGTGTTGTATCTTCTCCTCTTAAGAAAATTGTTAAATAATGTTTTGGTGGCCGGATTTTGGCCCACAGGCCTTATGTTTGACACACCTGCTCTATAGCTTTTTCTGGCTCCAATGTGATGGGAAGAGAAGCTCGATCAAGTTAATATTATGCAGGATACTTACTGAATATCATGATATTCCAACACAGAGATGGACAATTCGTCATAACCTAAACTCACCCAGAGCTTTATCAACTGAAGCACCTGGAAGCTCGGTGCAAAGTCGATCCTTATCTTACAGACATGCAAAATAAACAACCACTTTTAACTTTGCACATTTACATTCAACAATATGAAATGTTGACTTTATTCTCTCCAAAACACCGGGAGAGGTGGAATGTCTTGCATTATTTGTGTTTTCAGAATTGCATCAGCTTGATAAGAACCATCAAATCAACTCAGCCTTCATTATTTATTATCATAGATACATCCGCTGTAACACTCTGATGTCTATCAACACTTCTAAATCCATAGGAAAATGTTAATTTTTCTTTTTTTACAGTGCCTCATCCATTCTAGCGATGTCATTTCTAGAACATTCTTCTCATGCAAACAGGCTGCAGTGTGCTTCAAACCTTCATTTGAAAACTCCTGTTGGTGCCTGATATCATTGAGCTTGCAATTTAGCACGCTTCAGACAGGATCTTGGCAAAATCAAGTGCAAAAGTGCATATGAATCGAGGAAGAAAACACCAGAAAATCCAGGCACGCACAGCGAGGAAAGACAAACTACACAAACTGGCATGGAAATTGTCATCTTTCTCCTGTCAAGCTAAAGTACAAGCTATCACAGAGCTACAAACCTCACAATTTAACTACCTACACCTAACTGTTTGGCTGATATTTTCACTGAGACATATCTTTTGAGTATTTTTTTTTTTCAAAGTGTGGGCACATATTTCCTGAAAGCATTTTTGCACCACATTAATGCAAGTTTATGATTGACTTCTAAGTAATTGCTAACTTTGTCTGACAATCATTACCGTTGGCAAGGCAGATGTATTTTAGTGCAACTTTGCAGCCTAAAAAAATGGCTCATAAGAACAGTATGGGGAAAAAAATAGATTCAGATTCGTTATAATTTTCTTGGCGTAAGTCCTTTTTCCCTATTTTTTTTACGGACTACAATCACCTTTCAGTCTCCCCTGCAGTCACGCTGAGGGAGCCAGAAGTTTTTCAGGTAGATGGTTGAAGAACACCGGCAGCCACCTGACGCTGGGACTCAAACCGCACATGCATGCAAGCGCACGCGGCCTCCTCAAACCCAAAAAGGTCGGGGAGGTTTTGTTTTTATCGTGAGCGATGTCAGTGCTCCGTCACCCTGAGCCTTTTTGAAAGCGTTGCGATAGCGAGCCGCTCTGTTTTAGTGACACTTTGGCCCTGAAAGAGCCCCCAGGCGCTCAGGCTGAAAGTGGATCGCTCCCGATCCACGCTCTAGCGTTCGAGGACAGTTCTGTCTGGAGGCACTTAGGGGGCAGAATACAAGGGGAAGTCTCATCTCACCAGTTTTTTTTTTAAATCCTGCTTTTTCTAGAGTTTGTCCTTACTTTTGACCACAGAGGAAAAACTCAACCTGAAATTCACCTTTTGATCAAAACTCAGGGTCCATGCAGGAGTCTTAAAATCATTTAAATGACAATATTTAAAGAAAAAGGCATCTTTTTTGTTCTGTTCTTTTTAGAAAAGTTTCACATTTTTCAAAAATTAGCTCTGAAAAAGCTTTGCTCTTTCACTAGCCAACGTCGTGGTGTAAACATGGCCGAAGACAGATGCGCCTCATTGTGGACCCTGCCTGCTTTTCAGTAAATGTCTTGTACTTTAATGCACTTTCAATGGATAATGTCAATTAATGCCGCTGCTCCTTTGCAGACCTGCCAGTCACAATTAGCTGCTGTATAATTATGCTATTGATCGGGGAGAAGCGGTGAAGTGTATCAGAGCTCATTGCACATCGAGACAACTTTCTGTTCACGGGTGACATTACGTCGGAGCGCCACTGTTTTGGAATCGGACCATTAAAACAATGTAAACAAATGGAACGATCCGCTTCCTCCTGCACTCTGTATCTAAAAGTCATCTGATATGACAAATGGGTTGTTTAATTCCCACCCCTCTAAAATCGTTTGCCTCCTACGATTAGCTATGTACTCGTGTTATCTCCACCCAAAGATACACTTCCTCCAATGTCTGAATTGAAGCAAGTTAGTGCTACTTCGAAAAATAATGATGAAGTGTGTCATTCTTGTCATGCACATGCTGATCCTGTCAAAACAACACATATGGCAATAATACACTAATATATTACTGTAACAGCAATCATGCCACCAGTAGAAGCTAATCACTATTAGAACCAATAAAAACTTCACCTTCAGAAATACTGCCTGTTGCTGTCGGTCTCATATGCAACATATAATACGTTTGTCCTTGTCTAATAAAGAGATCTCAGCTCATGTTGACAAAAGAAACAAACATTGAGTTCTCAGTCAGATGGGGAAACAGGATGCTGTAAATGCAGGTCAGGGTGTGTAGACATTTTGTAATCTAGATATAACAGCGTACGAGAGGTTCATGTCTGCAGTAGCGCATTGCTAAAAAAGGCCATTTTTCTCATATCAGTCTGCAGATTTAAGTTATTTTTGTGCCACTGATTGCGGAGCTGAGATTGTTTGAGAGGTAATAAAACACTGAGTAATGTTTGAGAACCCTCTCTGAGCTTGTGCTTTTTGTTAGAGGAACATTGGTCCAGTCTTCAGATAAATACTTAGAGCAAAATACACTGTTATTTTAAATCCGTCTAAACCAGGCCAAGGAATCAAAATAAGCATCACTCCAGTAATACATGAATGTGCACATTATGAAGACATTGTGATAATCAAAAAATACATAAAAGTAAAATTTCAGTTTGTTTTATCATTAAAATTGGTGCCATGTTGAAACTGTCATCATTTTCAGTAGTAACTGTTTGGTTTTCCAAATTTAAAGTTTGAACTAAAAGTTTCTTGTTCCAGTATTTTAACAGTCCGGCCTACCCAACATGGAACTGTTTTCTATGTCCCTGAATTAAAATTACTTTCACATCCCTGTCTGAAAATACCAGCAAAAGAGTGGATGTGTTTTGGATTTATTTGTGTGAGTGTATGGGGCTCCCTCTATATTGCACTCCTGCCATCCTCTACTACAACTCACCTCCTTTTGGGTTTTCCCACTGTTCTACCACCTGTTGTTCACAGGTCAGTGCAGAAAGCCTTCATAATTAGCATCAAAACGTGGCTTCATTTCATGAATAACCGAGGTTTAAGGCTCTGGATCCATCGAACATATGCACAATGTACCTTATTCAACTTTTATTCCCCTCGCTCCTGACAAGGGAGCTAATTGTTCCTTGCTTTCCTTTCAAAGTCACAGTGAGATCTGCGACGGCTCACTGACCTCAATTATCCTGGCCAGTGATGTCCTGTTAGACTATTTTTTCACCGTCTATATCTATCGATTGTGCGAGCACATTGGAATATGTGACACTTAATTGGACTCGAGAGAGTCCTCTTTTGATTGTTTGTGTCATTTAAGCCTGTTCGCTTCCCTAATTGTGCATGTTGTCACTCCTCCAGCTTATGGATCCGTGACACTGGAATGACTGCTGGCTTGTTCGTTGGATTGTGATTTCGTAGGATGGTCGCTTTCTGAGGTCCAAGTCTTCGTTTGGTGACTGTCTATACCGACTGATTCTGACAAAAGGATAAGCCGCCCTTATTTTCAGTCGTCCAGTGAAGCAGTTGCAGCACAAAATAAACAGTCGCTATTAAAGAGCTATTTGTTTTCAATCAGAGAATGTAAAATGAGCTGCAGGATCTCAAAGGAACACCAAACTGCAATCCAGAAAACTAAGATCTGAACACAGTGCGTTCCCTCTGCTATCCACTATCATGTGCAATTAGTGACTTGACTTGTTAACTGAATTTTAAGCACACACCACTGATCATGATGCTGCGAGAAGCCAAATAAACACAGACATCAATTTCATGGATTGGGCTTTGTGTTCCTACAGAGGCCCGCTGTAAAGTGTCTTCCATTTCACGCGTGGTTTGTTTTAAAAAACCAAACCACAACCCGCATTTCCTCTGTGCAGATTGGTTCACTGATCAGTACAAAGATCCTATTCCCATCCCGTTGGTGAGTGTGCGTCATAAAGATACGTGAAGCCAGGAGAAAGCGAGGGACTGACATCTGGTCATCGGAGCTACATCAGACGGAGGGAAGGTGTCGATTCATCCTTCAGTCTCATGTGCAGCTGTGAGACTCGGATTGTGAAAGAAGTCTCGACAAGGTCTGGGGAGATAATGCTTTTTTTTCCATGACCGTGACCTGCTACAGTGTAGAGGTTAGTCTTTATTAGCATTACTACTTGTAACCACCTTGAACCAGATCCATCATGTTGGACCAAGCATCCCAGGGCCTTTTCACACACTCAAGCTTTATATTACAAACATCATTTTGTCTCAATTTCATTCATGAAAGACTTTGAGATCTACTTTTTTGTGTTCTTTGCAAGCAACTATTTCAACATGAAACATTTCAGTTCTTTCTCTTAAATCCCTCCACAGCTGGATTTGGCAGTTTATCCTGATCTCTCCAGCACATTCTTCCGGGCTTTGTCAGACCGCCTGTTCAATATGTGTGAACTGCCATCTTCAGGTCTCCCCACAGACGATCAAATGGGTTTCAAGTCTGGGTTTTGCTGAGCCACGAGATGAGAATCAGAGTTGTCACGAAGCCACTCCAATGTTGCCTCAAGTGTGAGCTTTCCATCATTGTTTGAATGAAAGCTTTGTCTCAGTCTTGGAAAACTGAATTCACTACCCTTTGGGGGAAGAGTTTCCTCTCGGGCACTTTTGATCATACTTGTTGACTTGTTGAAGCACTCGCCTACTGTGATGCTTCCCCCGCCGTGCTTCATTTTCGAAATGGCACAGACTTGGTGATGAGTGAGAGATATTAAAATGCGCATACCACTTTGAGAATGTCGTTGACATCCTAGGAGAACTGCATCGGCATTTTGCAGGCCCTAGAAAGAGCCTGCCTAAGAAAGAATATTCTGTACCATTTGGCTTTGGGAACTTTTCATAACAACAAAAAAAAAAGGACGATTGTATAATTTGCCAAACTGAAGATGTCATCCTGACATGGGCCAAATCTCTAAATCACTTTTTATTGCACTTTCTTTTATATTAGTTCTAGTTTCAAAATGACTTTATGAAACTATTTGTTCTGAATTGATTGATTTAATTTACTTGCTGGCAGAACTCCAAAAAAAAAAAAAAAGACATATTAAAAAAAATTAGTAACAGGTTGGAAATTATACCATTGTACATCAACGCTGTTGAATGAATGAATTATGGTGTAAAATGGTAATGTGGCATAAAATAGCAAGTGACCACAAGGTGACGAGTAAAAAAAAAAAAGCGTTTTAAAGTCAGGGTGACTGAATAGACAAGTTCTTCTTTGTCAAATCAACGAGGCAGTCAGTAACAGAGTCTGAAATTTATGAAAGAGTGCGACCAAGTGGGAGTAGACAGACAATAAAAACGGCAGACTCAAGAGTGGCTTGACTCCCAGTCCATCGTCTCCTGTTGATTCGCTCGTACTCCATGGACGTGCCACTGTTGTTCCTTAAAGCCCACTGTTCTCTCTGTGGTCTTATTACAAAAACAACTAATGGCGCCTGACATGCGAACAACAGGATTTTCAAACATTGCCATGTAAACTCGATGCCACGTTAGAAGAACAAAAGTCTTTTGGAAACTGTGATGAAAGGTCTGTAAAATTGACAGTAATACACGTTTTTCATATAATTGTCACTTCATTCAGTAATAATCAATGACTGTACATAGTACTTGCATTTAAAAATAGATCAATCATTTGAAATATATTTATCCTTGTGTTTCATGTTGGAGTTGAATAGAGCTTTAGTCAACCTTTAGTCAATATGTATCACATTATGGCAACAAATATGCAGAGTACTACAATTATAGTTGTAAACAGTTTTTTTATTTGTGGAGAAACATGAAATTTGTAAGTAAGGGGTATACTTTCTTTCTGATAAAACAATGTATGTATTTACATTTTTACTTGTTGATTTTCTTTAATATTATTCCATTATAGGTGTTTCATTATATTTTTTTTTTTTTTTTTTTTCTGTTATGCTGTGATTATTACTGCTAAGTAGCAACTAGTAACTAGTATTTAAGTTGATCACTCAGACAAAGTGAACAGGTGGGACGAGAGGTGTTTGGATTCCCTCCCATTCCATTTCTTTTTTTAACATGGAAAAAAGACACAATTTTATTCTCTCATTGTTGTTTTGTTGTTCTATGCTTATTATGCTTATGTCTTTAGTTTATAGTCTGGTACTATGTTTAAATGTTGTTCATGTTAAAAAAATTAATGTAAAAAAAAAAAAACAAAGTAGCATATTCAGCGGTACCACACTGAAGATGTCTGTGTATAAAAGTGCACAAGAAAGCAAAACCACTCCAGACAACCATCGTTGGCACTACAGCCGTGTGAGCATTGGAGGCTTACAGATTTGACCGCAATTAACCCTCCAGCTTCAGACCTTCAAGTATCGTTTTGCACAGTTCACACAAATAACGTAAAGTGTCGACCTCTGCACCCGAGGAGCGCAAGGCAACGCATGATAACATGTAAATGCGCTTTGATTTACCTTGGCAGTTAAACACGTAACAGGCATGAAGCCACTGTAGACCAATTAATAATAAGCTACAAGTGGAACGGAGAGTGGGAAGACTTATTACGGCCGTTCTTCACCTTTAGCGCTGCTGTATTCGTGGTCTGATTTTACAATCCGCTGCCGCCGACGCGGTTTATAACGGGTGACGTGCTTACCTAAGGAGTCTTCGCTAGTCTTGAGAAGTGGATGCTATGAATGCTGAGTCGAGGGAGTTACGCCAAACCAATGGACACACACGTCAAGTGTTTGATCAGGTGTAAATAATGGAGCGTAACCGTTTCTCCTTCACACACATTAAATACACTGATGCCCAGAAATATGGTTTTACTGATCTAATACTGATGAACCTGAAAGCACATGAGATAAAATCCATCCGATGATTGAAAGTCTCAAAATAAAATCACATTACTGGATGGTGACAGAACTATTTTGAACATAATTCCTGTGTAGCTGCATATATGAACTATCTCAGCGGGTTAACCAAACCTTTCACAATATGGATCCTTAGTAAATGAGGTCAGTAGTATGCAGATGACAGTCGGTGGAATGAGTTAAAAAGAAAAGCGTGTTTTATGTTGAATGGAAGGTATTGCTATTCATCGCACATTTTTGCACTTAGTCCTCCTCTCCCAGCTGATTTGCATTAACATCATTTAAAATGGAGGCTGAGGGAGCTCTCGTCGGACCGAGTTGCACTCCACTACACGGTCACCGTGACTTAACATGTACTTTTTCCTCTTCTCGGGCGTGAAGGGCACAGGAGGAATAAAGGCAGCTAATGTTAAATGGAAGCTCTCATTCCAAATTAACCACCTAAACAGATCTTGCTCTGAGGCTTCGCTGATGAGACATGCCATAAGTCCTCTCATTTCCAGAAATGTCCTCTCGCATGACCTTTTGGCTGCTCGGAAAATCTATCAACCCACGTACCATAATGTCACCAGTCCGTCCACTCCTGAGCTATTTATTCCTCTTCTTTATTTATTCATCCTGCCTATGCCAGTTTCTTATTTGACTACCTAAACCCCTTCCATCCTTTTCTCTTTTTTTATTTTTCCGCCTGACAGCTACAGTGAGATGTATCTGAGTGCCGTATGGTGCAAAAGAATGGTCTGACCTACTCTTCCTGTTGGAAACTTCACCGATTTATTATTGATTTATTGGCAGGGTCAAAAGACCAGAGAGAAAAGAGAGAGAAAGTGCATTACAGTGACAAGAGCAACAGTAAGATCACTACGCATCTGACCCGGAGGAGGGGGAGGAGGGACCAGCAGGAGAACGTGACGGGAGAAGCCCTCGAGGGTCCACTCCAGATGAAATTGGTCTCCATGTGGCCCCTGAATTAAAATGTGATCTCCAGTAATAGCCAGCCTCTCCAGTCTCCAGGCTGAGAAACCAGGCTCACTATTACTTGTCCCCACCTTGTGGGACAGCTGAGGCTCTGTTGGTGGAGCGGATCGATCAGAAAGGTTGTCCACATGTCAAAGTGTCTTTGAGCAAGACACTAATCCCCACCTTGCTCCCAGTGGATGGGCTGAGCACTTTGCATGGCAACTGCCTCCATTGGTGTGTGAAAGGGTGATTGGAATGTAACATGGTAGTGGATAGAGTTAATAAACCAGTCGCTGTGGTCCAAAAAAGACAAATGCAGATTAATCCAAATGAAAGTCAAAATCTGTGAAACACAAAAATTCCATCTGATAAAGTCCAAAAACTCAAGTGCCGCTTTAATGTGTTAGGTGAAAATATGCCTTTTTTGTATTTTTGTTGCAATAAAAACCTCATGATTACATAGCAACAGTTTGACACTCTGGGGAGTCGTCATTGTTGTAACTGTATATCTAAACCTCTGCAGAAGAACTATTTTCTAATACAGCAGGATTCTCAAATGGTGGCAACGTCTCATTGACATGAGACTGATGTGGAGCGCTTTCAAAAAGTTACACCTTGGGATCCGTTTTCTTTTTCTTTTTTTTTCTTTTTTTTTTTTTTTTTATTAGTTTCCAAATTATACAAACATACAACATACAAACAAGAACAAAGCCAGTCCCACACGGTGAAAACAAAACATAAACATTCAATACAAAAAGCTCAGCATTGTTCACCAGGATTTAAACAAAAATCTAGGTATTACGGATATAGAAGTTTGGTTGATTTACAACTTGAATATTGCTATCTTTGGGGATATCAGTCCAAATAAGTCCGCAGAGGCCCGTCTATAGAGTCTGTGCATTCTCTACACCAATGTAACTCAGAAATGGATGCCAGATTTTATAGAATAACAGAGGCTTATCTTTTAGCCAGTAGGCCATTGCTTCTAAAGGAATAAGTTCTCTTATACTCTGCAACCACTGTGAAAGGTTAGGCGGTTTGTCAGAGATCCATTGCAGTAGGACACATCGTCCAGCACCAAACAGAAGGACTTCCAACAGACGCAACGTACAAGAGTTAAGGTTCAGAGCAGGATGTAAACCAAGGATACAAGACAGTGGGGTCAAATTCAGGTCTCGACCAAATGTATCATACATTTCTTTACAGACCTTACACCAGAAATTCCTAATAAGGGGGCAGTCAAAGATACAATGATAGTATGATCCTTCTGAGATCTTACATTTATTACAGTACTTGGAGAGTGTGGAATTGAATTTGTTCCTTAAAACTGGAGTGATTTGGAGTCTGTGAATGATTTTGAATTGAAGTTCCATGATTTTGTTGGTGGACAGGCAGCCAACAGAGCCCAACCATACATCGCCCCAGTCATGATTCGAGATTGATCGGATGATCTCGGGATCCGTTTTCAAAAATAGCGTTTTCTCTGACTCCGAGCACAGTTGTCGTGTAAAGGAACACCTAAAATGCAAAAGGATCTTGTGTAAACAGTCCATGGCGAGCATGGGGGAAAGTGCCTCTTATGAACAGCAGCAGGTCTGCTGAAGGTCCAGCCAGTTTGCAGCTTCTTTTCAAATGCAGGAAAAGCAGTCGTAATGCAAATGTTTTCCCACATAGTAAATCAAACTGTGCACTCTACAATAATCCTTTTGAAAATTCCTCCCAGTACTTTTGCCTGATGTGGAACACACGCCAGATATTCCATATTCATGAAAGCACAAGCTACAAATGGATAGTTTGTGTTATTTTGCCCATCTGTCAATGCAACTGTTAGTAGGTCAACCTCCGTGTGTGTGTGTGTGTGTCTCCAATATCACGTTTGTTCCCATTTTTATTTGTCTAAAACTTGGGTAGATCATGCCCCATCTATCATAATGACCCAACAAAACCAACTACCTCTGTAGCCCTTCATCGATCAAGCCTTCCCACCTACTTCTTTATTCATACACAATATCTCACATTTCTGCAAACACATACACATTATTCAGAAACTTGAGTCATTCCAACCTGATAAAGTAATGCATTTTAATACAGCAGCCCCTCATGTCACGAAGGAGTTACTGGGTGATATAATTGAAAACCTGTAAATTTTAGCCAAAGGTCAAACGTCACCTTTTTTATGTTTTTACCCAGCAAGATTCTGTTCAGGAGACATCCAGGTATGAATATTGTAATTGTGATATTCAGAGTGAAAGCTATTCATCGCATAAAAGGAACAATGTTTTCTACTCTGCTGATTAACAATTCAAAGTGGTAATAATGCCAAAACACTTCTGCTGCACCAAAGAGACAAAGGAGAAGAAAAGTGATCCAAACGGAATAATTATGCAACACAGCAGCCACTTGTTAAGACAATAGCATCGACCTTTTTATAGCTATGCGTGAGTGTCCAGCATATGCAAAAGCTGAGGGCAGGTGCTTTATTACCGTAATGTTGAGCTTGTTTTGCCTGTCAATAGGATTTCCATTTTGTAAACTAATGAACATGAGCATCTACACTTGTGTTGCGCCTTAGCTGTGTAACTCGATGACCATCAGCTGTCACTAACATTAGGCCTAGGTTCCCACAAAGCGATAGTCCAGGTGAAGTTAAACAACAGTGACATTTATTTTCCAAGTAATAACTATGGAAAATTCTTCATTGATGAGAGGGATGAGGTGTTGATCCTTTGGGCGGGATGCACGACCGGCCACGCTGTGGTTCCTAACTGTAATGGAAACACTTTCTGCATTTGCAAGTCAGTGGACGTGACGCACGATGCAACGTGAACAGTGTTGCCAGATTAGGTGGGTTTCTGCCCAGCTGGTCTTCTTTTGAACACGCTGGGCTGGAATAATTATTCATTTAATTCCAGTAACCTGGATTTAGTTCAGGGGTCTCAAACTCAGATCCTGGAGGGCCGCAGCCCTGCATGTTTTCCATTTCTCCCTCATGATCGGTTTGAACCTCGAGGTTCAGTTCTGGGTTGTTTGTAGCTCCTCTCATGTGTCTTAACAGGAAACGGCCCCACCCAGAAGAGGAGGCAGTAGAAGAAAAGTGTCAAATGCAGCTGTACGGATTGAATTCACCCCGTCTGGTCAGTCATGGATTTACACCCTTTATATCAGTTGTATTGGGTTTAGTAGCTCTATATTTCAAATGGGTAACACATGCAAAGCTACTGCTGCAAACAAACAGAATCAAATAGCATTTCAAGTGTAGACATTATGTATATTCTCTAATGTATATTCTCTAACTCTCTAATCAGTTTATTGGGTTGACAATTTAAATTGATCTTATTTCAATTCATCCATCGAACGTATCACGGCTGCTCCGAATGTTTATTCCAACATCCGTCTTCTGCAGATCAATGCTGTTCTTGGTAATTTCACCTATGACAGTGATCGTCTCAGTGCATTTAGATCAAACATTGCTTCCAACATTGGTTTTGTGAAATCTAAACGTGAATATGTGTCTCCCCTTTCTCAGACTGTAATGGTGATTGGAGAGCAGCAAATTTGAAGAAGTGAAAGTCATATTTCCATCATTAAATATTGGCGTGGTGATTGTTAAGAAAAGCAATATGACTGAAGGGTGCATTCATCATTTTCCTGCATGATAGGTCATGTCTGAAGGTGATCCATATGCACCCACTGAAATCGACAGCTCTCAAGCATTGTGAGATTGTCTCTTACTCGGGTTTCTTAGGTTGACCCTCACACTGAGAGGTATACGGCGTACGAGGTATGTAGTTATTACAGTGTGCCTTGTAACTGTACGTCTAGAAATACCCCTCAATATTATACAGTGTTCAGGTTCTTCCACTGCACAAGGCTAAATTAACTATCCATCGACCTGTCACTAATCTGTGACATTTGTCTAGCATCTAGTAGGCTATTCAGTATTCAAGCCATAACTGCAGGGATTCTTGTTGGATGATTATGTTCTTAAATTGTCTGTAAAGATCCGTCAATCACTAATTTAGCTGTGGCTCAATAACTCCAGCAGAGGAAACATGGCAACAATTCAGGTGCAGCTTTCACATCACGTTTGTTCCACTGGGATTTCCTTATTTATTTCAATGTATCAACTTTAAATCTATATATATTTAAATGCTGGGACTCGGGCTTTGTAATTTATTAATCTTAATTAATTCCACAACAATATTTCCCCAAAAAAGCTTCTTTTTTTTTTTTTAAATGTATTGTAAATGGATTTTAGTGGACAACTGTTGGACACCGACATGAATATTGTAAACTGAATTCCTTTTATTGTCTGGAAAATTGTATTTTAATTCAATAGAAGACAAAGAAATGGTCCCAAAACTGAACAGACCTAAAGTTACAGTGTTATTTTAAACACTTTTTCATGCAGCTTAGTACAAAGTTGTTTCCATACAGGCAGAAGGTTTAAGTCTGAATGAATTCCACTTGCCTTTTGAAGTAAATAATTGTTAATACCAAGGCCTGGATGATTCCATTCCTCACTGTCTCCGAGTTAAAGGAGCAATTGTTAAAATTCTATAAGTGCAGCAAGTCCTGCAAACATTTTTGACTCAAGTGACAGAAAATGAGTTGCACTGTGGTTGATGACTAAAATGAACAGCTAAACCAATCCCAGCTCAGGGAAATGCTGCCTACCTTAGTGCAAAAACCTGATAACTTTAAATCGGACACTTGTGTCGTTGGGTTTGTCTGCGACATTAATTGGACAGTGGTAGAAATGTATCATCTATCCTCCCCATCCATTTCATCTTTCAGCCTAACCCACCTGAAACTGAACAAGGTGACATTTTAGCCCCGGACTGAGAACAAATCATTCTTCCACACGGAAAAGTTGCGGCCTGGAATCAAGCCCAGACCATTTTTCTTTAAGGCAACAGAATTAACCACTGTCCCACTTTGGATACAAACACAATTAACTCACACTTTTACTTTAGATGTACTCCATTTCTGTTAGACAAAGAAAAGAAATAAAGAGAAAAAAAAAAAAAAACACACCCTGAAATACACTGCACCCGCTTGCAAAATGTTTAATTCGTAAAAGCCGCAGCGACAACATAGAAAGATGTCTGGATTATACCACCTTTGATATGCTGAGAATTCCCACAGGAAACACGCTGGACTGTGGGATGTCACAGGGTAATGAAGTGGAAAGCAGTTCAAAGCCTTTTCTTTACATGCCTGCTATGCAAATCTCCGAGATAGTATAATTAAAATTTAATTTGGTAACAAGTTGTCATTTGCAGATGGTTCATTGAGAATTAAGAGATGTTTCAGAACAGGGTTTTAACCACTGGTCAGAAGCCATTAAGATACTTTCAGAGAGAATTGTTGAATCCGGTTTTGGAGGGACCGTTTGACATGCATTACAATTTCATCAATATTGTATAACCCACATTCCCACGTCTGCCTCCTGTACGCAGCTGATTTTTCAGTCAGGAAATAGACGTTTACTCTCGTTTTTAATATTTATACAGGCTGATTGTGCTTTTTTAGATTGCTACAACACACTGAATTTTAATGTTTCATGTGTTGAGGCTGATCTGGTTGTCACAATTAGAGTTTCAGAAGTGAAGCTCTGATAATGCTGCAAAAACAACAAAGACATCGGGACATTTAATAATTGTTTTCACTTGTATTTTGAGCAGATAAAAAAAAATTGCTACTTTGAAGAAATTATAAAAAACATAAGGGATGATAGATGATGATGTGATGATATAATCTATAGTTTTCCACTAAAATTTGAATCCCACTACTTGTTCAAGGACATAATTTACAAATCAGTTGTAAATATAAGAGAATAATACCAAAAAATAGTTTTCAGAACAGGCTGCACAGCGGTGTAGTGGTTTGCACGCCCCATAGAGAAAAGGTTGAGGGTTGGAGGCTGTGACAGATTTTCCGGTGTAGAGTTTACATACATGGGTTTTCTACCACAATACAAAGACATGCCCTTGAACATGCATGTGAACTTGAGTGTGTGTGTGTGTGTGTATGATTTTGAACATGTGAAGAAGATCCATGCAAAGAAGATGCATGGATGGGAGGTTTGAATGGGGCTGGATATCGTCGCCTGTAAGGTCACGAATTTGAATATGTGGCTCGGTATTGTACAAAACGATTTCATACGTATGAATTTATATTCCCATATATGACATTTAATTTGATACTCCAAAGAAAGGTGTATATGTATGTCTGTATGATTGTCGGACCCTCCTCAGGATAAAGCAGTTTTAGAAGATGGATGAATTGGAGACGTTGAGGCTGTACTGAGATGTAGAGGTCATTTTCGCGTTGCTCTGTATGAGAAAAAACCAATAACCGACGCGCAAGTGTAAATCGAATAACACTTTAAACCAACGCGACAAATCACAGCTACAACTTGGCGGCCTGTTGAAAATAAACGCTGTTACGCCAACACAAGGGCATACATGGCAACATATCATGAGGCCGCTCGGACGGAACCAATGGACCGTGTAATGTGTTCTGCCACATGTTACAGGGACGAGACGGCTTCGGCGAAAACGCTTTGCCGCGGGCAAGGACGGAGAGGGCTCAACCTTTGGCGTGACGAGTTGCATTACAGTGTCAAGGCCAGTCACACGCCGTCTCTCCTGAGTCTGTTGTAGCGTGGCGCAGACCGTTTCCCATACATCGCCACAAACACGAGTGAGGCCGCTAATTAAGCCGTTCATTAATTCATCTGCGTGGTATTATGAGATATGACAGCGCCCTCTACTGCTAAAGTGACATAGTGGGCTTACCTGAGGGGAAGGTAATCGCTGTAAATCCACATTATGGACTGATCAGATATCTTTCAACTTGTGAAAACTCTTTATGTTGTGTTATTGCTGGCGAGAGTTATTAGTAGTGTCGGTTCTTTTAGAAGTTAATAGAATATACTCCCACACGTAAATGTGAGTGGTGTTTTGTTCTCAGCAGCTGTTGGAGGAATAGGTCACCTTCCAGTCAAGAGGTTGTAGGTCCCATCCCCCATCTTGACTTGTCTATATGTTAAAATGACCTTGAGCTTCACACTGAACCCCAGATTCTCTCAGGCACCTTGCATGGCATGTCGGTGTGTGTGTGTGAATGTGACTGCAAAAGCAATGAAAAAGATAATTTACCAAATGATCTCATTCAAAATAATCAGAAAGTAATATCTCCAAACCAAACTGTCAGTGATCCCAGGATCTGGGAAAATAAATCTGTCTCCCAACCTTGTTTTCTTGGCCTCTCCAGATGCCCTCAAAGAAAGGCTGCGAACCCAATCTCCAAGCTCCAATTAGCCGCAACATTAAAATGCAGCCATCGTTTAGCACACCCACTCTCACAAACATGCAAGACTTCTGAAAAAAATAAGGTCTACTCTAGATAAATAATGTTATTATGGTTTCCGTTGACATGTGCAAATGTAATTAACAGGCAGTGCCCCACGCCCACATCCAATGGATTGCTGCATTCATCCCAAGGGGATCATAGAATCTGGGTTATGAATCACTACGATAAATAAAGGTTTGGCTTCTTAAAAAGGTGCTGGTGGTTTCCTCCAGAAAGCTAGCTGGTTTACACTCACAAATCTGGAGCTAAGAAGTTAAAAAAACCAAAGAAACTGAAAGAAGATTAAGAATTTAAACCTGAGCTGGAACAATATGGAAAGCTGCTTATACGTCCGACCCAAAGACAAGTGCAAAGATGCAACACAGTCCATCTGAGGTTGTCCTCTCCTCTACCCCCATTAGAGTAAATTCCTCCTCAAAGACCACACTGACAAGAAGGGCTTCGCTTCACTCTTCAGTCAATTGAAGGCGATTGAAACTGAAAAGAAAACATGCTCCTTCAAAACAACGCATCTTTCATACCGATCAGTGTTTCTTTAACTTCACAGGCTGAAGATCTAACGCTGTTATTAATACAAAGAAAGAGTGAAAATTGAGACACATCAGAGTTAAATCAAGGTAGTAATGTGAAATGCATCCCCAGTGTGTTTCATGCAACGTTTAGCACCTACCCATCTCTCTGTCATTTGAATGAAACACTCATTTTTGCTAAATGCTGCTAAAATCATTAAATTACTTACTGATCTTTCCTTTTTACTTACTGTTCTTTCCTTTTTGGGACTTCATTGCTCTCACTTCAGTTCGATTTAAATTCATTTCAATAATTCCAAATGTAACACAATTATTTTAAGGCACTTTCACGGAGAAAACCCCAACAATTCCACACGAGCAAACATAAGTGACGACGGAGAAGGCAAAGACAAACCTCCCTGTTAACAGCAGAACCAGACTCAGAGGTGGAGACTCTGTGCTGTGGTGGTTGGAGTTTGGTGATTGAAGGGGAGAAATTGACCTTTCATTGACCTTTCAGTTCCACAGAGACAAATGTTTGCGAGATGTAATGGTGAAGTGTTGATCTTCCAGCAGTCTAAACCTATAAGAGCTTCACTAGAAAATGGTCCAGAGTTGAAAGAACTAGTTCAAACTCAAAGCTTTATTGAATAGAAAAGTCTTAATTATTAAAAGCAGAGACTGCATAGGCCTCCCTCACTGAAACTGGTTCCTCATGACAGGACCCTGAGAGCTGAAAGCTCTGCCTCCCGTTCTACTTTCACAGAACCTAGGAACCTCCAGTTGGTTGACATGATGGGTCCTGGTTGTTAAGCTTTGTAAGTTAAAAAAATGATTTTAAATTCTATTCTAGATTTAACAGGAATACGATGAAAAGAACCTAATAGTGCATTGATCTGATCTCATTATCACACAACAGTGGTGTTAAAATATGCTGTCAAACAGTATGATAATGCAAATCAAGTAAAAACACCATCAAATGTCAAAGCATCTTTCGTCCTACTTTAGTTTCAGCTTGTATTAAAGTTGACCCCCCCGCCACCCAAAAGAAAAAAAAAAACACGGTCCTTGCCCATATTGTTACTGATCCCTTTGGAAAAAAGAAAAAAAAAAAAGAAAGCATAAAATCTCTCTGACCTCGAAGAGTTTGACATTCAGAGAAGTGACAGATCAAACTGAAAACATTTTCTCTTTGCACTTCATTTTTTTCCCTGCATGCAGTGGGGTGAAAGACGGGATGACAGCATGAACAGGTCATCAGTCCATCGCGGGGCCAGCACAGACACATTCACATGTGGAAGTCTGCAGAGACCGGCACGGAGAGCCAAAGGGCAAGGGCAGGAAGGCAAGAGGGGAAGAGAACACACCACATATGGCCACCATTTAAATGCCACTGATATAAATACTGGGGGGCGCTTTCTTTTGTACGTCATCTCTTTTTCTCTTTACTAATATTTTACTAATTCTTTGAAGGATGAATACAAGTTGAAGATGAATAATGTCTTTAAACTCAGATTGTATTCAGAGAAGCAGACATCTTTTATATAAAGAGGAAATCTTAAGAATTAGCAAAGTAATTTCAGTCTAATACTCTGATGAACAATAAGCACATTTTAAACCATCTCAGACAGAGGATGAGCATATATATATATATATATATATATATATATATATATATATATATATATATATATATATATATATATATATATGTATATGTACTGTATATGTAAAACATTGCATTTATGTTGACAATCTGCACACTTTCCGATTGAGAGATGGGATCATCCTGTTCAGATGAATAATGTGATCAGATCTATTTGCAAGCTTATTATATAAACCACCAAGCTTTTCCCAGAATACACTAAACTTGTTGCATTTCACCAAGAATATGCAGACACACACACACTCACTTACAAACAAGACTAGGTACAGTACCAATAATCGAGCTTCTCTTCAATAATGATGTATCTGGATCTTGCTTTTTCCGACAGTTCTCTGATTGAGAAGGATGAAGAGAGGCAGCAGCTCTGCAGCTCAGCTGTTTTTTAGATAAACATTAATTAGATGAACACTCAGTATTTTCCAGCATGCCTTATTGATTATCATTTTACTGAGTGTTAGATCTGAGTGTTTCCATTTAGTATTAATAGAATACAGTAAAAACTAGTAAAACTAACCTGTCCAGGGCCGACCTGAAGCATGGGCGGCCGAGGCGGCCACCTGGGGCCCTGAGGGGCGCCGAATGCTGTCGCAAAATATATATTTTTGACAGGCTGTCATCAGTCAAATGTAGTGTGGGATGCGATGTGCGGGGCGACATGTGGGACAGTGTGACTTTACAGTCAACTCTGTCTCAGCTTCAACCAGCCACACAGTGCCGTTGCAGTCATAGGTAGACTTTTTTTGTAACACTGTTTAAGCCTACTCGAAGTTTAGCATCGGGTAAAAAATAAAAGAGCCAGGCCACTTTAAATATGTTCCACTGTTAGATGAGGCACTCAGAGTAATGTTCCCATTTACTTTCATGAGGTAACAACCCGATTGGTCAAAAGTCTGACGCACTGTTTGTACACCCTCAGGCAAGAGATGTCACTGTAACACATCATATCATAAGTATGATGTCCTGTGGGGATTTCAGTCATCCCCACTGGGGTGATAAGTTAGCAGTAGCCACTCACGCTCTCCAGATCTATCTGCCTGGCCCCACATGAAGCCATAACTCACGCTGCCTCTTCATTACCCGGGAGCCTGTGTGCCGGGGCCAGCCTTGTTCTGTAGTGCAGCGTCCATTAATCCCACACAGCTATAATCTCCAACATCTTAATGACGCCACCAAGAAAGACAGAGACGGAGGAGCGAGTGCAGACAATAGTTTTTTGCTCTCTTAAAACATGATGAACCTCGGGAAACACTTGATCTTGTTATCTCGATGCTTCCAATCAAGGTATTTGCAATAGAGGGCAGTGCTTGTGGAGCTGCAAAAAGCATGCAATAAAATGAATCAACTCTAGGACTTTAACGTAAACGCTTCCATTGAAAAACTCTTTTCTTTTCACGGCTGGTTTTATATCTCCTACTAAGTCAATGACTGCAGCAAAAAGGAGGCTTCTGAAAGGGCTTGTGAATTTTTGTGGTCATGGTTCAATAATGCTGGAAACTAAGAGTATGGAGCAGGTGTTTTCCTTAGGCTGAGATGAGAGGTTACATATTTCAACAGAGAAGTGGGCAGAAAGTGCTCTGCAGCAGGAGTACCCACTGTATGTGGTGTGTTTTATTGTTCAGGTGGAAAGATGGCGACGCTCACCGCATATTTTTGCTTTTACAGTGTCACTGAAAAACTGTTTTCCTGCAGTTGCAATAATTTACCAATGTCAGTAGTCTACAAGAGTATCTGTGAATGGTCGTATTTAAAATTCCAATTGTTTGCTTTGAACTGGAGGTTCTAACTTTCCAAACATACACATTTTTGTTTTTTTACTGTCACATTGTCTAGTTTCAAAGCTACAGCCATGACTCAAGATTTTTTTTTTTTTCAATTACAAGATTGTTCTTGTATTTCAAATACACTTTATTGCAAAGTAATAATTTGCTCAGCTGTGCAGATAAATGAATTCAGGTATTCCAATCACTGCCATGGCCACAGGTGTATAAAATCAAACACCTCCGAATGTAATTTATTTGTTAGCATCTGTGGGTCGCCCTCAGGAGCTCAGTGAATTCCCATTACAAGGTTTCCACATGTGCAGTGAGTCCAGCTGGGAGATTTCCTTACCACTAAATTTTCCACAATCAAGTGTGTGTGTGTGTGTGTGTGTGTGTGTGTGTGTGAAGGTAGGCGAGCATATACTTTTGGCAATGTGGTGTATATTAGCCACGTGTGGCTGTGGAACACTGCAGGTTCTACAGCATCTCCTCTTTACAATAAGGATGTGTTTTAGCTTCAGGTCGATCTTTATTTGCCCTTAATTTGATAAAATTCCACACCGACATACAGATTGTCCTCAAATTGCCTGATTTACTAGGAACGTACACATTTATATTGTGAATTGCACTTAAGCACATCATTTACATTTTCAGTATTTGTGGTTGATTAACCAATAAAACTCCACCAATAACATCATGCACAGACACGAGTATTCAAATGAAGCTCACATGTGCATTAATGCACATTATTTTAAAGTGAAAACAGACTGATTGCATTTGTGGTACAGAAAAATGAATGTAAATGACTTTCTGAAATTTAAGGTTTTCAATATATTGAAACATCACACATTTGAATATGAGGGGGAAAATACACAAAATGGGAGATGATTTGTCATAAATTAAAAAAAAAAATTGAGGCTCAACATAGAATGGATCTCAAGATAAAGGCAGAGCTGGTTTACATCTCTTTTCAAATGTGATGAGACTCAATAATTAACAATCCCAGTTTTTCATAGAAAGTACATCATATTGCATGCTGTATATTAATCAATTTGCATAAACTCCTTCCAACATTTTGTGCAATCTGGAAAAAAAAAAACCACTTGATATTCCAAGGCAAACGGGCTAAATGGATAGTCTGCATCTGCCCAACACAATCCTCCGTACATCCCATTAATAAATCAGCTTCCACGTGTGTGTGTGTGTGCACAATGTCACATTTGCATTCCTTTTAAAATTTCTTGAGTCGATCAAGCCCATAGTGTCCGTGTCTAGAGCTGAATATTTCTTCCGGATGTGTCTCTCTGAGGTTCGTTGAAGTGGTTTTGGAGCCTATTTTTAAAGCGAATGTGATAAATTGGAGGAGAAACAGAAACATTTGATGGTTTTAGCTGTATGTAGTCTGGTTTTTACCATAGCAGTGTTGTGATCAAGTGACATGCCACTTCTACTGTAGCACCGATACTTTTGATAGTAACATACTGTATTTGTAACCATTTTCTGAGTTTCCTCATGCAACTTCCTCCTGCTACCGGATGGAACTTCACACAGTGCCAACAAATCATCCTATGTGTCAAAACGTCAAGATTACAGTTACTATTATAAGTAACGGCCTAACTGAGGGTGACATATCATATTCTAATATGACTTGCAATTTTTTTTTTTTTATCTATTTCAAACCACATCTGCAGTTTAGTCACAAAATCTTTCTCTTTATTTTTAAAGCATAATGGCCACAGATACAAATAACTGTTCAAATCCCAGTGACAGCTAGTCAAAGACAGTGGAATTGTTTTCAATTTCCAAGTAATTTGTTGGTGATTGTTAGTGCCTGCAGTGTTATTAACAAGAGTCAGATTACTCTGAATGCCACTTAGCGGCGCAGGCTGTATGGCGAAGTCAGATAATCATCACTCATGGGATTTCGGTGGAACATGACACAGTGGAACAGATGCCAAGTCATTTCCTCCCAAATTACAGACGCATCTGTTAAAAAGCGCTACATTATTTGATAT
Organism: Salarias fasciatus; assembly: GCF_902148845.1. Classification (NCBI taxonomy): domain Eukaryota; kingdom Metazoa; phylum Chordata; class Actinopteri; order Blenniiformes; family Blenniidae; genus Salarias; species Salarias fasciatus. The sequence goes on from NC_043760.1 coordinate 13,890,465, forward strand.
AATGAGAACAGTCTGTAAATGACAAATTGTCTTGCAACCAATTCATCACCTTTGTTGGAGTTTCCAGAGCGGTTGCTTTAGCTGTTTTAAAATCAGAATTCGTAATTGAGGACTTTTTAACAGTGCTTCCTTTGCGCCATGCGCCTGTGAGGGGATTCTGCAACACACTGATCCTTGAGTAGTGTGTTAAGGAGAGTGAGGTTTGACCTTGAAAGCGCGTATTCAAAACCACGACTTGCATATTGCTTGGATAGTTTCCACTCCCTCCATCTGCATCCATGCAGCTTTGATTTTGTTAAAAGCAACCTATTTTCCGCCTTCCGTTTTTTGCTTGAATAAACTTAATATGATTGACAGTAGCCTGTTGCCACGCCAACATCCATAAAAAAAAAAAAAAAGATGAAGCAAAGTGAGGCTGCCCTCATCTCTCACAAGAGAAACAGATAAGCTTTGACTCAGTTGGACCCTATTCCATTTTGTATTTCATTCCTGCCTCATGGAAATAAGCAGGAGCCACCATTCATTTTCATTTCACATAATTGGATTTTGTGGAAATGGATTTTCAGCTAAAACTCTGCTCAAGAGTACCATACATGAATAAATAGACAAATAAGGAAGAGCATTGTTTGATAGTTCATCTATTTGAAGCCGTCGGAATGACAGAAGACGAGACGTCACTCCGGACCGGGATGGAAATGAGCCCTGGACGTCGTTTAATAGGTTGATATTAACTTATTGTGGTTCTGCATCGATGGATCCAAAGGCTTCATTGAGCGACTGACTTACTGGGGGCTGAGAGTGCTATTTTGACCGCGCTGGCCATCAATGCTCCACATGCCCCCTGAGCAAAGCACCCCCCCCCCCCACCCCCCCCACCCCCCACCACCACCACCACCGCCTCCGCCACCCCCCCCTACCCCACACCTCCTTGCACAGCACGACTCCTCTGTTTGCCTTCTATTCTGCTCCACCATCAGGCCTGATATCCTACAAGGGTAAACACAGAGAAAGGTCAGGGAGGTATTGACAGCGCCCTGCTTAGGACGGTGACATTTGAGCCCCAGAGCGTGTGTTTTATTAAGTGTTCGATATCTCCCGGACGTGACACGGGGGCGTACATGCGGATGGGTGTTACATATCCAAGATTGCAGGTCAGCTAATTTGCCCGAGGAGATCAACCTGTGACAGGACGCGTAGCGCCGACCACCAGGTTCCCGGACTGGGAAGAGGTTCTAGAGCTTTACGCTGCAGACGCGGCCTCGTAAAGTCGATCCCTCTGAGAGATGACCCCTGTAAGAATTTGACCTTTTAAGACCACTTTTAAGAAATGCTTTACAAGTGCAATGTGACACAGAGCTTCTGTTGGCCTTTATTCACCATCACGTTGAAGTGAGTGGTCTCCTCTTTGAAAACGTGCAGTTTAATACAGGTCATGCGCGATTTAGGCCCCGTTTACGTGGTGTCGTCAAGTGAAAATGGTAAAATTTCATTACGTTTTGGATGTATATTTACACGAGGATGTCTGAGTGGATTCCAAGGAGGAACTCTTTGAAAATGCTCACAGTCCCTCTCCATGAGGATGCAGAAATGCTGTTGCCGCGCTAGTTGTAGTGACTCGTTCCGCGCATGTGCAATAAAGATTCATTCATAAGCTTGAATGCAGTGTGTGACCTCCACCAGCTCCTCAGAGCACCTTAATAGGGCCAGCCACAATTTCCTCAATGTGGAAAAAAATGTTTTCCTTAAAGGTGCATTAAGGAGTTTTTCAACTTTAGAAATACTTATTTTCCACCATAAATATGTTACAAATATTCAGTGATGTGCACAATGTGCCCTGACATATTCATTGTAAGTACCGCTAACAACGCTAAATTGTCACTTGAAAGTTGCAGTGCCAGTCCGGCACCAGAATTTTTTGGGGGAGAATTTGAGAGGCTGTGATGTAATGTACACACCCGCTGGCCTGATTTCCTTAGGTATCGTTTTGTCCGCCATTACTCCGCCCGATGCTTAGCAGCAGCAACTGAGCATTACTGAGGATGGATCTTCCAGAAAGTAAGAAAAGACCGGCTTCTAGCACTGCCACAGCTCCAGCACAGACCCCACCAGGTAAAAGAAACTTTAATTTTACTGGAGCGCTACTTAAAGAGCGAGGAAGGAGTTCCCCTCCTCTGTGCACGTACATGGACGCAAGCCACAGGCACGAGCGTTTCACAAAGCTGCAGTTACGCCCAAGGCCTGCAGGGGCCGTTGTTTTACATGAAACATGCAAACTCCTTAATGCACCTTGAAGGAGATTAATACATTCTGCCTGAATCTTTCCACCATGGAACACTTGGTGGACTAACTCACCGGTAACTTCCATTGTTCTTTGTCACTGATTTGAATTGTTGGAAGGTCTTTCTGCATGTCTTCAGTCTAGAAGATGTAAGAAATAATTCTTGGCAAAAAGGTTTACACTTCCAAAACAGGACACAGACTTCCATTTACTAAGTGTGTATGTATTAATGTTCAGCTTTCTCTAATGAGTATCAGAAAATGAAAATCACTGAATGCAAGGAGCATGTAACATGTGGTTAAGATGAACAAATAAGACTATGGAGGCATTTTATCAACATCCAATTACAGCCTTTTTAGAGATGTTTTTAAACAAAGTTGTGAAATATGCAAATTTTGAAAGTTTTACACTCCCTAATAATTCGCTTCACAAATATAAGACATTTATTTGTGCTTTTCAAGTCACAAACCTAAAATAGTTATATCTTTAGGTTGCATCAAACAAACAAAAGTAGAAAAAGGTCATTTGATTTTATCTCTAGAACCAATATGTTGGCTTTCTAATGCTGTATGTGAGCTGAAGATTGGATTTCACAAGAAAGTGTACCAAATGTTTGACTTTTCCCTGAACTGTTTACACAAGTTGGATTTTTTTTGTTTCATTGGCAGTGATCTGTAGTTCTGTCAGTGGTTTACAAACAACCATGAAGTGACAGTACAAGGAGTTCAGAGATTATGGCCAGGTAAAGTACTGACCAAACTGCAAGTCCATTCCCATTCAGAAGAAAAAAAAAAAAAAAAAACAACAAATCTCAAAATATACCTCACTCCCACAGTGTCTTTATGATGATAATGGACTGCTGTGCCATACAGTCAAATTACAAGCTTGGCATGGTACCAAGCTGATTATCTGCAGGGGCTCAGGAAGGAAGGATATTTCATTTCTAATGCAAAGTTCTGCAGGTGTCTGCATTAAGCCCAGAACAAAGCCCGGTGTGCTCTGGCAGCAACAGAATGGGGAAGTTTTAAAACCAAGCAAGGGGCACGAGAACCTACTGGAAAGTTCACTAATGAAAAACACCAAGAGGGATCACACAACCACCGCTTCAAAAGACGGTGGATTTGTTTTGCATATGAAAACACCTGCTTACATGTGGGGTAGAAAGGTAGAAACCCCCCACATTGTGGCCTCCTGTATTTATGACTGAACAGCGGAAGCTACAGATACGTTGCCAAATGAAGATGCCAGCAGCTGGTGAAGACCACCAGGGCAAAAGAGGTGTGGGTGGGTCTTCTCCTGCATTTTAAACTGCTTCCTGTTGAGTGTCTTCATGGAAACAGCTTTAATATGATGCTATGTCAACATCTGTTTCTGAGGGACATCTCAGGAAAAGTATTTGGTAGTAAAGTCAGAGGTCCTATAATCGTCTGTAAAACATTCCAAAATATTTGTGGCTGAATAATTAAAGGAGATGTTTGCTATAAAAGGAGTGTGTGGAGTGCAACCCTGCAAACACACATGATCTGTTTGACAACTCAACGTTTGTAGTATAACATTTTTCAGGGTAATTCCTTTGAGGGTTTTTTGAGGATAGTCCATACAGTCACAAAAGCAGTCATCAATTTTTACATATATTGATCTTCTGGAAGTACACAAAGACCACCATATTTGATTATCAGTTTTTAACTAGTTCTTCTCATGTGATACAGGGTACCTTCACTTCTGTCATTGACAGCATTGAGGTCATTTTAAATCACTAAGTTTTTCACACTTTTGAAAATTTCATTAAGCATTCAGCCAAACTACAATATTTGAAAACGCAAGTATAGAAAATTGTCCCTACCACTCTGTTCGTTGTTCTCTGTTAGCAAAGGCCCCGCCCACTGTAAATGCAGAAGAGAAAACTTAAAGATCTACATTTTTTTCCCCTTCTTATGCTGGCCTCTCCTACAAAAATTAAATAAATGCTTTCTTAGCCCTGTATTTTTTCATCGAACCAAATATATTTTTGGCACTTTAAGCACATAACTGACACTGATGGTATAAACTTCACTATCTGTGTCGTCTCAACTTCACACCAAATGATCAAAAGTATCTAAATGTCTGTTGTTTGTCTGATGGTTTTGACTCCTCTAGGAGGGCTTTTGACAATATGTTGCACTCAATTTGGCAGTTTGGGCGCTGGTGTTGACGGAGAAAGCCTGGCTCGCAATCATTACTCCAGTTCATTCCAAAGGTGCTCGACGGGGTCCAGGTCAGGGCTCGGTGGGGTCGAGGTCAGGGCTTGAGGGGTCCAGGTCCGGGCTCGGTTCAGGCCAGTCAAGCTTTTTCACAGCCAACTAATCAAACCACACCTTTATCGAGCGTGCTCTGTGTGTCGGAGCACCTGTCCCAAAAGGTCTGATTGAAACACTTGAATTCAAGAACTAGCTAGTTATCCTACACAATTAAATAGAGAAAACCCTGTGTGCTCATTACTGCCACCTACAGTGGCAGAAAGGTACTGATTGTCCTAAACGTTATATGCACATACAAAACATAATTCACTTTTTGGAAAGAGAGAACATATAATAAAAATGGTCTACAAACATGGTGGCGAACAATGACAAGACAAAATCTCGCACCTGTATAGATCAGAGCATTATGAGAATAGGACTCCTGAACCCATTCTAGGTTAATATGGAGTGGAGGTAACAGTCCAGGAAGAGACCAAAGACCAGATTTGCTCTCGTCAGACTGAATCACGCAGAGAAACTTTTATTCCTTTCACGAATCAATGAGCCTCAAACTCCTATTACACTGTAACCAGTTCAACAGTCGTCCTCCTTGGATCAATTTTAGTTACTAACCAGTGAATATCAGGAACACTCCACAAGCTGCTGTAGAGACACTCTGGCATGGTCTTCTTGTCGTTACAATGTGTTCCCTGTCAAAGTCACACGGATTCTCATTTTCCCCTGATGGTTCACCTCTGAGCAGTTGTCATTTAATGAGAAGGACGGTTATTCACTTCCCTCTAGCTGTATTTTATGAAGAATATTCAGCTGAGAAAAGAAATCCTGACTTGTTGCTTACTCATTCGCCAAGGTGGCTTATATTTTTTTTCTTTTGGAGGTCAATTCAATACAAGCCAGACACACTTTACAGCTTTTACAAAGCAGGGCACAAAAAAGGAAAAAAAAAAAAAAAAAAAAAGATTTAGAGAATATAAAACTGAAGCAAAACTTCACCAAAAATGTTGTTTTACTCAAGATGTTTTGATGAATGCTCACATTAGCAACCATCCTTTTTCTATAATGTTTCATCCAACAAAGGCTCTGCTCACAAAAAGTTTTCAAGTGGGAATGGAGAACTTTATTTGTGTTTTGAGTGTCTGTTTAAATGTCAATAGTGTTTGGAGCAACTGAAACTGCACATTTGTGTAAAAACACTGACTATGTCTCCAGCGGTGACGGACTAAATTCAAAATGCTGCTGTGTGAACGTGCAACCCTTCTGAAACGACAACACTCTTCCACTTGAAAAGCAGAGTTGATCCCAGTTTAGCCGACGTTGGACAGGGTACACCCTGTTTCGGTCAAGTGATGTGTGTTTACAACAGAAATAATAGCAAATGATTTATCGGTGTCACTCTTACCTCGCCAGCATGGAGACACAAAAATCTGTTGTTCAAACAAATGAACAAGGTCACTTTTCAAAGAGACATAAACAGAAGCTGCTTTAAGCTCCAGAACAGACAAGTTGTGTTGTTTTCCTGGTCAGAGCAGTTTTTACATAAAAAGGGACGTAGACTGTACCACCTCGGTTTCCTGTTTTTCTCCACATAATCTGGTTCTTCTGCCTCTATCTCTATACGGTGACTCCTCGGTCGGTTTAGCTGGTGTGAGGAGATAATACTTATCTCTGTACAGATCCTCAGTCTCCCTACAAGAGCCAAAGCATTGTATAACCTTGGAGCACAAAACCTACTGATGGCCATCTATTAGTTATGAGACATACAGTATATGCACACGAAGCACCGCAACTATTTAAGTGTTTGACTTTAACACTCTTGACGCAGTGCTTTTTTCCCCTTGTTTATGTAGAAGATATGCAACATTTGCTGTGACTTGTACTGAAACTGACTTGGAGAAGCATTTCCAAAGGCACCTTTTCACTCTAATGGAGATTTTCTCCAGTGAAATACGAGGAACATGCATATTTTTCTCTCTTATATACATATTATGAAGCAGAAAGCATACATGGTGTGCAGCTGTAAAGATAAGGTTTGACCTGCTGCTGTTGCTGTCATCTCACCAGCTGCAATGTGTAAAATGTTCCCCGTGCACAGGCAGGAAAGGGCAATTTGCTGCATTTTGAGGCATTTGCACAGCAAAGCTTGTGTAAGTGTCACAAATATGCGATGCAGTTATTCACAAAGCTGCATATTTTAGTGTCCACTTGGATGCTTTTCTAAGAGCATAATATGACTCGATTACAGTCCAGCCAACAGTAAACATCAGATAATGTGATGAAGACCTTGTCCCCTTACATATTGTTCATGATTAAAGTCCCCACAGTGTGGTCCGGGTCAGTTTTGATCTGGGCAAAGTAAAGTCTGCATACCAGTGTTTTTACTAGTTCACTACATAGAAGACAGTTTACAGCCGCAATCTCATAGTAATTTGTATTCATTTCTCTGAAGTTGCATTGAGGAACAGTCTGAAAACTGTTGAAGAGGTCTGCAGAGATCATTGTACATGCAAAGTGTGCAGCCTTGTATGTCCTGAATATACAACAGTGTAATTTAATATTGCCTTCTTTAACGCACCATCCAACATCATCACAGCTTCCGTTGTGTATCAGTCACAGCTGTAGCAGCACTGTGTTGTGTATTTTAATTGTGGTAGTGAATCTGCTTCCACAGTACAGCTAAAAAGAAAACATCAGTCTTTACATTTGAACAGTTTTTCCTTTTATGATTCTCTTGTGTCTATCAGAGACAAGAGAAAACTGTCTGCTAAAGTGCAACACAAGACATCTGAGACTGACTCTTAGCTCAATTGCAAAACTTCAATTATGCTCTATTAAAATGTTTCCAATTCGGCAGTGAAACTGAAAATGTATGCTTGGATCAAATTTAAGCGGCTTATTCCAGGGTTGTCAAACATAAGGCCCGTGGGTCAAAATCGATCCACGAGAGGTTCTGATCCGACCCACCAAAAAAAAAAAAAAAAACAAACCACCAATTAAATGATAATAAACAAAAAGATTGATCTTTTTTTCTTTAGAAATTTCTGAACAGTGGCAAACAACACTGAGAGATGGGCTGCCATGAAAGATGGCAAACCTATTGTGAGCAAACGAGCCTGAAAGTCACGCTTCCAGGGTGGGTATGTAAAAATATGCATCATGCAAAAGCTATCGGAGGAGTCTTTTGGACACTTCACTGTATTTTGCAGAAAAAAAAATTATAATTATAATTCACTTTATTGTGCTTGTAGTCAGTTCCAGTTGTAATTGTTTCTGTGAAACTATTGATATTTCCATCACGGACACTCTGCACCACAGCAAAGTTATTATGGGACTGTCTGACCAGTCCAGCCCACTCAAGATGGAGCTGGAGTGACACTTCGGCTATATGGCGTCCTTTTCTGGGCTCCTGCCCCACACTTTGAGAACAACTGACGCATGTTATGGACAGGATGCATCACCAATATAAATATTTACCACAATTTAAAGTGTTTTACCAAATTGAAAATCTGTAGTTTGGATGCTGTCAAGTTGTTGGATAATTGGGTTTTGTTTTTAGATTTTAAGACCCACACATGGATTGGTCAACCCATCCTTTTGAGGTCCCAATCTTATATTTTGTTATCAATATGACATTTTCAGGTGTTACTTTAATCTGCATGGTGAGCAATGCTCGAGTTAAATTGGATTCAAAAGGACGTGTGTGACTGTGAGATTGGACAACACATGGGTTACTGTAATTACCAGCGTTTTACCACATTTTACCTTTTCCTCTTGGAAAGATCTTTTCTTTTTTTTTTTTTGCCACATTGCCCAAGGACAGCCAAAAAAAAAAAGCAACAGTTACTGCCAAGAGAAGCATCCGCATCACCAAAGTGGTGCTGAAGAGTTTCTGAGTACAGGTGCCACATAATGGCGGAGAGGTGCTGTGTCCTCACAAGCATTACTGTAGCTTAGAGATTGGATTCCTTCCAGAGAAACATATTTTCAGGTAGAGATAGTGGACTATCTGGACACTCCATGTTTTTCAGCTTTCTGTAGAAAGTCTGAAGTAAAATTTATCTCCACAGGCTCTTCTAAGCCCTACACGACAGAGAATGACGCAGCAGAAAGTCAGAAAATGGACTAGCCGGTCATTAAAAGTGGGACATCAGGAAACCTCGACATTACAAGGCATTTACGAACGGTCCAGCTTTTTTTTTTCTTTTTCTTTCCGATTATGTGTGTTGCTTTGTAAAGGAGAGTGCTTCTTAAAGGTGAAACCCAATCGCGAAAACAGAAGGGTGAGGGGGAGAAATGGTCGGCGATGGGGAGAGAAAAGGAGTGAGAGAGTGTGTTTTCCATCAGAGTCAACCTTGCCAGGCAATTTGGACCCCCATTTCAGAGGCCTAATGGGAGATGGACAGTGATGGACAGCGCGTGTGGGTTACTTATTAATCTGGGAGAGGCAATTGGAGAACCTCTATCGACCTGCAGTAAATTAAATAAGGCCTATCCTGAAATGGCATTATTCTCCCTCAACTCTCCCTCTGCTCCCCTCTCCTCCCTTGACCTGCTGCGAGGGATTACGGCAAACAGACCGGGTGGATGTAGACACTGTGGAATGGTGATGGATATTTACCGCGTACAGTAAGAGGAATACAGTGTGTGAGAGCCGACGCATTGAGATTAATTGCGCAATCACAGGAAAAAGCTTGCGGGGTTTGTTTAAATGAAGTAAAACACGGTCAAGCTTTCTGCACTCAGGGAGGATTAAAGGAAGGTTTATGCTTTTTTTAACCTTTCAGTCAGTAAATAAAATTCTGTTGCTCAAGTTGTTATTTCAAAGTAGATATTTCTCTTATATACAATCTTTAAATTTGAAAAGGTTATGCTCCCAGTAAATCCTTTTCCACGAGATTGGTAGCTGGCTGCTGATACACAGAGAATTATGGCTGTCAGGCTTTGAATGATTTATTCAGAGTTTAAACTCGGTGTACCACTGACGCATTATGAGCTGCAAGTTTTAAAGACTGATTTGATATGCATCCAAGCTTTTTAAAAACAGTTACTTCTCATACTAAAACAATTGTTGAGAACTTGTTAGTTTCTTTCAATCCTGTCTTCTTTTTTTTTTCTTCTTCTTCTTTCTTCAGCAGTGCTAATCTTTCAGAAATTTACACCTCTAAGAAATTTGATCTACTGACTGGACAGATGGTCCTGACTTAACAAAACCCCTGTGAGGAGGACTAGAAAATCGCCCCAGCAGAAGTCACCTTGTGTCCACTGATAGGGTGAGCGCTCCTGTACATCCATCAGCTTCCTGTCAGGAATATAGGACAAGTTTACCCCGAAGTGTGAAGAAGACCTCAGGGCGCTAGACACTGTGGCCCTGTTTGCCCTCATCTCCTCAAGTAAAGCCACACTTTTATAAATAACCAGGTGTACTTCTGACAGGTCATCAGAGGTACATCACACTGAAGCTGTTATCCTCCAAAGGCTGCTGTTGGAGGAGAGATGATCTCAGTCTGAATGGCTGACAAGACAACAAATGATCCAGGAGGCAAACGTTTCAGCACCTCACCCAGCATATGTCAAAACTCTAAGTAAATGTAACTGTTTGTGTGACTGTATTCAGTCTATAGACAACCTGAATCAACACACGATCCAACAGGACGGCAAAACACTTTCAAGTGTCAACATTGGTTTTGAGATCAATCAAACCACAAAGCATGTTGTGAGCATCTCCGCTTCCTTTCACCATTTTCTAATTTTTCCTCACATTGTAGGAGTGATGCCTTGTGCCCTAGAAGTCCACCACCCTGTGACCCTTCTCCAGGGGCAACTGGTCATTGGGGGCAGGGGGGGCCGGGGTCACGGCCCCACCTGGTGTCATAAGAAAAGATTACAGGCAAACCATGTTGTAAAGTCTTTAAGATTATTTGTAGTGTTTCATTGTCTCTAACTATATCTCCCTTGTTCTCATTTAGATATGATCCACACCTTTCGAGCACAACAATGAATGAATGAATGAATGAATGAATGAAGCCATTAATTAATAAATTAATGGTTTATTTGAAGCTGATACAGAATAATGACTTGCTTTTGTGTTTACAATTTTCAGATTTACATGGATAGACAATATAAATATATAGCTCTGATTATACAAAAAGCTTGAAAAGGAGTGGAAAGAAGAAAAAAAGAACTTTTGGCCTCACTCTAACAATGCAGTGTGTGTTGCTTACAGAGAAATACAAGTACACAAGTGCACCCTGTGTTCATTGAGACCAAGCATTTTTTTTATTTATTTTTTTATGTAAGTGGGGCTTCAAGCTCGGAGCCCCACTACATCATCATTTCCAAATTGAGAGCTGATTGGCTGCTGCCATTGTAAGCAGGTACTGATTAGTGATTGACAGATTGAGGGAGTCGTGGCGCTTTGGCGCTGCTAAAGCTAACAATCAGAAATCAAAATGAACGCAAGCCATTGAAAAGCTTTTCCAGAAGTGAGCCCTCGGCTTTGGTGAGTGAAAGCATATTATGTCAATCTTACATACCTTATGTGCACACGCTTTGTGTGTCGTGGTGACTGTTGATGCTTGCATGTGCGCGCTCACACGTGCACGCAAGCCTATGACTGCAAGTATTTTCACAAAGAAGCGCCACTGCCCGTCTCAATCTGTTAGGTTCAAAATGCAGACGAAGCATGTGCCCGTCCAAAGGTCGGGTTTCTAAATCCAGGCATAGCTCGAAAGATGCATCTACTTAGAAATATGTCTGCGGTCTGGAGGGTCTCACGGTCAATGGTGACCTGCAGGGTAGAAATGTGAGCGTGTGTTGATATGTTGGCAGGTTCAAATCTCACTGCCGGCAGGCCTTCAGTGTGGTTCACTGAGTGAGGCCCTTGATCTGCCGTCTGCCCCATGCTCCGTAGGGATCGGTGAAATGCAGAGAATGTACATTCATATTGTGTTTGACAAAAGAAAACATTCTGTACTTTTTAAGAGATGCTCATACACCCTCAAGCAGAATTGTGATGTCCCTTTTCAATGTTGCCAAAGTCTGATGAAATAAAATGTGCTGAATATGGCCTGGGTTGGATTTTTAATCCTTGGATGCATAAGTGGGGTCAAAAATCACCCCAAGCTTTTCCAATGGAATTTCAGGGGGTTAGCCCCAGAAATATTTGTTTTTTTTAATCAACTTTGACTGTCAGTTTACATTTACTGTCCCACTTATACATCTGATGTCTGCAGTCTCACCACCGAGGAGCTTCTGTTGACACATCTAAGGATTTATCCTCATCTATGATCTTATTTTCCACATCCCTTACTGTATTTATGTCTTCCCTGCAATAAAAGCTAACCCGTCAGGTAGCCTTTTATATGAATATTGATTAATCAGTTTTGTGTGCGTGTGCGTGTGCGTGTGCGTGTGCGTGTGCGTGTGTGTGTGTGTGTGTTTGCTTCTCAGTCCTCTCTGGTGTCCTGCACGTTACAAGGTCTCTCCCAGTTGCAACACACCGGATAGCAATGAGAGCTCGTCACTGCACTTTTTCACAAGCAAGATGAAGACATCAACATCAGATCGAGAGATAGGGAGAGAGCGAAAACATGAAGGACGGCGGACCTCAGTGTTACCTTCCAGCCAGGATAAAACACCAGGCTGAGAATAAAACACCAGTGTACTGAGAACTCGGTCAGGACCTGAACCTGGGTTGAGCGCCATCTCCCCAATAGATACATGGAGGCCGTTTATCACTGATAATATGTTAGGAAATGTGCTGACATGTGTAAACATGGGTAGATGAAGATGAGCAACAGACAGAAAAAAAAAAGTGGAAAAATGTAAGCAAAGATGAGCTCATGGCCGTTTTTGGATTGACCTTTTTGCAGGAAGTGAGAAGAGCGAGGATGAATGAAACATCACAATGAATTATAATGTTTTCTTTTATGTTTTTTGTGATAAAATGTGAGAAATGGCAAGTTCAAACATGAAATTACTCTTTTGTTGAATAAAATATGATAAAAATCACAATCTGTAACCAAAATTCAAGAAATTTTAAAGTTTATTGCAAAAACACATTGATCATTTTTGACCCCACTCATGGAAGAGTGTAGTATTACTGGGTTATGCATCCAAGTGTTAAAAAGTAAAATGTGTGCCACTGTTGCACCTCGTGTGAACATTAAATTGCAGTCCCAGTCATTGTTTTGCTAATATCTGTATTTTGCATGTTCATATTTTAATATCTGTTATGTTGCAGTCCCAGTCATATTGTCTCCCTGCCTGTCTCTTGGTGCCTTTAGATGTAGTGTTTGATTAGCAGAATTCGAGGTGGGGTTTGTGCTCCACTGCTCCTGATAGGAATCGACAGCTGTCAGTCAGTGGAGCTGGCCCTATTTAATGTGGGTGTTCCCAGTAACATCACCTGTAAATGTTTTTCGTGCTCACATGAGCATGTTACCCAACAGAACCATTACTCCACCCGCAGACGCTCAATCTAATTACACAGGGCGGTGTTCTGACAGAGAAAGACTCTGCATAGTAAGTGTAGTTTTATGAGCACAGGTGGCACTCTCTAATAGACCGTATATTGCTTATCCACTTACCGCTGCGGAGTCAGTTAGCACACTCTCTTTGCACTTATACACAGTGTCTACATAATGTATCCATTATTCTACATTATGTCACTCAACCTTTCCATTCTCATTCGGTCACACCACCTCGGGGGGCAAAAAGAATTAAATCCTGGCCATTACTTCAATATTAAATGGGCCTATGACTTTGGGTCACACCAAAAACACAAGCCATTCTCCAAATTGGACGGTGGATCAGTGTGTAACACCTGCGATTTACAGGGTGTGTGCCAAGCAGTGTGGGTCACTCCAGAAACACGGACCACGCGGAAAACCGTGCTATGCTGAGAGCAAACATCCAGTAGCACCAACTACAGCAGCTCTGTACAGCCGCCGTTTCATTTTCTATCTTGTAGCCAAAGCTGTCATCGTAGTGGTTACTGCTGAATTTGAGTAAGTCACAGACCAACTAATCAAGGCTGTAGAACCCCACTGTAAGAGCTTCTAATTCAGGAATGGTTTTACCCTTCAGTTATGAAATTTTATTTATTTATTTTCCATCTACAATGCCAGCTTTGAATGGAAGTTCTGATTTCAGAGGTGTATCATTAAAAGAATTGAATAAACTCTTTGTATGAAATGGTCACGTGGCTCTGAAGGTCACTTACGAAGAGAGAAAAGTTCTGCTGTTGGAGATGATGTACACTCAGCTACTTCAAAGAGGGACAAGGATATGCGAGTGAATGATGACTGCATTTCGCATCGGGAGATTTATGAGGGGAGATGTGCAGATAGTGAAGGCAACTGCCCCCATCAGCATTGTCATTAGCACCACTAACGGACTCCTCTGGGTGTGAGAGGCCTACTCAACTGGTCGCTCCAAAGATCCATTACCGGGGCATTAAGCATGCAAGACGAGAACAGTGAAATGCAAAGTGTGTGTGTGTGTGCACCTAGGTGTGTGTGTGTGTGTGTGTGTGTGTGTGTGTGTGTGTGTGTGTGTGTGTGTGTGTGTGTGTGTGTGTGTGTGTGTGTTTTCATCCAAATCTGCAAAAACCACCATGCCCAATTCTCATGGTGCGTTCCTTCTCATGCAACACTGAACCAACAGAACTGGTTGAAATATGTGGAAACACTTCAATAAACACCCGTGAGAGGTCACTAATGGGACGCGCAGCATGTGCATATTCACATGCAAAAATCCCACATGTGGGAACATGAATGTTTGCACGCATTCACACACTAGTGCACACATAATTTAAAAGGGGATGACACAGAAGCAGAGGTCCTTGTAGAGTCCAAAGTGTCTGTCTAATGGAAAAACCATTTTCTTAAGTGCTTTGTTTGTTGCACCATCTGCGTTATTTGCACAGTAATTGCTTCGGTAGTCTGCAGGTTACAATTTGCAACCTCCAGGGCAGTGTAAATAATGGGGAAATCATAATAGTCTTTTATCTTTGCAAATGCACAAGTGTGGGGACTTAATGAAAATCAATGCTGTATTAGGCATTAATAGTTTGCGGACGTGAACTTCAGTGGCCTATTCTTGTTTTTGCTCTTTGGTATTTGCTGCATTTGTACAGTTTGATGTTACAAAAATCATAAATAATTCCCACTGATTTATTATTTATTCCAGTCACCAAGGAGCAGAGCACAGTGTCTTATATAATTATCAAGACAAGTCCAACGGCATAAGACGGAAGAGCCTCGCTGTCCATCAGCTAAAAACCAAATCTTATTAATCAAACATGTCCATGATCTTGCGCTGAGAATGTTCCTAATTGCAAATGTCTTGGGCCGGGATGGTATCAGACCCACCCGGGCCATCTCCATTCCATCAAACCCAGCAGAATGCCGGAGTTGTGACACACTGGAATAGGAGATGTTGGAGTAATCCAATAAAGGCATTAGTGAACCATTAGGAGGGCGCTTCCTGGCTTGAGAGGGACACACAGACCCTTGTTTAGCCTAATAGAGCATCCCTGTTAGCGTTTATTTATGGCAGCAAGATGTCAAACCACTTAGAGGTGGAGTGTTGCCTGTCCATTAAGGCTCTCTTCCAATAGGAAGCTCCAGAAAGAAGATATTGGGGCCTGGCTCTCATCCAATCATCATGTCTGTATCCAACCCCCACCTACACACACACACACACACACACACACACACACACACACACACACACACACACACACTTAGCTTGGTGTTTCTAATCTCTTGAACATGTGTTTTGTCAAAATGGAACAACACAGAGACGATTCACTTTGTAGTAAACATTTTATTTATTGAGAAAAAAAAAAGAGAACGGAATGAGCAATGATGTGTTGATGACGGTCCTCGACCTCTAATCGTTAGATTTAGATACTTTAGTGGAAGTCAGGGGTCTGTGACCCGCCGCTGGCCTTTAGCCCCGCTGGAGTGGCTCCTCCAAGCTTTCACGAACGTGCCTGTAATCTGAATTTCATTCAACTTGCGCAGCAGACTATCGTTCTGTGTCTTAACTTACAGTTCAATGTGACGCATCTAACATTTGAAGATTTTTAAACTAAAATATGTTTCATATCTTGCCATTTTCCCGACACACTGCCCTTTCATTCAGAGGAGTTCAGTCTTGAATTTTATATACAGTGTATGAGTAATACAGATGGTAGCAGATAAAATAACAAATGATAAATCCAACAATGGATAGTAACAACTGCCGAAATGTCAGAAGAGACGAGCATATAAAAATAATGATGAAAATATGAATTAAAACCAAAATTATATTGTTCTTTATAATAAGAAAAACAACCATATTTAGTGTATATTGTCACTTACATGCCGTTTTTGGTATTGCAGGCTGAATCTTTATCAAAACCTTGATATCATATGGCAGGATGCTCTGTGAAACTGCTTTGTACATTAAAATACTGTAATTTAATTATTACATAGTAAATCATAACAGCAGTAGCAGTTGAATTTGCGTTACTGTAGTAAGCTTGATAATAACTTTTGGCTTAAAATATTTTTTGCTGATTTGTATGTCCAAACAACCTCACACTGTCAGTACCAATGCAAATTTAGCAGCTCTTTCTTTGTCTACAAATTTGATCTGGTAGAATGTCTGCTGAAATGGCTGATGTAGTCCCCACTTTTGAGCTTTTGCATGTTTTCCTTTGGGGGGGGGGGGGGGGGTCACAACTTATTTCCCCCTTTCCACAGCCCCATGACCTGTTTCCTTTTCAGTTACCCAGTTATTTCCATGCTCTCATCAAAGTCAGTTCTTCTTCAGTCATAGAATGTCTATTGTCGTAAGCCTGCCCTATGGGCTCCATCATCAAGGCCCCATTCACAATACATGTCAGTTTACATGACAGCGGCGCTCTGAGTCACCGAAAACACAACTTCTCGTCATGTACACAGGGCCTGAGACATGATGCGGGTATCGTCTGGGGTTTGTACTGGCATGTTCTCGAGTTTGCATGTAGTCCTTCTCTAAAGAAATAGTTAAACTAAACCTGCCAACAAAGGAAGTCTGCACCTTCACTAAACACAGTTCACCACACAAATGTCCTACAAACATGTGGACTGAACAACAAATTCCAAGGTACTACTCTGAAGGCCTCAGTATACTCCCCCGTCGCCGCTACGTCGTTCCTACGACGTAGACGTCGTAGCCCTACAACGGGCTACGTCGGGGTTTGACGTGCGCCTCCCGAAAATTGTGACTTCGCGTCGTTTCGACGCGTGGTGACGTGAACGTCGAGGGCTGTGATTGGTCCGCTTTCGCGTTGTTTATAGAATAAAGTAGAACTCACCCGGAATGCTTTTCTGATCCGAACAGTGCTTCGGGAGAAATTGAGATCCAAAATTGAGCGGCGCACATCCCTATACTGTTAGCAGTGTTAGCACTGTTAGCAGACGGGGCTATGTGTAGAGCCGCTCCTCAAACGGCTTTAATCGTCCAAAAGCTCATTAGTTTCACCAATATTTCATCACGGTCTGCTCAGCCTCTCCTCCACCACAGCCCGGTGTCACCAGATATGTCATATATGCAGATATATGTTCGGTAAATGTGTCTAGATACGTATGTCTAGAAATCTATGTCTATAGATCTATGTCTAGGTAAAGCCGGAGCTACGGAAGCCGCATTGTTGTTGTGACTGCTAGCGGCTTGGCAGAGGAGGGCGTTCCCTTGACGCAGGAGCAAGATATGTTCAGTAGCGGCGTAGGGTTGCCGGCGTAGGAACGCCGTGGCGGCGACGGGGGAGCAAACTGAAGCCTTTAGTGCGACATGTTCACCTAGATCGAGGGCGCCAAACATAAGGCCTGTGGGCCAAAACAACCAACCAAATAGCAAAAAAAAAACATGAATCAGTGTGAAATTAATCAAACTGACAAAGAATTTCAAGCTGCTGTGAAGTATGTCAGAAAAAAAACAAGACTTTTCATGACACCAATGTTACTCTAGGTCAATGGTCCCCAAACTATGACCCACCACCAAATCAGGGTTCTTTTGAACACATCGAGTGGGTTGATGAAATGTTTATGTGTTGGTGACGTGTTTTTATTATGCAAATACGGTTTTTGCTGTTTTAATGAGCATTTTCTACAGATATGGGGATTTTGGCTGCTTTCTATTGAGTTGGATGGGTTTTACACACTTTTTCTGTTAAAAAACAGTCCCTGCCTGGTTTTACACACTTTTTCTGTTAAAAACAGTCCCTGGCCTCAGGCCACCATCAGAGAAGGGAAAAGTTATGTGGCCTTCACAGGAAAAAGTTTGGGGACCCCCTGCACTAGGTCAATCAATCCACGATGAAACACCCTCCGTCATTCACCAGAATTTATCCCGCCTCACATTTTCACCCAACAGTATCTCAAATTGAAATCTGTATTCATGGCAACAGGTGAGACGGGCACTTTAATGGACACACTTATTCAAAACATACTGTGGAAAGCTGTGGCTGTTGCCCTCTAAAAGGGGTCCAAAAATCAATGCTGAAATGGAGTGACTGTAGCTGAAGAATATAAACGTGGTTTGTGGTCTCAGCTGGCGTTTCACGGTGAAAGAGGCTCTTCGGAGTCGATATGTGAGCTTTTGAATTAATGCTGAGGACATGTTTGATCCAGGTTAACGTTTCATCCATTTCTCTGGGACAGCTGCTCCACTGTAATTAATACTTCTGTCGCCTTACTAACATTAACACTTTTCTATTATCTAATCAGTGTGTGGGATTGTATTGTACTGTATTGTATTTAATATTCTATTGATTTCTTGCTTGGTTGCATGGTTTTTATGTTGGCTTTATTTTCTGCTCTGTCGAGTGTAACATAGCGAAATTCGATGAGTGATTTTAAAATGTTGAAGCCATTTTGATCGTTTTTCATCCGTTCTCCTAAAATGACCACTTAAATGCTAAACCAATGCAATCTGCTCTTCGCTGATCTAACCAATCATCTAAAATAGCCCAAGGCCACATATGTCTACCAACAACAAACAAGCTGGACAACTGTAGTGATACTTACAGTGCCCTCTTTATCCTGTGTTTCATGTGTGAGACATCGGTCTGAAATAGTACTCATATTTGCATTAAAAATAGCTTGTAAGCATTACTGTGAGTAGATCTGAGGAGTGAGAAATCTATAGTTTGTTGGAAAAGGGCACACTTCAATGTGTAAATTAACTAAAATGAAATACTTTAAATTATAAACAGAATATCCATGAATATTGCATAATTTTTCCAAGTCATCTTGCCCTTCTGTGTGCTTATCATTAATGGGAAATGTTTCGTAGTATGTTTTTTATATTTATAGGGTGGTTTTTTTGCATTGATGGACTATTCCGAAAGTCAGGTCAACCATTTAAACAGTGACTTCACACATCCAGAGTTGAAACAAAGCACTGTGCACAATTTAAAGCATAAGAATAAATACACAATATCAAATAAAAATATAACATAGTTATAATAAGGATAAAATTACTAATAAAAAAGAAATAAAACAAATAAAAGCCTATCAAAGTCTAAAAAATAGGTTGTAATATTGGTTTTAAAGGTAGACAAAGAAAAAAACCTGCTGTTTTTCTAAAGGCAAATAGTTTCACGTTTTCTCAGCAGAAATTGAAAACCCTTGGAGCTTTGATTTGATTTTGGTTCCACTGGGAGCAGCTGATCCGCTGACCTGAGAGACCGAGCAGGAGCTCTGAAAGGTCAGGCGGAGTGACATCATTTCAGGATTTAAAAACAAATAAATGGAGTTTAGAATGAACTCCGAAATACAGACGCAGCCGGTGAAGTCAAGCCGGAGTGGATGATCTCTTTCTTCTCATGTGCGTTCTCCATGTCTGTTCAGGAACTACTTTTTGGATGTGTTGACTTCAGTCTCAGTTTGACAAAACCCCCCCCAAAAAAGTGAGCTTTTCCAGACCTCTGTGGCTCATGTGTCAAGGCTCAGTGTTCAATACCTCATCTCAGGCTCTGATCCAACTGTCAGCTGTCGAACTGCGCTGTAGATAACAGACGGCTTTTGATGAGGAAAACGTGGGATTAGAAAGACAAACTGCAGTTTGTGACAGTGTGATCCTGCAGTGCAAAGTGAAATCGGTGTAGCCATCTTTTACAAGGCTTAAATCAAGACATTTGACATGAACATGAGCAAAAAAAGTTAAATTTAATTTTAAAAAAAACACACCCAGAAGTGTGTGTGTGTGTATCTCTTTTCATTTTTTTCTTCTTCAAGTTTAAAGGCCCTGAAACTGCTGGCTCGACTCGGCACTCTCCTATTACAGATAACCCTCGTAAGCCCTTGTCGATAAATACATCAGAACACTTCCCTCTTTGCTTCGCTGATTTCCGAGCTTGTTTGATCTCAACACAGTCCTCTTTACTTTGATGTCATCATGCTTAGAGGAATGAGTAGTCATGAGAGCCGGGAGAGCGGAGAGATCTGTAATCCTGATCCGTGGTTCGCAGGACGGGCTCGTCAAACGCAATCAGCGCCGAGCACCTGTCATTTACTCCATTTCTGCCCTGGAAGGTGTTTGCTGGCAGCAGCTGTGATTGAAGGGCAGTTAAGTGATGGGAAAGACAAGGAAGATGTATTTTGTGAGTAAAGGTTACCATTTAAACTGGGAAAAGAAAAAAAAAAGAAAGAAAAATCACTGATCACATCAGTGATCTAAAGATCTCTGTTTTTTATCCTGCTGTTTAATGGCTGTGGCCAGATGGATAGAGCACGCAGTCGACGATTTTCTCTCACTGAAGGCAGTGTGTTTTCCTCAGCCTGTAATCTCTGCTTGTTTCCGTATCAAGAAAAATAGTCGACGATCGGTTTTATTGTGACAGTTTGTGACTTAGGCCCAGTTTGCAAGACATTTTAAGTGAAGAGGCATCGTGTCTTTTGCCTTTTCTTTCAGAGAAGTTTAACATTTATGCAGCAGCGCTTTTGAAAATGATGCAGAAACGCTGAAAAAGATGTAGAGCATGCAGAACCATTAGTGAGTATTTTCATTTGTTATTTGCAGTAACAGAATTTCAGAAAAGTTGCATTTTCAGTGGGTAAAGAAACATGTTCAAAGTTTAGCATTTTCTCTTGAAAATGTCTTGTAAACGAGGCCTGTATATGAGCCACACTGGGCCCACAGGCCAATGCTTGGCTGACCCCTTCTGGTTTACAGTATTATATTAAATGAGATGGATTTCTTCCAAAAGATCTTTTCGTGTTCCTTTAGATACGTATTGTGGAATAAATCTTGAATAGAGAGCTTTTGTTTCTTTGTATTTTCATATCCGAGACAGAAAAAAATAAAGATTTTTAGTGTTATTCACTTCAGAGAATGTTTCAGTTGTACCATTTTTTTTTTTTTTTTTGCCGTGGAGGTTATTTAAAGCATCATAAAGCTTGCTGAGCAGCATTTCGGAGTATGTGTCTTTGGTTCGAGACACACTGTAACGTCGGCTTCCCTGATTTTACTCTTGCAGTTGCTAAGTCTGCTTTTATAAGTGAGTTGGGGATTGTCTCTCTGCAAAAGTTGCTCACAAATGTTGGTGGGTGATGGGTTGTAGTTTGAGGTCTTGTTTCTGAAAACTGTTTTTTGGACTTCTCTTTATGCTTTGCTGAGAGATTGGAACTGAAAGGGATATTTAAAACTTGAAGAAAAAGGAAGAAGAGTCCATGAGAGCAATAGTAAAGTGTAACTATCAGCAGTTTGGTTTCATCGATAATGTTTTGCTTGTGTTTTATCTCGGCACGTTTGTTGCTGTTTTAACAGTTGAATCTTTTTGATGACAGTAATTATTCTAAAAACTGTAAAAATGAACACGTCAAACTTGAACCAGAAGCAACAGGAGTCAATACCTGCTGTAGTCAGCAGACATATCTCAGCTCATTAGTTGCAGATGAAGCAAACAGCAGGCCACGCCTCCGTGGGATTCTGGGTTTTCTTGTTTTGTTGTCGATTCGAACGCTCTTTTGCTGCCGTCTCTTCGCCTACACTGCTCGTCCTCCCAGATTTCTGACGGAGCTGATCATAATATCAGACCATCAAAATGACTTTCCCAAGTCTAAAGAAAAATAAATGCTTAAATATTTCTGATGCAGAATTCCTTTAATCTTCAAGATTGGAGTTTAGCAGAAAGACTTATTTAATCAGGATTTTTTTTTTTTTTTAATAAATATATTTTCCTGCATTTCACAAGCCTTTTTCATATAAATTCTAATGTGTTTGGGTTTTTTCCCCTCTTCTTCTGAATCTCACATTTTACTACTTCCAGTTCATCCAGAATGTTTCATGACTGATTAAAACAGCTTCTACTTGCCTACGAGATCATCGGTGAAATTTCCTTCGGCTCTGCTTTTTGCTCCAGATCAAGTCTCACTGTGGTCTTATTGATCCTCTCTGATTTTAAACTGAAGGCTAATCTATAAGCACTTTTGACCTCTTTTCCTCTCTCATATCTTTTCTTGTGTTTATTTCAGCAGGTGAACCTAATGTATACTTTGAGCAAAACGCTGCACAAACTTTGTTTCTATGGGAAAAAAAAAAAAAACATGAAATATTCATCTATCAATAGCTAATTAGCCATAAATGATCTGCTTGATTCCTGTACTAAGAAAAGGGGACTAAAAACTGTTCTTATACTCGTCTTTGGAGCAAATATAAATGAAGTGTAACAGATTGTTCGAAATAGTTGCATTTCATGAAGATCCTCAATTTTGTTTTTGCATTTCATGTTTGTATAGGCTACACCATCCTTGTACCTGTGGTTTGAAGAGACTTTCTAGAAGATGCGCTCCGTGCACGTGCCCGTGCACTCAGAGCTGCAGCCTGCACGGCCAGAGTTAAGCCCCAGGTTAGCTTGCTGTCCAGATATTTATATCTTGCATAACATAGATCTAGTACAGCATATCAGAAAATGTTGGTGCGACTCACTAAAAACTTCTATCAGCAGTAAATTTATAACGACAATATGCAATTCTGACTTCAACTTGTTTGATGAAAAGATGATTTCCACCTTCAGAAATAAAATCCAGTCAAGTAAATTCTTTTTGTCTACATTATGACTAAATAAACAGTTTGTTTTAAAGTTAGTGTGTTCAAAATTAGTTTTCCCAGCAGCTCTATTTTAAAACAGTTGCATGAATTGTATCAACACAGCCATAAAAAAAAAAAAAAAAAACAATCCTTCAGTTTTCCTCGCATCAGTGAGAAAACACAAAATAGAAATGGTCACAAAGCTGGCGTCGGGTTTAATTGATGCAGTTGTCGGGGTGTTTGTACATAACCCGACTTCTTTGATCAACGTGAACAACAAATGCTGACAACTGTGGTGAACACAGCTTCTGTGTTGACAGAAAGTTATGGTGACAGGACACATTTGTCTTCCTATAGTGCTGAATTTAAACAATCTGTGGAACAAGAGCTGAGAGTGGGACACGTACTTTTTTTTTTTTTAAGATTTGGCGTACTACTTGGTCTGACTACAGTGACACTTTTTTTTTTAATATAACAACGTGCCTTTGAAGCTCATGTATGGAAACGGTAAGTCTTGAATTATGAGCGAGGTTAGCGTCTGGATAACGATATCGGCCGGGCGAAGCTCAAAGAGGCTGCAGCAGGACGCAGTGCTCCATCAATATCAGATTTTAAATTGGAAAAACGTTTGTGTGTCGCAAGGGGGTCGGACCGGCGGGGCCACTTGATGAATGGGCCGTCTCGGTGATTGATGGTCAGTGGGGAGCGGTCAGGGGGAACGGTATGCCGTACCATGTCAATATCAGGTCGTTTGCCTCTCTTGCATAGCAATACCACCCTCCCCCCAAAAAATATACACTAAGTACTCTGGATCCGACTGTTCTAGTTTCGGTGGGTTTTTGCTGCAGTCAAGCAGGAACGTCACTGTTATTGTATTTCAAACGGGTTCTGGAGATGAAGGATGGCGCCATCCAGTCATCACACTCATCAAAATAATCTAAAAAGTTCTGTAAAACCAGTTGCTTCAACTCAAATCATTTCAAGGCGTCATTATTGAAGAACTATTTACAATGGCCGAAGTGTACATACACAACGTCAAATTAAATCTTATTTGTAGACCGCTGAACACACTGCAGTTTAGTTGAGTTTTCTCCATTAATGCAGTGAAAGGTTTAGTGTTTTGTAAAAAGTTGCATTTTCAATAGTTCTATAAACTGTTGTCAAAAACCTAAAACACACCGAAAAGATTTCCACTTTGACTTGAACATGTTGTTATATAAACAAACAGGGCCTAAATAAGGCACAATAATATAAATGTTTCAGTAGAATGAACAAAGAGAAAATAAATAGATATTTAGTCATATATTGTTGTACATTTTGAGAGAGCAATACAAATAATTGAAGGTTTGAATTTATCAATGAAATGAAATGAAAAAAGCGTCAATAGTAAGGGTGGCAAATAACAAAATAAAGAGACATTAAATTAGCCTAAAAAATGAGTTTAAGAAACTTAAAGGGCAACTCCGGTTTTTTGACACCTGGACCTTATTTACAGGTGTGTGCATGCTCATATACTCACTCAGACAAACATCGTGCAGCTCGGAGTCCTTCAGAAGTTATTTAGATCCAAACAATGTAGCCGCACTAGCGGAGGTGCCACAGCAATGGAGCGTTAGCGCGGGACATAATCTCTGCAAAGTCGCTCATTTCGGCTTTATTTTTCCTCCATCGGCGCTGGGTTGCCTTTCGGTCGGAAGGGGGGCCTCCGGCGGTGTCCCGCGGCCAGCCCGGAGCGCGCATCTGCCGGGGAGCGGAGATACGCATCCTCCCGGCGAGGAGAGACGTCCAGCGGCCCAGCGGCGGCGTGTGAGCCGTGCGTCTTCGCGGGTGTCCGGAGCCTCCGTGGAGCAGCTGAGGGCCGTTTTCCAACTCGGCCCCTGGAAGTCAGACGCCGGGGCACCGTGACAGCCGAGGCCGACTCAAAGTGCCTCTCTGCTGGGGAGAGGAGCGCCGCAACGTTCCCATCCGAGCTAATTGTGGCTAAGTTAGCGAAAACTGTCAGCTCTTCAGCTGACCCACCTGAAGACGGTAGACGAGCTGACTTTATGATAACACTGGAGATGGATGAAGAAATACAGCCGAAATGAGCGACTTTGCAGAGATTATGTCCCACGCTAACGCTCCATTGCTGTGGCACCCCCGCTAGTGCGGCTACATCGTTTGGATCTAAATAACTTCTGAAGGACTCCGAGCTGCATGATGTTTGTCTGAGTGAGTATATGAGCATGCACACACCTATAAATAAGGTCCAGGTGTCAAAAAACCGGAGTTGCCCTTTAACATAGTTATAAATCTGCTAAAAAAAATTGACATATTTGTAAAAGTGTATTAAAACCATATTTCATATTCACATTTCAAGTTCATAACTTGATTTTTTTTTTTTAACATTTAAATTATTAAACCTCATTTCTTTTTTTTTTTTTCACTGTGTTGAAGTTCTCTTTGTTATCAGTCAAATCCTAACAATAAAAAAACTCTCCTAAAACAAATCTAATCATTACATTAGGGCACCAATTTCTACAGTGTTCAGAACGCCCCCCCAACACACACACACACGCACGCACGCACGCACGCACACTCCGTAGTGAAAATGGTCTTGCTAATTAACTTTAGTTATGGGCATCCGCACTGCCATTTGACATTCTCAACACTTAATACAATCCCGCAGGACCAGAATAGCATAACATTAGGGGAAGGCTTTATCATAAGGAAGGAAGGCAGGGCTGTAAATCAGGCACCTGAAACCCCATTAGCAGCCCCAACCAGCAGGGATGCCTGTGTGATTATCGCCGGGCCGGCCGGTTTCTGCTCGCCCGTAATGAAGACCCGCTCTGTGACGGGCCGCCTAACAAAGCTGACAATGACACGGGAAGAAGATGAGGCTTGTCGTGGAATGAATCCCATCTTTTCTTACTTTCTTATTACGCTTCTCAATAAGCGGAGGTGAGCGCATGATGAATGCGGATATTACGATCCTCTTTCGTCTTTGTCGCGTATTCAGATGAAAATGTCGTGTGAGAAAACTGACACATGTGCGGCGTTTTTTTTTTTTTTTTTTTTTTTTTTTTAGTTTGTATTGAGCCTGAGCGTAAAATTTTATTTTACCACATACTTTTATCAGGCAACGTAAGGCGACCATCACATTTCAGAAGTGGTTGTGGTGGTGGGGGGTCGCCTGGGTTTACAGGGGTGAAAATGTGGGTCCCTCAAGAAAAAAGTTTGGAATCACTGATCGAGAGGAAGGTTTTGTGGATGAAATTGGAAAATTCAGAGAATTCATTCAGGAGCAGACCTCAGCAAGGTCACTGCTGAATCATGCAGTGTCGGTGTTCCCGGATGTTAAAACACGCTGGTGGACTGAGACTCTTTTTGACTTTACTGTAACCAGCGCCGGTGGAGCATGCTCACTCTCAAAACTCGGGCTTGTGAAAGCTAAACAGAGATCCCCAATGGGCCAAAAGACACTGAATCACCTGTCTCTGACGGCCATTGAGAGCGATGATTCAGAAAACTGGACTTTACCAGTATCAACACAGACTTCTCAGACAGGAAAACAAGGAATAGATGACTGTAGAGGTGAAGTGTGTCTGCTGGGCCGCTGTTGCGTTGTTGCCACTATCATCTTAGATTTGATGCTGCTGCTGATGTGTTACTGGTTTTCACTGAATTTGTTATTCCACACTAAATACATGTCATGAGGAGTCTTCGCTGTCTTTGTCAGGGCTGACTAAAAAGATGGATGTCACTGACCCTGAGAGGTCCGGACGGTTTCGAACATGACGGAAGACTATAATGTTTGGGTCAAAGCTGTTCAGAGCTTTGCAGACCAGTACTGAGCTTTTAAACCAATTTTCGTGACCGAGCAGAGGCCGACCACCGCAAAGACCTGAAAACTGGACTAAAGTGGTTTTTCTGGGTGTTTCAGAGAACTTGAGCAGCAGCCTTCTGAATCAGTGGCAGCAGTAAAGGCAGCATCAAATCATCTCTTGGTAGAATCATAGTTTAGCTAAATCCCACTTGTGATATTTTCTTTGACATTGCTGTTATGATTCCCTGTGGTGGGATTATGTATTATGCATATCATTTGAAACCTAAATGTGGAGACATAGTTTGAACTGGCTGAAAAGAAAACTAAAAATGTTAAGATATATGTTGTTTTTTTTGGTAACTAGATATGTGTGTTAGCAATGTTTGCAGTCACAAATATTATGGCACTGCATTATGACTAAAGCAGTACTTACAAATGATTATATTTTACCAACGGTTACAGTTTGATGTTGTATCGAAACAGTGCGATTATTTTATTATATTTCATTCTACCCTTGAAAGCTGATTTACTACAAATTAAGCAAACTCACGTTTAATTGAGCATCAGGGATTGCTCTTGTAGTCATTTGCACTACAACTAGATTGTCCTCGTTCAAGTCTGGATTGAAGTTTGGCACTTGGCTTAGTGATTATAGAGAAGTGGATTTGGGATTGTAAGTTGACAGATTTCAATTTTGTGCACCGTGGCCTCATGTATAGTAAAGGTTAACTATCAAAATTAGCAGTTAAATGTGAAAAATGGATATCACCAAGAAGAATCGATCAAGGAAGACTTCCCTGGCCCTGTGTGCTTGTCTTGTAATGGACCAGCAACTTCTCCAGGTTAGATTATGTATTCATTCATAGTCAGCTGGCATCAGCTCCAATCCCCTCTGCTTTAGATAAGGTGGAATGGAAGAAGATAGAATTCAACAACAAATACAACAGCTGCAGATGAATATGAGGATGTGCCACATATTGGCTAGTATTGAGGTGTAAGTAGAAGGTGAATTTCTCTGCACCGGGTCTAAAACCTAACCAGGTCCACAGTGCTTGCTGCAGAATGTGGAGCATCCTCCTACTCTTTGAAAACAAAATCAGCCAAATTTAATAAGGTGGCGTGCATTGACACACAGCTGCAGAGCTGGTCCGAAGCATAATCTGTGAAATTAATATAATTTTCACTGTTCGGCAGGATATGCGTGGGGTGTAATGATGAATGTCTGGGGTTTGCGCATCCAAGCCAACTGACTGCATTGCATACTATATTTTGTATAATTTAAAAGAAATAAAAGTACAGAACAAAAATAAAAAATATATTTTTTGGATTCATTACATCTAAAATGGTCAATTGTTTAATGTTATTGGCCATTATCATATTATCGGTTTAGTCTAGTACCTAGTTATAAAGCAAAACTTCAATTTCACAGTGGAAACAAAGACATACAGAGGTTGAATGGTTGGAAAAGAAAAACTAAAGCTTTTATTTATGCTTTTCACTGAACTCAACATTTAAAAAAAAAATTACAATTTCCAGGAAAAGTCTGAGAGAAAGTGATGCAAAGCAACAGTCGTCCATTAAAATCACACAAAGGAACTGCTGGTAATGAAGGAATAATTCTTATTGAGCAACTGAGGTCAACTTATATCTCGACCCTCGATATTAGTGTCAATTTTTCATGTGGCCCTTTGTGGAAATGAGTTTCTCACCCCTCATATATTTTCCACAAATGTGTGCTCAACGTTACTTCCAGCCATCAATAAGCAGAAGGACTGCAAAAACAATGCAAAGAAAGTGGTTGTGTGGAAAGAAGTAACCTCATAATCCCGTGTCACTGGTGGGAAGAGGAAAATAAACAGACTTTACTCAAAGACAATGTTTTTATGAAGGGTAATGAGTTCCACAAATGACTTGCAGAAGGATGCAATGCCTGTTTTTTTTCCTAAAAGAGAAGGCTCCTGACCCGCTGGTTGCCGGTCCGTAAAGACAAAATCAGTATCGCCTCTGGATTTTTCTCCCTCACAAACAGCAGCCCGCGATAGAACAGCAGCGATTCTCCATTTGAGCATGACGCAGCTGCAATCCGCAGGAGCGAAATTTGAGATCGAAATGCATTGTTGTTTCGTGTTTTTTTTTTTTTTTTTTTTTTTTTTTTTTTTTTTTTTTACCAGCATGCTCGAAGCTGCAGCTCTGCAGCCCCGCTCGCCCCCCCACCGCCCCTCCCCTGCTGTCAGCGCAGTGACTGAGGAAATTGGGAATGATCGTCACTGACATTGTGGATGATTAAATGTGAATGAATGAGCACAGAGTGAACCGCCGCGTCCAGCACGCTGCGCTTTGTTGCTTTTACCTTTTTCCCTGCAGAATAGCGGATGAGAGGCGACCACCGTGCCTGTGTGGCGGGGAACGGTAATGAGTGGCAGGGAAGGGAGACGCAGAACAGAACACAGCCGAGGAATGACAGGAATTGAGAGGACAGAGGGAATAATTGGGAAACAGATGTGGGGAAGAAAGAAGCAAAGCACAGGTGCGGATGATAAGGGAATGGGACTGACATCGTGATCAGACAGTTCTAAGATGCTGCTTGTGCTTTCAAAAAAAAATCTGGTGCTGAGAATCTTTTCAAATGTGTCACATCCAATATTGGTGGCGAGAAGAGCTTGCTTTAACTTCCAGGGAAGGTTTTCTGAATCTGCGAGGAAAAAGCCGCCACATGGCCAAACGGGGGAACAGCAACGGAAAGTGTGTGGTGGTCTCAACTCGCGACAAAAGCATCAATCTGATCCATAGAAACAAACACACATCCCTCTTAATACGCTGAATAAGTGCACAGAGGGCTTATTTCCATATGCTTCTGTGTGCTGATTAGCTGCAGTTAAACTGTGACCGAATCAATACTTACATTTGGTAATAATAGCTCAATGATCACAGGAGGAGCTCTCTCAACAGCCTTTCATTGACTCAGCCATTGTTCCTATTGTCTCAGCACAATAACAATGCCGTGCAATTGTTGAGGCAGTTATGATCCGCTTGGTCAGCCCCGTGAAGCCTCGGGCGCAAAATAACTCCAGAGGCAACAATGGAAGCAGAACCATTTGCGTGCTGCGTTTTGGCACCGGCGCAGGACTGTCTGTTTCAAGAGAGTGTGCTGAAGTCTGTTTACTGCATAGATTTCCACGAGGCAATCCCTCATGTGTTCATTTCCACTGAAAGGAAAGAAGAAAAGAAAAATCTCCCTGGTGACACTGAGCCTGCACTTCTTTATCAGGGAAACGTCCTGAAACTTTCAGAACCGACTTCACTGGACCTTCACGCTTCGCAGCGACGCTCCAATCGCACATGATAATCTTTGTAAGTTTAATGGGACAGAGCAGGTCTCGCAGTGTCTGTAAAGAAAGGACAGGATTGATGAAGGTCACTTCCATTGAAAGAGCAAAAGTTATTTGGCTCTTTTATTCCTCTCCTGTTGCCTCTGACTGGCTGTGGATGATACCTCTCTCAGATAAAAGCTCCCATTTACACAATGTAAATGCATGCGTTTTGTGTTTTCATTTCAGAAAAGTTTCGGGTGAAACTGCACACTACTGCAGAGAACAATATCCTATAAACTACAATATGTTCTATTATGATAACATGGAAATTAAATAAATGATAATAGGGAAGACATTAATGGCTAAGCACCCATATAAACGTCATTTAGGTTTCCCTCAGGCTGTACACAAAGACTGTCCAATCACAGGCAGATTCACATGCACGTCCCACTTGTGTAACGTGCACAGTCAGAAGCATCTTGAATAGTTTCCAGATACTGAAAATTCATGTTACTGAAAAGTGCAGAGGCACTCACTCATTTCACATGTTTTGGATAATTCTCCAGCCATAAAATCGTGTTAAACAGCCTGTTCGTCTAAAACGTGTGACTAGCTTGTTTACAGTTCCTCCAAGGCCATAAGAAACACTCATAGATAACTATGAGCTTTTTATTTTCTCTTCAGGCTTAGGGGGAAAAAATAAAAACTTTTACGGAACTGAATCATTCATAATACATTCCGCTTTATTGGGTTTGTGGATGTCGTCCCTCAAGCAACCCCAGACAACACTGCATGCCCAGAATTCAAATATCCCTCAGCAGTGAACGGCAGATAAATCCAACTGCTATTCCAGGTGTGTTTTTGAGAGTGAGCACCTAAACAAAAAGGTTTGGACATTTTACAGCCTTCTTGATGTCCCGCTTTACCAGAATGCTTTGATTTATGGGATGTTTTCCACAATAATGTATGGACGACAACGCTTTAGTCCCTGACATGATATCCTATGGCTCTTCTGAATTTTTTATGCTACACCTCTTGGGGCTAAAAGTATCAGAGTATTATCAGCTGCACCATCATATCATCCTGAAACACTGTCAGGAGTTATTTATTCATGCAGTATTGTTATTTCCTCATGAAAAATAAGCGTTAAAATGCACATAGTGATTGTTTTTTTCATGTCCTGAGTTAATTGTTTTTACCAAGATGATATATACAGCATTTTTACTACATCTGGTGTAGATTAAGTTGTCTGTTGAGAAACCGTCCTGCAGCGAAAGGAATGGCGTCCTGCAGGAATCCACGTGGGAGAAGGTATAATCTTATTGCATCTATCTTTTGAGGAAAAAAATGCATGCATGTTGCAAAGAGTCATAGAGAGATGCATGCAAATGTTGCATTAAGATTTAAGAGGTTATTTAAAAAAATAAAAAAAATCCAAACTGGGGATGCACAGTAGTCACTTTTCAGAAAGACAAACACTGGTATGAGTACCCACCTTTAGGAACAAGCAAAACAAAAAAAAAACAAACACAAAATACCAATTTTAAGTAAAATTTAACTACTGATATTTTTTACCAATGGCTTATTAAATTTGGTGCCACGTACAATTCAGTCACAAGGCCTTTTCCAAAAGAGTCTATTGATAAGTGGTGAGGTCGTCGGGAGGTTTGTGCTTCAATCCAAGAATTCTAAGTGTCTCCTCAGGTTCAATAAGAGGCTGTGGTATATTTTATGTGCTACTCTAACAGGCCTGTACATCCTGCAGGAGTGAAGGGATGAGGCTCAGGCTGAATGTTTAAAATGTCCAAAAACCTCTAATCCAACCACCGCAGCGTCCCTTACGCTCATTACCGGCGAGCTGAAGCGTGTGCACAACACACAGCAGGCTCGGTCCTGCATCTGTCATACGGTAATCATGTGTAGAACGTAGAGCATCACAGGTGCATGAGCCCCAAAACTCTTTTGCATGGAGCTGAACGCAGAGTAAAATCCTCCTGGATCCACTGAGCAGTTAAACTAATGAGCAACGTCAGGCTGACTCTGCTTGTCTTCTTCAAACCATACTCTTTATTTCGTTTACACTCAAACTCCAGTTTTCTATCTGAAAGTTTGGTCTTTGTTCCATTCCTACTTTAACCATTTACCACATTAATAACTTCTCTTTTACTCAAATAAATTGTTATACTACAATAATATTTTGCCTGGTAATCCCACTGGCATAAACATTCTCTGCACGGAATCAAAAGTCGGGATTACAAAACACTGATACAAGTATCACAATAAAAAAAAACAATTGAGTGAAACACACTGCAATAAAACACAGAAAACACAAAACTCCCAAGAAAAGTATCGACATCCCTCCTTTAACAGCGTGAATGAAAGCCTTGAATAGATATTGACTTTTGTAGCTTAAGTTCTCTTTGTAAATTATTCCAGTATGAGAAGCGGAGTAATTTTACCAAATTTGCTCAAATCTCCAGTACAATGAAAACCAATCAATTTAGAAACATGAAGACTGAAATTAGTCCAACAATCACCATTTAACTGGACTAAAATTTAAACCAAGCCTACATCTGAACTACATTGAGAGATAAAACAATGTTTAACTATTATAAAACTTCTATTTATCCAATTTTGGGACATAAAGTTTTAGTGTTTTGTATAAATTGTTGTCAAGATTTCACATTATGAATGAAAATCCAATGGTATTTACCAATAAATATCAGCCAGAAGAAATAATCCTATGTTTTAGCCTGACTCTAAATACATGTTCCTTTTATTTCTCATGTTTGCACATAGCACTGGCTTTGATTCAAGTCAAGCCGAGTACGTCCAAAACATGAGCTACACCTGCTAAAATACTTCATTGTTTTCCACTAGAGTTTGTCTCTGGGCCAGACATTGAAGCAAACAATACTTGATAACCTGCCCACAGTGTCAATAACTTGGAATTTATCCAATCTGGTCCATGAGGTTGTTTGTTTGCCACGGGCCAGTTCGGGGCTGATTGAAGTGCCAAAGCTTTGTGATTAGTCTGACGAGGTCCTGAGTGAGACAAAGAGGGAGAGAGCCAGAATCTATTTCTGGACCAAACTCTGCCAGAGTTCCCTCAATGTCCGCCATGTCGGTATCAAAGCAGAGAGTAATGACAGATGAAAAACGCATCGTGTTTGTCTGAAGTTTTATTAAAGGTCATTCCTTTGTTTTGAGTAAAGATAGTGTTCAGTTGATCCCAGGAATCTGGGTGTTTCATGACACAAAGGAATAAAATACCTTTAAGACCCTGCAGAGCTCCAGAGAAGTTTATATACCTCGAAGCATCCTTTGTGTGCCTTTTCTGCTTTTTCATCTGGGAGATGATTGAGGTGCAATAGTTCCCACAACCTATCAAACAGCTTCTCATTTCCTTGTAGTCTTGAACTTTCATTGGCAAAACCTTGATACTTTCCCAGTACCGCTGGTTAAAGACGGTGGCCCTGGATTTAACTCACTGAAAAAGAACACATCTTGCTAAAAGAGAAGATTTACTACAACGTTTTTTTGGGTATGTATAAAAAAAAGAACTGACAGGTTCAATAGGAGCAAGCCAGGATGTTTGAATATTTCTAATATTTTTGTTGAAAATGTCTGAGACCCTGTTGCACAAAAAAAATAAAACACCTACATCCCCATTATTATTTTTAATTAACAGGAAACCCCAGACCGCAGGTTACAAGCAACAATGTCCCATGATTAATATTAATGCCACATTTTATTTTTGTTAAGCTTCAAAACGCTTTAAAATACTCTTGTCGTTGAGTTAGTATGACGGTTCCTTACCGCAGCACTTCAGACTGTTGCTTTTGTTTACATGGAAAGCATACTGCAGCAGTGAATGGTAAATGTAAATGGGTTTCACTTACTAAGCATTTTCCACCTCTTGAGCAGTCCTCAAAGCACTTTACACTGTTAATCACATTCACCCATTCACAT
This sequence comes from Salarias fasciatus, assembly GCF_902148845.1. Taxonomy (NCBI): domain Eukaryota; kingdom Metazoa; phylum Chordata; class Actinopteri; order Blenniiformes; family Blenniidae; genus Salarias; species Salarias fasciatus. Next base: position 13,924,134 of record NC_043760.1, read on the forward strand.
ACATATTCATACAGTAATGGAAGTGGCTGCCGAGCAAGGCACTCAGCCCATCGGGAGCAGTTTGGGGTTCAGTGTCTTGCTTCAGGGACATGTGGATCATCTGTCGCAACCAGAGAGCCAATGTGATCAATCCAGTTTACTGTCATTTTGTTATATCTTGAAAATTGTTTTCAACTGATACTTGGTTCGGCCGGTGTTCGAAGGACAATCACACTACCGAGGAGAACGTACAGGTTACTGAGCCGAAGATGCCACGCTATAGGATTATCTCCTCCTAACTCAGAGAAACCTTGTACTTTTGTAAACAAAAGCTTGTAAAAAGAATTTGCTGACTTGCACTCTTATGAGACTTTTTCTTAGGATTTGGCATAATTCATATAAATCCAACAGAAAAGTTTAAAAAATTGTGTCGTGCAGAAAGGAAGAAAGTTGAAATGCGTTGAGTTACACTCTGATGATCTCAAGGGCAATTCTACAGTATATACCTGCCTCAGACAAAAATACATTCATCGCATCCTCCAAGAAGAAAGCCATAAAGAAAGCAATGAATCAGAAATAAGTGTGGGAAATAAAAGGATGATGGATGAATACAAATATGAGAAAGCTTGAAACTCAGAATTATAAAAGCGGAGGGACTCTCTGAGGTGGCAAGGCCAGGAAGGACAAACCCGATAACAACATAACGGATCGCACAGGTAACCAAAACACACATTCTCATTTCTGGCCTCCCTTCATCTTCCCGCTCGGTGGACTCTCTCCTCATAACAATGTTCAGAATATAAATCCATACCCCCTCTCTGTTTCCATCTCTCTTACTCTATGATAAAACAACTCTTTCCATGGCAGAGTGCTTGTGCAACACGACTTGCTCCCGGCCCCGAGGCTGTCAGGCATTAGCCACGCTAACATGGATCCTGACAGAAAGTGGAATTTATTGCTTCACTTCAGTCCCTTTCGCCGGCTACAGATTCCCCACTGGTCATTTAATGGGAAATGGTGATGAAAATGGTGAATGACATGAGTAAATATTTTTAGGTAGCTGACTTCAAATATTTATGTCGGAGGCGCCCCGCTGCGTCGGCGCAACTGAAACTGCAGCCGGGCTCAGGAAAGTGGCGGCAATTGAAAACCAATAGACTGTGAGAGTCCGGCCCACTACAGAGATACAGTGTTTCAAACACATCCTCTGGCATACAGCCACATTTTCCGAACAAATAACTACCTGGAGGCAAGTGATATGAGATATGACCTTAGCACTGAGTTCTATTCTTTGCTTCTCCAATAGAAGTCTGCAACCTTCAGAAACCGAAGCAGCCAATTTTATCTCCTGCTGCTGCTGCTGCTGCAGGAAAACCTGTTGAAGCAGTCAAAAGACTCGAGTGGGTCAAATCTATGGATCCATCAAAAAATATTAAATAATCTCCTGGCTGATTAACACTTTCGAGTCCCATTTACGCAACATTTTCAAGCGAAAATAGAAAACTTCTGTTGCGTTTTGGTGCGTTCTCCCGGCACTTTGTAGCTTTATAGTTGACAGTTAACCGTAATAACAGTCCAACTTCTTTGTCTGAATCTGCCATTGTTGTTTTTAGTGTATTGTTCTCTGAAGATGGGGCTTTATTAGCCACTTTATTTAGGCACACTTGTTCAAGTAATGTCAACACACATAGCGATCCAGCCAATCACACTGAAGCAAACCAGTGTCAACATCAACATGAACTGCTGAAATTCAAAGCAGAATGTGGAAGAAAGTTGATTTTGGCAACTTTTGAATCCTGGTTCACAAAGAATGAAGGAAAAAGCGGTCATTTGTTTTAGGCAGGAAGATATATTTAACCTTCAAAATATAGATATACTTTTAACAAGATTAGAGAAGAGCAGTTGAAAAAAAATACAAATATTTTAATGCAATTTTCAGTTGGCATATTCTTTTTCAACATAACCTTTTTTTTTCTTTCGCTTGCAGATTTCTCTCCACATGTTAAACACACATGCACAGTGCGATCAGTCCAAACTGAATTTAACGCTGTTTTTTTTTTTGTTTTTTTTTTCCAAATCTAACAATAATTATTTGAAATTGCAGTGACTGAGTCAGAAACTCAACAACAATCACCTGCAAAGAACGACTCTGTACAGGGTGTAATATAACTGAAAAAATACAATTCAATTTGTTCATCTGAAAGATTATCAGACGAAATATAAAAAAAGAATGTACAGAACGTGATTTTGTGAAACCTCGAGAGAGCCACTACACAGAGCAGACCTCTGATCTAGAACCTCAATATCTTTGCTAGCAGGGAAGATAATGAGTACACTCACTCACAAATGGATGAAGTTCACCTGTTCAGCGAGCGAGATATCCATTTTACTGTGTGAGAGGGAGAGTTCACCTCTCCGAAGAGGCTGCCATCGCTGACTGTGCCGCTGACTCACACCACGGGCAAGGCATTGACCGCCCACGTTGGGGGGTGGGGGGGGGGGGGTGAATATCATATCAGCCACCTGTGATTTATTGGACTATCGAAAGCCCCGTCCACACAGGAAGTCCTGAAAAGTAAGTGTTGTGTGCAGTGGATAAACATACTGCATCAAGGAAAAAACGGGTCAAACAAAGTGCAAAAAGAGGAATGTTCTTTCTCACATCTTCATTCAGGAGCTTTTCTTTAAATCTGTGGACTGGAACACAGTTCGGAACAGCTTTCTCCACAGTTGCACGGGCACTCTGCTTTGATTTGTTGAAGACTGAATTACGCGAGCAAATACAACATGACAGTGCATGCATGATGCCAAATTGGCTTCACACCACAAGCAAATTTGCTCCAATCTTAAGTGCATAGTCGAACAAAGAGCCCCATCCTGTGCAATGGATCTGCAAAGAAGAGAGAAGGCCTTTTGCTTTAAAGGTGCACGTTTTCCAATACAAGTTTGATTCAAAAAACCTTGTAGAGCTGTATGAGATATGTACTAAACGCAATGATACTTCTATAATCTATAACATAGATGATTCAGGAGAGCTATAAATTCAAAGGAAATTCTAATGAAAAAACTGGTGTAGTGGAAATGAAAGGCTATGGAAGCAAAAGCCACCAGTGAAAAGAAAGGAAAGACATTTTCAACCATTTATTCTACAAAGGAAAAGACACACTGATGCAAAGATGAAGAGAAACATATCATTTTCAGGATATATGAGAAACCTGTGTCTCTTGTGTTTGGTCTTTTTGGACAGCCTGTACCTCAGTTTGTAGGCGGTTGCTTTCCCATCCCAAGGTTGGCAGTTCAATCCCTGATCATGTTTCCCACAAAGTTTATTCCATTGGTTTGTGAGAACCTTGAATGACAGTTGTCACAATTGGTGTGTGAGTGTATGGCTGTGTGAGCAAATGTTGGTAATGTGGCACTTCATGTGAGGCATGCGAAAATGCTCAAGTGGTACAATGTGCTCTACAAGGAAACTCCACTGTTTTATACTTTAAAATTCTCAAATAGGTGCATTTTATGCCAGTTTCACACTTTATAACTGCTTTTCATTCTGTATTGATAACCTAAAATACCATCTTTAAATCACAGCCGTGAAATAAAGTCAAAAATAACTGTCATATGAAGGATTATAATAAAGGTAAAGATAAATTGTGCTCATTAAAAGTCTTGTTTAGCCCCAAAGGCCAAACATCGACAGTGTATCCATTTTCTTTCTTTGTTAGTATTTTTGTTTCACAACCAGAGACATTCTGTATTTTCAGATTAATGAAAATAGAAAAATATTTTCCTCTGACAACATTCTGGTTAATCTAAAAATAAATAAATAAACCCCTGACAACTAACACTTGAATACTGTAGCTGCTAGGCACCATCTGTGTTTAACACCTGGATATGATTTAGACTGTGGAAAATAGATTGATGAGCCAGTCAGTCACTGTGCTGGAGGTGTTTGAGAGCATTAAATCAAGCAATGTACTGTATGCACTCTGTCAGCTCCACTACGACTGTAATCATGTTATACAGCATCATGTCTTCATTGCCGACACAAAATGACTTTGTCCTTGTGGTTGGAGTCATAATGAAATCTTTTTTGTTGTTGTGCGCGGATTTTACAGATGCCTCAATCAAACTCAAGCATTGTCCAGAAAGGACAGCGTGCTGCCTGCGCCACACACTGGACCTTGGGCCAGATTTTTTTTTTTCCAGATGTGGAGGCCTCATCACACTAACATAACAGTCATAATGAGGACCGCCATATTGCATTTGAAGCACTTTGTTCTCACACTATCCCGATAGCCTGGTACGAGCTACAGAAGACCATCAAAGCTGCAAAGAGGAAAAACTCACAAAAGAGAGAATTTTTTGTTGAATTTGTATTTATGAACATGCAAATGCAATTGATGTTTGCAGTGCTGGGAAAATTCTAGAATTTCTTTTCAGTAAATCAGTATTAATCAAATGGGTTTTCAACTCTTTTGCTAATTTCATGAGATGTACCTGCCTGTTATTAGAATAAATCATGTGTTGTATCCAGAGTTTCTTCATTTATCAAATCCTAATCATGTGAAATGTGATTTTCACAACTTTTCACTACTGGATATTAAGACTGAACTGTCATGGCGGATCGATTGCATTTTCGTGCAAATGGAACCGCAGGAGAACACGCTGTCATTTCCAACAGTAAGACACCAGGAGAAGAGCGACCACAGATAAAATAGTCTCTGTATGAGGGAGGTGAGTCAGTGTGGCAAGATTACAGTTGCTAATGTGTAACATATCACACCTCCATGGTAAAATGTCAGCTTGCTCCGCAAAAGCATTCCTATTTATGTAGCTGCAGATTTTTTTTCTTTATTTTTTTTTTTTTTACATCTTGATTCTGATGAAAGCATAAAAGCTGGGGTCTGGAACGGTCTTTGTTTTATTCTGTCGAACACTGTTTAAAAGGGGGGCAGATGAATCACTATCTTGACAGATGTGAACAAAACCAACTGTGCCAGTGTAACTGCGCGCTGTCAGACAGTCGAGGTTTTATGTGATAGATTCTGTGACGAGAAAAGAGCTCAAAGTGAGAGCCAAACTTTCACACCAGCATCTTCGTGGCTGAGCAGGGGTGACGGGTGATGCCGAACCGAAAAGACAAAAGACTTGTTTAGTCTGCATTAATTTTATTTTTTTCTGCACACATGTTGTACCCAAACAGCTTATACTCTTATCTCTTAATCTTAGCTATATCAAATAAATATTAAAACATTTTCATTGTTTATTTAGAGTGTTTCTTACTTGGTTTCTTCATAGTTGACCCAGATTAGCTTTTTGTCGTCTTTTAATCACCATAGTTCAAAGTGCTTCACAGTAAGTGACAAGCTAAACTACAGATAAAAAGAAAAAAAAAATCTTGCTAAGCAGGAGCTTAATATTACAATTGCTTTTTTGTTTATTTTTTGAAGCAAATTCATCTTTTTGTAGCATGTTAATATTTTAACAATTTACCAAAAACTCATAGATTAACTTGTAAAAGCTTCCCATAAAATGTAAATGTGTGGAATTTTTTATTGGAAGTAACAAAAAGACTGCAAATGTTTCATGAGTTCTGTGCATTTAACCGTTAATAAATGTGACTCAATACATTATCTGTGATACACCAAAGAAGTAATAACTTTCCAAAATTATATCTACGCATTTAACTTGGCAGCTTGATAGAGAGTGTGGAGATTATAACTTCAGAGTGCCAAAAACAGAGATGAACTTAAAATAAAAGACAACGCCACGTGCAGTGCAGTATTTCTCTATTAAAATTACAACTGCTGCATCATTAGGGTCAAATACTGCACAGGGAACGAGGATCTTTTTAAGAGATGGAACTTTATTATATCATCAAACCGCGTTCGACTGGTGATTCAGCTTAATTGCAACCCGCACTGTTTGGCTGTAAAAGAACTGACGAGTTCTGATTTTATATCGTAGTTAATAAGGCCACGTGAGGCATGCATAGCATTTAATGGTGTTTACAATGTCACATGTAAGGGATTGGCAAATATGTGTAATTGTTATGCAAAACATGCTGGTGTTAATCAAGGCGGTGATGCAAACAGATTAATCAAAGTGTTGCACTAATTGCTAATGGAATAATTTTCACATTATTGGAGTGGGCTGGCAACAAAGGTCAGCATCAGGGTCTCTGTTTTTAATGTGGGAGGCTCCACTAAAGTGATACGGTACTGAGGGGGCTGGAATACTGAATTTTTAATATCATTAGAGGACAGCAACAATGAGGTGTCAATCCACGAGGCGTTTGATGTCGATGATATAACATACTCTCACTGTCAGGGGGTTGCTTAATCATGTGATCAATAAAACAGCAAGAATCTAGTGTCAACTCGGATTGAATGCATGGATTTGTAGCTCCAAGATTGCTGCTGAATAAAACTCAAGTTGTTTGACAACCTCATGACAATGACTACTTGTGATGTTGGCAAAAAAGTAATGGTGGAAAACCAATTAACTGAATGAAGTATTTCAATCCAGGCAAATACACACATTCAATGCAACCTTATTTCCTCACACCATTTAACTAGGAACCATTGTACCTATGTTTTAAAACTTTAGTTTATTTATTTATTTATTTAACATTTATTTATAGAGGAGTAGCCCCTTGAGATGCACCATCTCGTTTTCAAGGGGTTCCTCTTAAATAAATGACAATTAACAAAGAGAGCATGGCATAAATATGGGCCAACCATAATAATCATAATACAACGAATTAGCAAGAGAACTACACAAAACCAAAAATACAAAACACGACATCCACGCGCGCGCACACACACACACACACACACACACACACACACACACACACACACATACACACAGCTGTCATGAATCAGCCAACTCCCCAGCCACTGCCACCACCGCATCATGCACAGAGTAAGACATATGGAACCATCGGACTCCATTGTATTACAAGTGTCAGTTTTTAGCATATAGCACAGTTTTTAGTATATAACATTGGTTTTAAAAAATAAAATGCATGGTAATGCACAGATATATAAGGAAAAGGAAAAAAAAAACACAAAACAAGCACAACAAAATTAAGTAACAAACGCATCAGTGCATACAGAATGAATAAGTAAATAAAGCTAAATAAAACAGGGTTTATTGTGAACTGGGCAGGGGATCCACAGCTGCATTCCTCCCCCCTGCCCAATGAGCAGAGGGTGACCGAGAGGAATGAAATACCCGGAACCCTCCCCAAACCTGAAAGGGTTGACAGGGGAAGTGAAGGCTTGTAGAGTAGTGTAGCCAAGCCTCCGCACTACCCTTGAGGTGTGGAGACAGTCGGGATATGTTTAACTAAAAACACGAACAGACATTTTGAAGAAATGAGAAAACAGAATTTCGAAACATTTGAATTGAGTTTATTGAGCGAATATGTTCGGGAAGGTTGTTCCAGTCTTGAGGAGCTTTTACGTTGAAAGCTAATTTTCCAATTTCTAACCAGGTTCTAGGAACATTCAGATAAATTTGGTCATGATGACGTAAACCATAAGGAGTACTGAAAGGCACTAAGTATCTTTTCAAATAAATTGGGTAATCGAGGTGTATGCATTTGTAAATAAACCGTAACCAATGACACTGTCTTCTCTGAGAAGGAGGAAGCCATGACAGCTGCTCATACAGCTCACAGTGGTGAGTCAGATAAGGACAACGAAGAACAAAACGACAGTTTGTTGTAGACAACATCCAAAGTGTGCAAATAAGTTTGAGTCGTATTTAAATATACTATATATGCATAGTCCAACATGGGAAGCAGCAATTGTGTAACTATTCTTTTCCTAATTTGAAAAGTGAAACAATTTATGGATTGATATAGTTTTTTTAAACGATAATTCAGTTTGTTAGTAATGTTTTGTACATGTAGTTTAAAAGAGAGATCTTGTTCCAACCACACTCCAAGGTATTTAATGGAGTCTGTAGATTGAAGAGGAGAGGAATCCAAAAAAATATAGACTAAGGTTATTTTCCGGAGTATCTATACACCATCGCTTAAACAACATAGAGTATGATTTAGTTTTGTTAAGGAGTAATTTATTATATGACAATCACTGCTGCACAGAATCGAAATCATCCTGCTGAGATTCATTTATTTCTGAAATAACAGGTCTGGAACAATAGATGACTGTGTCGTCTGTATAGAGATGTATATCACAATTTGTGCAGCAAAGTGGTAAGTCATTAATAAATATTGAAAACAACAAAGGCCCAAGAGAAGAACCTTGGGGAATCCCTTTATCAATTCCAATAAATTTAGATTGAGTGCCTTGAAATGACACACGTTGGCTGCGGTGGTGTAGAAGGGACAAGGAGATCAAGCTGCAGGGTAGAAGCCGTCCTACCAACCCAACCTGAGCAGATTGGGTTCCACGTCAGACTTGCTTCTCAGGTGCAGCTTTTGGGTTACACATGAATTAAACCACAATAACGATGATTGATCAAGTCCAATAGCATGCAATTTGTCTAGAAGTAAATAGTGATCTACAAGATCAAAAGCTTTAGTTAAATCGAGAAAAATAGCGCCAGTACACATACTATTGTCAAAATTATGAAATATGTCATTAGTAAATTTCAGAAGAGCTGAAGAGGTGGAAAAATATTTTCTAAACCCAGACTGGCATTGAGACAAGTTATGTCTGGCAAGATGATTAGATAACTGATCAAAGACAATTTTCTCAAAAAGTTTTGCAACACAATTAATTAATGATATAGGTCTATAATTATTAATGTTTTGCATATCTCCTCTTTTGTGCAGGGGGATAACTTTACAGGCTTTCCATGCATAAGGCACTGTGCAGGTTGAGAAGAACATATTGAAAAGTTCAGCTGGAGGGTGGGAGAGAACATTTGCAGCAAGTTTGATATATTTGCTCTCAATGCCGTCAGGACCAGGTCCTGCACTTAAAGATAACTTGCCTATTGCCTCCAGGACCTCAGCTGAGGTGACGTGTTTAAACATGAAAGAGCTATTGCACGGCAGAGAGTTAACTATTGAGTGAGTATATGAAGGGGGAGGAACCTCTGGTGTTTGGGAAAAATGCAAACTGAAAGCATTAGCGATGGCATTAGGGTCATTAGTAATTTCATTATTAATCAACATATTATTTACAGAGCTATTTTACTTGCCTATCAAAGAGTTTACTTTTTGCCAAAATTGTTTAGGATTATTAAAGTTGTTTGTCAGACTGTGTTTATAATAATCAGCTTTTGCATTTCTTGTTTGTGTAATACATATGTTTCTTGATTTTTTTATATCCCTCCCAGTCTGTCAGTACTTTTGTTTGTTTATATATTTAGTTTTATATTCACCCTGACATAAAGTTACAAACTGACACAATATGATGTTGTTGCAGTTACTGCTCAGACATAAATGTTCAGACATTGCGTGTATGTAGAAAAGTGGGAGAAAATACAACTTTTCTGAAATGCTGCTGCTGTGTCTGTGCACTTCAGCCGTTCTAATTACGTCTAGAAGTAGATGGACAAAGAATTTACTTCAAAATCTCACTTCTTATCTATGAAGATTTGGATGGTTTTGGTTTTCTTGTAGAAAATCGAACATCCAGATACCTGAGGTCCTAAAAAGTGTTTTCAGTCAGAAGAAACAAGGAGAAGCAGTTTTTAGTTCCTGACCTGTGGAACAAACTACCTGGACACCTGCGCACTGCCCACTCTCTCTTCTTTAAAGCAGGACTTTAAACTCTACTATACGCCCAGGCTTTCAAATAAACAACAGATTTACTTAGCTATACCCCCTTTTTTGGCTTAATGTATTCTCCATTTAAAGTCTTAATCTCTTAACATTAATATTCTTGATTACCTTGTTGCCAGGTATTTATAATCTTTCTCTATGTTCTGCGAATTGCCCCGTGTCTGAACAGTGCTGTATAAACACATTTGCGTTGCTTTGTCTTAAGCAGTATGGATACCAAGTGATAGATTAAAAAAAGCAGTCTCACACAAAAAGCAACGTGCCTAACTTAAGAGCCAGTATTTTATTTGTTTTACTTTATTTTTATGCCTTCAGAGTGGTTTGCTTTTATTTCTCTAAATATCCTAGTGATCTCATATCTGATCTGATATATACAAACTGATGGGAAAATTTGTTAAAATATCTCTGCTAGTCAGAACAGTGACATGCTGCTTTCACGTTTTACTTTTTTTTAATTATGTTTTTTTTAATTACTGTTTGGTTTTTATCTAAATTCTTCTCCCGAGGTCATCAGATGGTGCTGAGAGCATAACCTTAAAAACAAGAAAAAAAAAAAAAAAAAGAACATCAATCTGACAGCATGAGCGCAAGATTTAAAAAAAAAAAAAAAAAAAAAAAGTGCTGCGAATACTCATAATAGACACAACACAACACATTATTGTCAACACTGCACGGAAGTGTTTCTTCCTGGAGGACACTTGAAAGAGATGAACATTTCGCCAGTCTGGACACGGCTGTTGTTGCCTCAGTTTGTGACTCATGATGTTTTTTTGAAGTCGGCGATCCATCTGTGGTGTTGCAAAATGAGCTGGAATGATATTTTTTTTTTCTTTTTTATTTATCTGTTTTCCAGACGTGTTCATTACTTCTGAGAGTCCTCTGGAAGGCCGTTCAGTGTGTTCTGTGAAATCTCAATATGTTTCCAAAAAGCTTCACGTGTGTCTCCATCTCAGCAGAGACGCACTTTTTAACCTTTCACAGGAAAACTTTCCAAATTTCTAAACTTTTAATATGTGTGTGTCTTCTAAACTGATGGCAATATTCGAAGATCTTATAAATAAAATGTGCTAATTATTCAGGCAGCAGTTCTTACTGCTGTGCCCCTGGAAAAAAAAAGTTTTGTTCATGTTTATAAGATGAAAAAATTGGAAAAAGTCTGCTTGACCAGTAGTACTACAAAGAAAGAACTACCAAAAAGTGAAGGTAACTATTTGTAAATATACACCCAATAAGTCTCTTATTTACAATATATTTGGTAAATAGATTGCATTATAAAAGAACAATTCACAACAGTGTATAGACTTGGGGTGTCAAACATCAGGTCTGTGGACCAGAACTGGATCACAGCCTGTCGAACCACCAAGCAAACTGTTAGAATTTCAAAAACATCAGTGTTTGAACATGTTTCTTTAAAGCCACTTTTCATAATACATAATGCAAATACTACATTAATATTAAAAGCACAATGTGAGTCTATTAGAGAAACATTTCATTAGAAATGGTGACATATGATAAGTAATCAGATTGGTTTTATATCACTTTCTGGCAGGTATTTTGTCATGTTTGAAACAAGAATATGTATTTTCATAGATGGACTTGTCTGTGTACAAAAAAATCTTGCATCAACCTTTTAGGGTTTAACTTTTTAATGTGACACTTGATTGGTTTAATAATTTCATTCTGTCAAGTCACTTGTTTCTGTTGGTTACAGTGTGAATTTTACTTCCCTATAAACAATTGTCCATTCTGAATACAAACTTCACAGACGACGATGATGGAGATGATGCTTCATTCAGAGTGAACCAAATTAATATATACTATAATATAGTATGCACATCAAGAAAGTGCCATTAAAAAAAATCTTAATCCCATGAACACCTGAATACGGTCTTGTCTGAATAATCGTTTAGTGACTTTTTTTTTTCTTGTGCGCATTCCACTTCTACTGACAACAGATCTCGACTTCCTTTCTCCTGAGACACTGAGGGACAAGCGTCGCCTGGATTAAAACTAAGTTCACTTATCTCTGCCGTGTAGTTCATTCTTGAAGCAGATGTGAAGCAGAGGTCGAACATCGACATCTCGGCTTAGCTGAGTGAACAATGCACTCGGCGAACAAGCCGATGAACAAAGGTCTTTGTTGTATGACGGTTCACTGTTTTGTTTTGTTTTTTGTCTGATTTTCTTAGGCGAATTATTGATGATTGATGAACAGAGATGTCACCACATTGATTTGTGATCACTTCTCAACTTCTTTATGGAAAAGACCTTAAACCAGGAGGTGATTGATGTTCGGCAGTGATCCCTTGCTAGACCTTGGAGTGACACAGTCATTTTGCTCATGTGCAAAATCTGGAAATTCATTTGATTGATTGGGATTAATTGATGAGGCTTCCACTTGCCTGACTGACTTCTATCACAGCACAGTCAAGTGCTGTTCATGCATGTACTCTGTTATTGCATATGCTGTGTTTTTGTTTGGTGACCTTGTTTAACCTGAAAGTCACTACTAAATCAAATGTATTATTATTATTATTATTTAAACAAAGGCCAAGGGCTTTATACAGGAAGTAATGTTTTCAGTTCGGTTTCAATACTGTTACTGCTGTGGTAAATTGTTCTTCTTCTGCAGATGAGTGAATAGATGTACGACAACAACAACAATGGCGGGATGGAGTTTCAGGACTCATAGCCCTTATTCTCCTGGAGCCTGGTCGGTTTGTAGTTGAGTCACCTGGGATAGCAATTGAAGTTGGTCATCTGAACAAATGTCAGTCAACTCATCATTGTTATTATTTACAGCATATTCTTCTCTGTGTTTTTTTTTTTTTGCTTAATTACAAAATAACAGCACCCACTAGTGGCCCGGCATACAAACTACACAATTTTCTGCTATATTGATACAGTTTTTGAAACATTGCCATGCAAACGCAAAACCTTTCTGACATGAAAATGAAAAAACAATGTTCTTTCACTTGAAATTTCATGTAAATACTGCCCACTGACAGTAGTAAACGCCAATGTATACTAAAGTTTTAAATGAAAATTCCATCTGTGGGCTGCTTCAGACAGTTTCACATTTGTAGTGAGAGAGATGTGACCTTCGCTAACGAGTCGGTCATTCTGTGAATGACGAGAACCGTTTCACAGCTGCCAGCGAGCCGTCCGTATGTGCAAATTGCCCACGCTTTCTTCACTTGTCACCTGTGTGCCTGATGAGTCTGATCTGTCAGCTCTGCCTTCACGTGAACGACTGATGACGTCTCCGAGTTTGAGTTGTCCATCGCATGCGCCATTCACTGGAACGCAGCAGTCAACTCAAAGGAGAAGTGAGTGGAAACGGGAGCGGTACCGGGGTTTTGGACTTACTGGTTTCCCTGTTCGCTGGTGACTATTTTTCGTGTCCCTTGTTGCTGCTACATGTTAAAAACGCAACAGTCGGTCGTTTTATGAGTCTCATTTAAACATCTGCCTCAGCTGCCTGCCTCATCCCTCAGCTGAATAAAGCAGCATAAAAGATGGATGGATTAGGTCTCTGACACAATCAAATGTTAGTTCCAAATAGGTCTGAATTCCATTTAGACATTCTGTTGAATACAGATTACCGCAGCCATCTACCACTAAAATTGAGTCTTAATTGGAGGCTGTAGTTCACAGGGAAGTGGGGCACCACATTCATTGTGATGACGACAGCGGTATTACACTGACTTGATAATAGGATTTTAAAAAGTGTGGCCCATCTTCAAAGATCTCTGAAAATCAGGGTGCAAAAAACATGTAGCACACTTATTCAGTGTGCTCCTCACCTGGCAAATTTGGACCATTTTTCAACATGTGGTAAACAGTCTGGGAATAACAACACTCGTTTTTGTGTTCGTAGTCTGGTCGTCCAGAGAGAAGAAAATAAATAAATAAATACAACTGCACACAAAAAGCCAGGCAGGCACATTTCCTGCAGCAAGGAGCATTCAGCACTTCGGAAACAGTGCGAGCAGGAGCCACTGGTCACGGGAGGCTCTTTATGCTATGTGCCATTCAGCAGGTGAGAATTTACTGGAGAGGCACAACATATTACTGTCTTTCTCCAGCCAAAAAGACACAGTAAGAGCCTCAGCACAGGCACAGCTGGCCGGCTTTCATGTGCCTCTGGGCTTATGTAAATACCCTCTCTGTGCCGAACATGGGTAAACAGCCTTATCACCTTCCCCACCAGGTTTGAACATCGGGTGCCTTCTATTCACTTCCACCCATCGGATGTCGGACAAGTCCACATGTTGGGCTTATTCATTAAAATCCACCAGGGAAATATGCATGGAGGGATGTTCTTCACCCTCTTTTTTTAATGCTTAAGAGAAAAGGCACTGCAAAATTAGTATAAACGCTAATTGTGATTAACTAGAATAGAAGATGCATAAACTTCAGCATATCATTGGAAATCCTTTTTTAGGCTGATCAATCTGTTACTTAAAATGGGACACATGCTTTTCATGCACCTTGATTTTACTCACTTTATTATGCTTTCCAACAGTAAATCCTCTAGAATATCAGGGAGTAAATCATTTTCAACCTTGATACTTTGCTTGAAGCAAACGGTGATGAGGTGGTCGCTCAGATTTAGTTGTGCACCAGTAGTCAGAGTAGCAGACAAAACACCGTGAGTGCTAACAACCTAGCATTAGTTAGTGGGAGTTTGTAAAAACATGCATAATTCAACAATTACAGAAGGTTTTTTTTTTTGGGACATCTCATTGTATTTTGCACCAGAATGTTTCATTAAAATCAGCTTTATGTTGAGATTATAGTCATTTTTATTTTTATTTTTATTGGTCCAGCCCACTTATGATGAGCCCTGGCTTCATGTGGCCTCTGAACTAAAATGTTTTTGACACCGCTGTTGGAAGTTCTTTGTGTCGGGAGGTGACAGAAGCGAGGGACCACCTGCTTCAATGAGCTTTTTGCCAAACAGAACCCCGTTTCCATTAGTTCTTCCATAACTCAATTTAGATTGACAGTGACCAGCAACATCATACAAGAGCAGCAGCTTTGGAGGTGCTTTGATCAGTGTGATCTGACTTGGGAACTTCTTTTCATGGACCTGGAAACTTTACAAATCTTCTTACTCAATGAAGAATGTATCATTACAAATACTATGATTTAAAACTTCTAATTATTCAGGCTTATATTAATACTTAATACCCTGAAGGTAATGCTCAGGTTCGATATGGTTCATCAATTCAATTATAGAAACAGTTATGTTGTTTTAAACACTATTTTGGCTTCATATCGTGACTTCAAGCGACCTTCAGAACACCTGGGGGAGGTTAAAATTCTGGCTTGTACTTATTCCAGCCAAATTCTCAATATTATTCATGTCCACTGACACTGTTTCACTCTGTACAGTCTCTGAATTTGTTTCTTCTGTCAGTTTTGTGAATACTACTGTTTACGTTTACAAGATACCCGCTTTAGTTCAGGATAATTCTGAACATGAACAAAAACATGATTCTGTCAAAGAGAAACCGAGCCAAAAAAAAAAAAAAGCCTAGTGCCTCTTGTTTGTCTCATGAAATCACTTGTGTTTTGCTGCTTCACTGGTTAGTCCCACTAAACGTCAAAAGACCCCAAGCTCTTTTTAAACAGTCTGTTTATCACCTGTTGGCAGCTTTAAGGAAGCCTCAAGGCCTCAGCATGGTGTCAGGGAAAATGGGTGCTATTTGTGCACGGAATGTAACAATCATTGTGTATTTCATGATGCAAGGCAGCCTCTCATCTGCGTTCAAGTCTCTTTGCAACTGCAATCCCCAGAAAACATGAGGTGCTGTCTGACATGCAGATGAAACAGAGAAAAGTATGAAAATTATGTTTAAATGATATTGTATACAGGCAGTACAGTGGTGGAGCCTCTCTTGCAAGAGTGACTTGCAGGAAGTCACTCTTTTAACCAACTCGTTCACATCACATTTCAAGTGAGAACAAATCTTTTGTTTTGTGTGTGTGTGTGTGTGTGTGTGTGTGTGATTTCATTTAAGGAAAGTTTTGCGCTGACACGGCACCTTTTTTTTGAAAACAATGTTCATTCACACAGCAACAGTAAAAACACTGAAATCAGTACAGTTACCATGTTAAACAACTAGTTGGTGCTATTTGTCTGTGTAATGAAGCCACACACACACACACACACACACACACACACACACACATAGAGTGATACATTTTCAACATTAGCAATGGGAGTACATCAACATTTGTATGGCTAGACGACCACGTTGCATTGCTGTTCCAGGTGACTCTCCATTATAAAACTACCAATTCCGAGGTGAACATGCTGGGAGTCGTGACACTCTGGAGGTAAACATTGTTGTTATTGTTCAGTTGTAGAAGAAGTCTTTACTCCTGCGGCAGTAGGATAGTTTCAAAAAAGTTCTGTTTTCATCTGTCTACATGATGAGAGTTTGAGAGTTTTTGAAAACATACACTTTGGGAGCCAAGCTTTGATGACCAAAACACAATGAAAGGTTTTCCATTTTCACTTGAAGGGCCCTTGACTGATAGTGTCGAGATTAATTTGTAACTTTAGATTGCCCATGGAATGAATGTATGTGCGTGTAACCAGCTGTCTCTGTGTTTGCTTTTTGTCCTGAGTAATCTTCATTCATTCTTTCTTGATAAGAGAACTTCAGCTGCTTGATAGTTTCTGGGTCTCTTCCTTCCTGTTTGGGTGTGAGGGTGGACTGATGTACTTGCACGCCAGTTTTTCCACGAAGGAACTATTTGATATACGCAGAAACAATCCGTCAAGTTTTGCACAGACGTATGCTGCTGTCCGCCCCACAAATGCACGTTTCTTTTAAAATGCAACATTAAGAAGGAATATAATTCACGTTCCAGTAGTGTAAGATTTACTGCCAAGAAATATTATCAAAAGAAAATAATCCACCAAACACACATTTCCTTCTCATTTCAGTGTAGTTTATGTACAATTAAATCAGTATTTGGTTACATATTCAGAAATGCTACTAAATACTTCGGTGCCCTCCAGGCTTGGATGCAGAAAGCTTCACTGCAACTCTACACTGACGTATCGTATCATACTTAACTTGAGCTGTAATCATTGCCTGTGGCGTGTTTAGTGGTATGTGTGCATATGCATCATTTCAGTCCCTTTGTTATATGAGTAATGGTGTGTAGGTGTTGGTTTTATTATATTCTTAATGGAATCATATTCAGTGTGATTCTGGACAATATTCCTGGTTTGCAGTCAAGATGCTCTGTTTGTGAAAGACAATCTAAAAACACCTTTACAAACGGCAGACTCCGCAGGGAGCAGGATGAGAGAAAACACAGCCGTCCTCTGGGTATCGGTGGCTGCTGCTGCAGTCCCAACCTGTAGTTAAACTTTTCCAGTGCTACAATAACAATGGTTTGGTTCTAAGAACTACAAATCAGAGCGCCTCAGGGCTGTTATTTATCTCTTACGACGGAGCAAACTAAGACCAGTCCGACGTGTGACTCTTGCTCTTTGCGGTAAGAACAAAAGCCAACATGGATGCACAGCAAGACTCACTGCAGATTAAATAAGTAGCTAAATAGTATTGCATACACTAGGACAATTAAAACAGACATTGCATCTTTAAATAACTTTTAAGCTTTTTGCTGATTAAAAAAACAGAGTGTCTGTGTGGTAAGCAACCATGAACTCACATATTCCTATTAATTAATTCCCTCTCCTGCTGCCTCTTTTTTTTTTTTTTTTTGCAATTAAAAAAAGGCACAAAGCTTCAGTATCTGTATGACTTTGCTTGCACCTGTTTGGTTTATTTGTGGTTTTCAAAGCATTTTCCCGTGCCAACTCTTTGAATCTGGCACGGTGAGAGCAGAGGCACAGCTGAACTTTGTTTTTTCATGCAGATCAGATCTGATCACCGGGTGTTAAAACGGTTTGTGCTTCTGTGCTAAGATAAGCTGCAGGTTAGTGTAAAAAGTGGGACTGTTGTGGCGATCCAGCCACTGGAGCTGCCAGTGTCATCTTTCTTCGATTCCAGCTTTATCCAAGTTAGTGTAGGGATGCTTCGACCGTCCATTCATCTTTTGTATCCCTTCATATAATTCAGGTGTGGCGGGGATACTCAGTCCCAGATTGCACTGGTGAAGTCAGGATACACCGTGGACAGATCACCAGCCCATTGCATGACAAACAGAGCATGACATTCACATTCACAGCTGATGCCAGTTTAAAGCAGAGTGGTCAAACTCATTTTGGATAACAATAGCTCCTGTTTTTATGCAAGGAACCGTGAACAAATTCTGAAAATATGCACATAATCTAAAAGCAACAGAGATTCTCTTCAGACTTCCTTTCCTTCTAATGGCACATCATTTCTGCACCCTTAAAGGGATACTTCAACATTTTGCCAAATTGGCCCATTTACCGCAATTCCTTAGTCATTTCGAACAGCATACTTACTTTTTTTGTGAGGGCGAGCTGTTGTTTATTCAGAGGTGAGTCGGGGAAGGTTTTCGGGACGGACACAATGGAAGTGAATGGTATTTTTGGTTCCCCTCGTCAAACTCATCAAATACAAAATCCAACAACCCCAAAACACTTTGGTGGACACGTTATAATCATGTAAGTATTTGGTTAAAAATAATTAATGAAAGGTTAAAAAAAGGAAAAGAATGTTTTATTCATGTGAGTATCTGCTTTAAAATAACAGTTCATGAAAGGTTAAAAACAAAGATCTAAGGTGAAATTCATAGTGATATGTTGATCAAATTATCTGTTATCCATTGCTCTGGTCTCCCAGGCAGACATCTGGTGTTGAGCCAAAGAGGGTTAATCTGTGTTTTACACATAATCAGACCTGCCAACCTGTACGCATTTTGCGTAGCAGGTACACAATTTGACATTAAAATACGCTGGTACGCTCCGCCTCATTAAACTACGCAAAAAGCTGCAGACGTCTGTGAGCGCTGTTATAAATGTGGACGTTCTCATGTCTGACAACACAATGCAGCAGCAGGGCTCTGAAGTGTCACGCATTTCGGTGTGTTGTCACGCAGTCACGGCACACATTGTTTTTGTCACGTTGAAAAAAATACCGGTAAATTAGGCTGGTACGCCACAGCTATGGAACCGGGAGGAAACACATGTGCTCCCCTCGTACTGCTGCGACGTTCAATGAACGAGTCTTTCGTTTGAACGGCTCTTTCAAGTGAACGACGAGAGCCAGTTCTCAGCTGTCTGAGAGCCATTCCTTTGTGCAAACTGTCTACGCTTCCTTCACATGTCTCCTGAGTGTCTCCTGAGTGTCTCCTGAGTGTCTCCTGAGTGTCTCCTGAGTGTCTCCTGAGTGTCTCCTGAGTCCAGCTGTCTCCGCTGCCTTCATGTGAATGACGGAGTTTCAGTTTTCCGCCGCTTGCTCCAGTCACCTGAATGCAGCAGCTAACTAGCGGAGGAGGAGTGTCGCGAAACCGGAGAGGAGCCGGTGTTTTGGAAGAACTGATTCCCTATTAACTGGCGACTGGGTTTCTTTCACGTCCCTTGTTGCTGATAGATGTTAAAAACCAGACAAAAAGCCGTGTCCGACCTTTTATGAGTCTGATTTCAACATCTGCTGCTACTAGCAGCAGCAGCAGGAAGTGCTAAAGGAAGTCAGTCACCAGTTAGCAAGGAAACCAGTTAATTTGAAACACCGTATTGACGGCTTTATAAAGGTTTTAGTAATGGAACACACGCACGCATGCGCACACACAGCATAAAATGCTCTGTTAAAGGACACGTAGCAGCATTTTGAAGCTCTTTTCTGGGGACGACGTGCAAGGTCAGCCGCAATGTAATGTGTATCAGAAAAACATCTGTTAGATATTTGTCATTAAACAAATTAAAGAACCAAATGAAAACTTAAAATTTAAAAAAAGTTCAAAGTGAAAATGCATTGTTCATTTTTTTCCTGAGAAGAGTTTCCCATTTCTACAACAAGTGTTTTGAAATTGATGTCCGTTTGCACAGAAACATCAGAAACACTGCAAACCTTACCATGTAATTAGCATGTTGGGCGACTAGTGGCTGCCCCTTGCTTTTGTATTTAAACCATACATACATTCATATGGACAGACGACCAAGTTGGATTGCTATTCTGAGTGACTCTAAAATCGGGGGTTAGTCTTACAATATATTTTCAGAGAATAGATGATTCGTCGGGCACATTCTCTGGTTTTCAGGGCTTTAACCCTCTGACTTCCAAGCAATGCTTTCCTATTTTTGGAGCTCCTCAACTTTTAGTGCAAAAATGCCTGTAAAACCAGAAACCTGTGATGCAGGATCATGTATCAGACTGTTTTTTTTTTTTTTTAAGGACAAGTTCTATCTGAATATGTCAGCTGTGGGAGTGTCACTTGAATGTTTAAACAGTAAATGTCACCTTGAAGAGAAAAGAAAAAATAAATCGGAAATTGAATCTGACAGAATCCAGCAGTGCAGGGAATAAACTCAATATAAATAATAATATGGAAATTTCCCCCTGTGGGACTAATAAAGTGTTTTCTGTTCAATTCAGTAAGACTGTTTCAACAGAAAGTGTCATTTGAACTCTTCTTTACAAGATAGAGCAAAGAAATATAGTCTATTTTATACTATATACTTTTATATAGATAGATATTTACAATTTTTCAAAAAAGTCACTCAAGCACAACCCAAACACACATAAAACAGTTTTGTGTTTTATTTTGGTAATACGACACAGGAAACGACACAGGAAACAGCAGACAAACTGCGTCTGGGTTTTAGCAAGATTGGCGTGCTAATGTGTTTTGAGAAGGAAGATGGATCTAAATCTAAAGAAAGGACTTCACTTTGGGATCCATAGTCATGGAGCAGTTGGACACAGGTGCCCAAAAGATGATGAGATGTACCTCAGCCTTTGAAAGAGGTCTTACTGGACCAACCGAAGGGCTCATTGGAACGACGAAGCTGCTAGCTTTCAATCAAAACAAACTGCGAGTCTCGGCGACGTGTGGGTGAAAAGATGTGATGTGTTTTTCAAAGTGTATGATTATCTGTAATTTGGTTCCTTTAGTTCAGAGAGTGAAAATTACTTCTTTAAATGTTCTCAACCTGCAGGATTTTTCTAACATTTTGAAATACTCAATGTGGTTTTGTCTCTGGTGGTAGAGTGGGTCACCTTCCAGTCTCAAAACTGTCCGTTTTATTCCCATCTCCTTATGTCAAAGTGGAGAAAAGCAAACCTAAGTTCCTCCCAGGTACTGGTGTGTGTGTGTGTGTGTGTGTGTGTGTGTGTGAGTGAGTGCTTGAATGTGTGTGTGAAGAGGTGAGTGTGACTGATAACATAAAGCACGCTGACACTGCTGAAGCAGTAAAAATTCAATATACAAGTCAAATTGATTCACGATTTCCTGAATTTGAAGTGGGGGGGGGGGGGGGGGGAGAGCAGAGATGGAGGGGCTCACAGTGGCATCAGATGCTGGTCGTTCAAGAAACTTCAAGCGCTTTTTGGCAAAAGAACTTTCCTGTTGAAAGTGACTTTCATGTATTTGATTTTCTGGAATTCTTTTGCCTTTTAGAAATATCGCTTTTCATTTCAACCATAATTGTTGCTTCATGAGAATCTGAGCGCCGTGGGACTAATTTGTCTCAAGTTTCTTTTGAAATTTGAATTAAAACATTCATGAGTGACAGCCCAATATTATTAAATGAGGAACGATGAAAAAGATTTAGCTCGATTCATCTGCGAAAAGGTAAATTAAAAACCACCCACTGACGTTTCAGCATTGCCCATTGACCCTAACCTGCCGGTGTGTGTGTGAGTGTGTGTGTCTGTATCCTTTTGAATTGCCTCCTCATAACAGTTTATTAGCTTTTAAAAGCACCCTGTTGCAGAATATTAATCCCAGGCAGATGAGCACATTTTCTCTCGTCTTTCACATACATAAAATCAAATAAGAGAAAGGTCAGCGCGATACATTCCCCTCTTTTCTGACTCATCTTTAATTTGGAAGCAGACAGACGAGGTGAAATTGGCCATTATGGCGCTGCTGCGATAAGATACGTCTATCCGACTCAGGTTTGTCAGGTCGCATTTTATCAAGTCGTACAAATGAAACGCTCCACACTTGAACTTTTTTCTTTCATGTCATCCTTTTGACTGTGAAAGACAGCTGACGGCTTCTCGCCAAGAATTAAATGATATACAGTAAACAGCGCAAATGCCATGCAAAAAAAACCTCAAGGAGGCATTCAGAGCATAAGACATTTAGCAGAATGAACTGCAATAAGACTGTTCTCATTAAAAAAAAAAAAAAAAAAAAAAAGACCATGAAGCATAATCTGAAGAGGCACAATGTGGTCCAGGCCAAAGACCTTTTAATCGCTCCTTCACAGCCGCACATTACCAATGTTACACCAGTTCTACATGACAGAAAAAAGATGGCAGACACTTAGAAAACTCAAAATTAGGGTGTCATTCAGTTGAGTTTCACCAGTGGACTAAAAAATAAAGGTAGTTTTACTGAAGTAGGTTAAGATGAAGCATTGACGTGGATTTCTGTCACATGGACTAGGGAGATATAGGGAAATTAGATTTCAATCTTTGGAAAAATAAGTAAGTGTATGCTTGGCCATATATTTTGTATACATATATTAAGGTGACAATTCACCCGGCAATTCACTTGAATATGCTTTGAGTCAAATAATTGATTTTAATCACACATGACTTCAAATACAGTGAAGAAACAGTACATATGGAAGGGAAACCCTCAAAATCTTTTGAGGAAAACTATTTCTTTGTCACCATTCAGACACAAGTCAATTCACAGTACTTTACCAGGAAATACATTAAAACAAGCCACTTAAAAGCAGCATCAAATGAAGAATAAGTTTCACTAAGATAAAGATAAAGTACAATCTATTTCTTTAATGGAAAGCCTGAGTTATTAATAGTGTTTTAAGTCCCGATTTAACAGAAGTGTGTGTGTGTCAGCGGCCCTCAGGTGTTCGGGAAGTGTAATCTTCAGGTGAAGAGCGGCGGAACTGAAAGCTGCTTCAGCTTGTTCGCTTCTGATGTTGAGAACATTTAGTAAACGTCCTCCTGATGATCTCAGGGGTTCGGATGTTGCATAATTTACATGTATCTTTGAGATGTTTTTAGGTCCTGGACAATTCAAACCTTTATAGATCAGAAATAAGATGTTGAAGAGGATCAACTGACGTCATGCGGATAGATTGAAGTTCAGGTGTAATGTGATCCATCCTCTTTGGGTTGGTGAGGACTCTGGATGAGCTGCAGCTGTCTCACACAGTTTTTGCACTGAGACCTTTAAAATAATCCAACCCACTGAAAATAAATGCATGAACAAGTTTCGGGATTTCCTTTAATTATTTCAATATTTTTCCAGTTATTTTTGTTAAATTCCAGGTCTGAGTTTGTGATCACACCCAGGTTTGTAGCTTGATTGGTTGTTTTAAGTGGCTTGGAGCCAAGATGCGTGTTGAGATTGAACCTTCTTCTGGGTGAAGTTGTAAAAAGTTCTGACACATCCACTCATTAACTACCATATTTTCTTGCATTTTTTGCTTATCATTGCATGTTTTTTGATATTGAAACTCACAAATGTCACTTCTCTATTATCTTTCAATCAGTTTCTGTAGGGTTGCCAGGTGTCTCACAAATATCATATTTGTGTGTTAAACTCATTAAAGCTTAGGTTCGATAACCACAAGTAGGCTGAATGTCTGGTAGTTTGTCCATTTCGTTAACGCAGTGGTCTGATGGAGAGTTTTTTTACTGTGAACCCTGAAGGTCTCTGTCTCCATGTCACTGATGGCTCAGCAGCACCTTCTCCACTTAACGCTCAGCCCTCGGGATCTCTGATCTCCACACTAAATAGAGGTCAGAGGTCAGGACAGATCGGGCGCATCGCTATAATGCAACCATGAGACGTGGTTCCTGTACTGATGATACTGAGCTTGAATGCCTGTACGACACTATAGAACATGGCAAGACTTGTTTGGTTTGGCTTGGTTATGTGATTGTCCTCCTGTTCTACTGTCTGACATTTTCACTTGTGGTTTAAGCTTCATTCTTTGCTTTGCATGTAGATCCATCTGAGGATTAACATCTTAACGTGGAGTGGCGACACAAGTTTTGTTTACTGTGATGCACAGCTTTCATGAGAGCGGGTTATTATCCCACCACCCAACCCCCAACCTGGGCCAGAGGATCACTCTTCTTCTGGTCCCCACCTGCTCGGCATGGACGGCCCCACCGACCAAACAATACTCCAGTCCACATAGCTCGAGGAGTCCAAGAGACAAACTACCTCACAGAAATGTTGTAATCCCATTAGGATGTGTCTATGCAATGATTTCAACTAAAACATTTGTTTGATTAATAAAAACATAAAGTGTTTGCTTTGCTTGCTTCCAATGAGCTTCACTATTTTCACACCACACACATGCTGTATGCAGTAGTTTAGTGCAGGGTATATGTGGGTAAATATGATAAGTATATAATTTTTAATCCGCATTATAGACACTTCCAAATCGCCCGATGCGCCACTCAGCCAGATTGTTTTTTCGTCTCTGTGGGACAATACAGCCATGAACTGACCTCCACCTCTAATCAGCTGATCAAATCACTTTTGATTTGATT
The DNA here is from genome assembly GCF_902148845.1 of Salarias fasciatus. Classification (NCBI taxonomy): domain Eukaryota; kingdom Metazoa; phylum Chordata; class Actinopteri; order Blenniiformes; family Blenniidae; genus Salarias; species Salarias fasciatus. Next base: position 13,948,545 of record NC_043760.1, read on the forward strand.
GGTTAATGTCTTTATTAATTGTGCATCATGAAGACTGATGAGCCAATCAGAGGCAGAGTAGGGCGGGTCATTCTGAGGCAAATATTGCTGATTGATAAATTCATGCAGTTGCTATGGAGGGACTATAGAGTAGTCTTACGTACCACTGTCGGAGGAAAAGAAGGCATTTCTGGGCTGTTTCAAAAGAAGGGGAAAAAATGGAACGCGGGATCACTACAGCACTGGGTGTATGAAACCGTATGTGAATTAAGACACTTAGATAACAGAAAAGTCAAAACATTTGCAGATATCCCAACTGCTGGCTTTTCAGTGATCTTCACCTGACCTATGTTTCTTTTTTTCTTTTTTCCATAGACATTTTTTAAATCTTTGCCACTCCGCAGGTGCTGACAGCTTGTCAGTCAGTGTGTTATGTCTCCCAAAGATTTCAGAAGGTCAAGTGAGAGACTGATGGGAATCAATTGTCGGCGCCGTCGTTCTGGGCTCTCTCTCCACAGACCCACTGTTTCACACGAGTGTCGCGCCGAATGAAGAATCTCCCAGGCAGAGTTTAATCACAGGCTGAACTCATCAAATACAGGAAGGCTGAGAAAATCAAACCCACTGCAGACGGTTTAGTCGGCGTCTATCACAGATACATATGTTGTTCCAATCGAGCCTCCACAGATAAAGTGTGTAAGTCATTTGCGAGTCTGCAGCCAAATGTAAAAATAAGTATCTCAGGTGTAGCGTTGCATATTTCATGTGTAGCATTACATCATACCCACCTTCCCATTGGGCTTGTTAAATTTTTCGTTTTCTAATTTTGGAACTGGTGTACCGCCACATTCCGCTCGCTTTGCTCCAGTGCGCCAGCTTAGATTGTAATTATCCACACGGAAAGGTTATTGGACAGATTTCTGTGAGTATCGGGCGTCATCCTTGGACTAACGTGGATCTCACATCGCCAAACGTGTGGAATTAAAGTGTGATATTGGTTTGGGGATTTCACAGGATGGTGCCCTTGTAATCTAAGTCTGCCCGAGGGTTTCCTATCAATCTCAGAGTTGAATTAATGTATGGCAAGATGAGGATAGTAATGACTTTTCTGTGTAACCTGGATATTGCCTCTGCGCAGGTTCCATATTAAATACTCCGCTATTTTCATTGTTCTTGTTTGATGTGCAGATGTCGAGCCGGTGCAATGATCTAGACGGGGAAAGAGTGTGTGTGCGTGTGATTGGAAACCTGATGGTGACCTTTTGATTGAAAGGACTTGAGCTCCCATGTTTGTTTACCTTCGGTTGCGAACATGAGAATTTACAGCTGCAAATAGAAAAGAAGGAACCGATCACTGGCAATACAGATTTTTGAGATGTGTGAGAAATCTCCACAGATTTCAGTTTTTGTAGTTTTTCCACAATCGTTTTTAAAGATAGACATATCACATAAAAGAAGACAAGCATCAGCCTATACGGGGGATTTTCCAATTAGTTGGAGCAGAATTCCTCTCAGAGACCTTGATACTTATTGCTCCTCATCAGCTTTCTACAGCTCACAAGCCTTTTATCTCCTGCCAAGTTGATTTCTATTTGAAAGGACTTCCAATGGTTTGATCCACTGATTGAAAAAAAACAAAACAAAACAAAACAAAAAAACAAGATAACTGTACTTGTTTGTTTATATTCTGTCAGTGCTGCAACTTTCATACAAAATGTTATTTTATCTTTTAAAATATTCTCCATTACACAGTGGTTCCCAACCCTTTCCTCTAAACACAGGCGATCCCCTCCACCGCCTCCATATCCTGCAGAATTCCAAAACAAGTAGTTGAACGAACCTCATGGCACACTGTATGTTGAGTTCTTTTGTTTTTCTCTGAGGATAAGCTCTTTGGATCTCCACTCCATCTTGGGGTGTTTGGTGGACTTGTGCCGCTTCAGCTTTGCAGTTTCAAGCTTTCATTTGTCAGCTATTCGCCGCAAAAACATGCATTGAGCTTAAATTTTCTCCATTGTCTGAAACCAGAAAAAACAAAAACAAATACAGATTCATCTTTCTCTGCACACTGATATGCTGCCATTTTTTTCCCAGCTGCTTTCTTTGTGAGTGCATCTTTGTGTGTATTGCAGACATTTTTAAATAGTAATGTGTGTTTTAAATATTTTAAATAAATAATACACTTATAAAACAAATGCTTTCACTGAGTAGGTCTGTGACATAAATTAAGTGCAGACTCACCTGTTTATAAGACATAAAAAGAATGTTATACTCCTTAAAATCCAAAGTTTTATTTTTTCCAAATTTCCATTTTGGCCAGAGTTTTCAGATATACAAGTTTATACAAGTGACTTTGTAGCTTTGTTTACATGTGAACGGAACGCCCAAATGTACTGAAATATCACTGGGTGTACGCTACCTGGAAATGGCTTCTTAAGATGTAAAAATGTACATTTTCAGGAAATTTCTGAAGCCAGCTCTGCTGACATTGACAGATAATTGCACATTTCATTTGACAAGCTTCAGGATGGATAGATGGAGCTTCAGAGACGCTACCGAGTTGGTTTTTATTCAATTTATAAGCAGGGACCTTTATTTAAATGAGTGTGGGTCCCAAAATATCCAACTGTGCTCCTTAGCAGAAAAATTAGGAAATATTAAGTAGTGGAAGTGGAATCTCGGTTGCAGCTGGATCAAAAATCATTAAAAGAAATGAAAACACACATCAAGCTACTCATGTGGAAAAATACTGCTAAAAAGCTTCAGCTCTTGTAAAGCTTTTCCAAAACATTGCAGTTGGTTTAAAAAAAAAAACACACAAATTTTATTGTTCTTAAAATTGCTTTGCGCTGACCCACCTCCATCCATTTCCTATACAGATTTGTTCCACTTTAGTTAAATCTGAGGAATCATTAAAGTACTGAAGCAAAATAAGGTCACAGCACTAAGAAATAATGTAATTTAACCTGGAATCCAAACAAGATGAGATGAAATAACTACAACTCCTGTAGACTACAGATCAAGAAAGCTGTGAACATGTCAGTGATCTTTGTCTCCTTCCAAAGACTTTCTGCAACACTGGCTGCTTGGGATGCAAATTTAGATGCTTTGACTTTGTTTATAGTGAGAGTTCTTTAGCCAGTAACCATCTGATTTCTACAACCATCCTCATCCTGATAAAAAGGATCAGTGTTGGAGCCTCTTTCATGAAGTCACCTGTCTTTTCTCGAAGGAAAGTGATGACAGTCCAGTTCAGGGCAAAATTTGAGCTTAATAAATACAAATACTGACAATTATGTCTTTTCCTTTTTGCTTTAGTAAAGAAGTATAACTGCATTGTGAAAATGTTCATGTTGAATGGAATTTTTTGTTGGGAGATTGGCAACCAGAAATTTTCATTCTCTTCTGAGTTGTATTGGAAACAGCTCGTCACTCAGGCACGCTCTGTGCGGCTCGCCCGCTTTTAAAGCCTCAACCTCAAAAGAAGAGCGTAACACACAGTGGAGGAATTAGGAATGGTGTTTACTGTTATTGCAAAATTGCTCTGAATTTCTTCTCTGTGATTTTTACTCATTTGACATTCCTTTGAGAGTGGTTTGAAGCTCAGCACAGGAGCGAATGTAGCTAGTTGACAGAAAAGTGCTGAACCAACCACGTTTCACTGTCCTCAGTCTTTCTGAATCACACACAAAATGTCAGTTTTTTTTAATGTAAGTACAACTATTGCATAAAATCACTTAGTTGTTTAGTATAAGATCCCTGATTCTAATCAATACAGGGTTTTTTTTTCCTTTTTTTTGCATTTCATCTCTGAGTCCGGCTTTTACTGAGGATGAGATGTTAATGTTTTCATCTTTTGTGCCCAATACCTGTAAAATCCATGTTTTACATGATGGAGTAACATAACATAACGGCATTGTTATTGTAAGGCTTGCATCTTTGTGATGTTTTGTAACACTTCTATAGAAAATGCTTATTTGTCATAGTTACAGCAGGCTGCAATAAGACGGTTCAAGAGTTACCTCAGTGTTTTTGTTGTCATTGTAGTTCAGGGGCCAAACAGCGGCCAGTTTATTTTCAGAGCAGTTGAAGCAACAGGAAATACAGAACAACAGGAAACAAACAATAAATAACATTCAGCTTCACATATTTTCTTATTTTTCGGGTGCACAGAAGAAGAAATGCATCGTGTGAAAAATGTGCAGCATTTCCCTTTAATACTAATCTCGACATTAGCCTTTCACCTCGTCAGCTTTGCAGACTTTATGGAGGTTTTCCACACAACCGCCCTCGTAGTATCGTTTGAATCATAATTAGACGGCTAGCTTTAACACATACTGTCATCTCTGGACCATTTTTGCTACTTTTCACATTTCAGTTGATTTCGTCTCTGTAATTATTATCTGCGTTCCCATTCCGTGGACCAGACTGAACCTTGTGATGAACCAGGTTTGTTATGACAGTGGTGCGATAGAATGACTCAGAACAAGGTGTGTTCTCTCAATGAGGGAATACTGAAGTAAGTCCAACAACAGTTTATTCAGAAAACAAAAGGCCTGTTGGTGAGAAATTATGCGGATCAGCATTCAAACAGATACATATCATTAAAGTTTATTCGGGAGATTGGATTCTTCTCGGCGTATTTCTCATAACCGAGCATCATTTCTGTTTCTCGGCTCAATCCAATCAATGTGCGTATGATTACCAGATTGTTAGGGCTGTGTAAACGAGATTTTAATGAACACGCTCCGTTCAGCGGCAGCGAAACGATTCCACCGGCTCGGCCCACTTTCTCACTTTCACACATCTAACGATCTGCTAATCAAATGCACAGTGATCGGATGTCACTTCATCAACAGCTAAGGAATTGTCAAACCCCGGAGCACAAGGCTCAGATCTTATGTTCAATCAGATTATGTGAACGCTTCCTTTCTTGGGCTAATATGTGTATCGCCGCTGTGTTTTCTCGGCGCGCCCGGGCACTGCTCTCGAGCTTTCACGTGCATTTGAATGAAAGACGAACCTCATGCATATGCAGGAGCGACGGAGAAGGAGGTGAGGGAGTAAATATAAAAGAAAATACACCGCAGATTAGGAGAAAAGTAAGCGTCGCGTTTTAAAATTAGCGTAGTCTTAGCTGTGAACTTCTCTAACAAAGCCTCCCTTTATTACAGCAGTCCGCGCTTGATTTAGAAACAGTGCTACCTCCGCACAACTTTTCTTTATTGCTATTTATTTCCTTTAAGACCTTTTTAAACTTTCCTTTCTTGACAAATACAGAGCCGGGGATTGCTGAAATAAAATGTTTTATCGACCTTCAACTGATGCAACTGATGTAACCATTAAAGGATTATTTCCACATCGTAAATAAATAAATAGTTAAATACCTGTTGTGGCTGTTTGAAGCTCTTGGCTTTGCAAAAAAGGAGAGGAATATAAACAGTGTGTATTTCTTTCCCTTTGCAGCTTTATTTGCTCTCCTTGATTGAGCAAAGTGCACTTCTAAGCCGCCTCGAGAGGCTGTGCCACCTGCTGCAGCTTCCAATTTGTGTCCAACTCCGCGACTGCTTATCAAAGCGCTTTGGCACGGGAGGTCCGCACAAGTCCTGGACAGGTCTTTCTACTCGTCCTCCACTGAGGAACAAGCATGTCTAATGTAGCCGCTATTTGAACGCTGCTAAACGCTTGGCATGAAAACCGCCGGCTGCATTCTTCTCTCTGTTGGATCTGCTGTGGCTGAAGCCGCCTGCTCGCTGTGGATTAAGGAGGATATGCGGTGTGTCAAGCCGTAAGTGATTGTTCAAACCTTTTTCTCACCTTCTCTCTGGTGGGAACTTTGAAGTTGGAAGTCTCTCAGGGTATCTCTTTACATTGCTGGCTGCGGCCGGACTGCGAGCAGAGCGGTGGCTTTCTGGCGGCTTACCGGTTAAAGCCATTTTTTTTTTCCTACGAACGCTGATAAAATCATTAAAAAAAAACAACAACAATAAAACACCGCCAGGGTCCTCATGTAAGAATTAGCTTATCGGGAGTCTCTCAGCACTCGGCTGCGCTGAGAGCCTCGCTGCAAAAAAACAAGGTGGGAGTTAGACGGCCTGTCTCGAGACACCTCCACCGCACCTCTCATTATACGCTCACCCAGCTCCAGCCCATTGGGAGACATGTATGTTGCTCTTTGAAGCTACCAGCGACACCTTCAAAGCAATGGCTCCTCTTTGAAGATTTCTGCGCTGTTTTCCTCCTCAGTATGACATCCTTTTATTCACAATGTTAAATATACTGACGCACATGGGGCAGACCCGAGGATTAGTGAAGCCGTATGCTAGCTACAGTTTCACTACGCTGCCTCCGCGAGCGTGTGCACGTTGGATTATGAACTCCTCTAATCACATGTTTGAGTGGTTCTTCTGGTTGAGTGTAGATATTTCATATGATGGGGCGTGTTCTCATTTGCATGACCTTGCATATATTTCTGGCAGAATCTTGAATTATACGTTCATAGTACATGCAAATTTAAGCATTGTACCCACATTCATAACTCGTTGATGATAAATCTCACTGTATTCTTCAGTGATGCTCGTAACAGACAGCCTGTGAAACATTATTGGCAAGTTATTACTCTGCTGGGTTTATTACAATCAGAATGGCCAACAGTTTATCGTCTGGTATTATATTATTGGACATTATTACGTTGTAATGGAAATCACCTTCAGTTTTCTCAACTGAAAAAATAAATATTTTTTACAACTTCTTGTTGCTGACAGATTTAACACAAACCTCTCGACTATTGTGTATACTACAACAGAAAGATTCAATGTGCAGTTTATATTACCAGACATGGCTGCTAGAGGAAATAAGTAGTTACTTATCAACAGTAAAAAGCAGATAACAAGAAGTTCTCTGATGTTTTCTGATCCGAGTTATTGAAGTGACCTGGTGTAAAGGGATCGCTGCAGAGGCAGGTGTAACTGCTGATCATCTCTCCATCAGGATGCTTCTTCACTAAATGAACCTCCTTCCTCACCATATTATTCAGAGGAAACTCAATTAACAGCACTAGTTCGCCTGTTCAGGGTATGAGCCATTTCAAAGCTGTCAGGGAGCGTGGATGACTGGGGACCCAAGAGCATGACCATCTCAAATAAAGTTTACTCTCATCAAAGGAGAACCCGGGAAGACTCGGGAAATCTAACCTCAAAGCAAACAGCAGGGTAAAAACAGGAAGAGAAACACTGCATACAAGAGAACAAATCTGCTGATGAACCAACAATGAATCAAATAAAAAGCGACTGCAGGGTCGACAAGACACCGGAGAAGCAAACAAGGGTAATCAGAGGAGGAGGAAACAAGGATGGACCAAAAGGATAATGAACACAAGCAGGGAGTAGAAGGAAACATGGGAGAATACAAACATGAAAAGGCACAAAACTAGAAGCAGACTGTGACTAAAAAACAAACAAAAAAACAGTATGTAAAACAGCATTTACAAAGTTCTGCAGAAAAAAGATTCAGCTGGATTTAAATTGACAAAATAAACATAAATCTTCATATATTATTAATCGACTTTGAATCAATCAAGCCACTTTACAGTCCGTACTAATGTTGTAAGTTGAGGTGGTTGGTCTGATCAGGATGCCCCCGGTTCCCTCCTGTTGGAGGTTTATCCGGCCTGTCAACTGGGAGGAGGCCCCGGGGTCGACCCCGGGCTCGCAGCTGAGACTCAGTCTCTGGTTTTAGACGTGGAGCGACTCTGAGTCCCCACAGAAGGACTGGAGAATATATTTACATTTGTAGTATTTTGACAATATTTTTTCTTGCGGAAACAATCAAATACAATTGAAATGATTCTTCTCCAGTCCAGGATCTTTACGTATCAGTTAGCAGTCAGTCTATTGTAGGCATGGACTCTCATTCGTATTCAAATTCAGATCAGCTGCTTTCTCATTACTGGATGTGTCTTTTCTCATTTAATAAAAGCAAATCCCAAAGGAGGCAAACCCTTCACCACATTTCCAACACGCACGAATGTCACATTTTGCTCATTTTCTTGCAACCCTTGACCTTTCGACCTGCGAACGAAATATAAAAAGAGAGACGTGAAATTACCTGAGCAGCGGAACAGTGATTTGGTCCTTAAATCTGTTAGCAGGCCATGGCTCCATTATCCTAGAAGAGGAGGTACTTAATCGTTATTGCTTTGGTGTTTTGCATTCCCATTATGCCTGGTTTCTTTGCTGCTTATCTCTTAATTGTGCTTCTGATGTTAATCAGATCGGAAATTTTCATTTGTCGCAGCGCCAGGATGGACCTCCATTGATTGGTGTTCCTTCAGCTGTCGCGCTTTCGCTGCTGCCCGTCCAACTTCACATCTTTGAATCTTTAATTCAATCCTGCTCGGAGTGACGCGGCTGTGCATGCAAATGGGAAGCAGAAGAAGAAGACAAAAGAAGGAACGGAAGCAACAGTTCATACCTTATGAGCTTAACTGTACTGTATATGCAAATGAGAACGTCTCGGGGTTATGTGAATTGCGGCTCTGCTGCATTTTGAACACCACCTGTGAAGCAGATAAGACAACAAATAAGAGTGCAACGTGACACAGAGGCTTCGTCTTCTAAATCGCTAAATGGATCTCTTTACATCAATTTAGAACACGCTGAATTATCACATTTAAACATCATTAACTTAATTGTAGTAAAAATAATTATACTGTTATGGTCTTTATAAAAATGTATGCTGAGTGACTCATTGTTGACAGATCTTTGACTGTGTGTAAATGTGCTTTTACTAATCACAGAGAAAACCAGTGTGTTACGGTGATTTCCACAACGATCGCACACTGAGATGTTCTTGTATTCTATACTAACAGGCAAATTACAAATGATTGTGTCAGAGAAGCTCTCCTATGCTCTGCCAAGGCAAGATGAGGCAACATAATGCAAAAAGAAAGCTGCAATTACAGAATGACATCCAGTAATGAGTCATTTCCAAGCATGCGATTCTCCCCTTTTCTCAATTTAACAATACATTACGAGCAACTCCTGCCTGGACGCGTACGAGGAATGTCTTAAACAAGCTTCTTGAGAGTGTGTCTTTCAAGACAAAAGGAAGTGGAATCGCTGCCAGGCCTAACCAGCCGTTCATCCGTTTATCTTCTGGACCACTTTATCCAACTTATGGTTGCGGCGAGCTGGAGCCGATCCCAGCAAACTGTGGGCGAAGGCAGCGCAGCTCCGGACACATCAACAGTCCATCACGGAGCAAACACACACGGACACACTCACTTTCACAGCTATGGACTGTTTCAGATCACCACAGGGGTTTAAAACCTTTTGTTTGGAACAAATATGTTTCAACTGAACCTTGTTTGAACATTCAGTGCATGTATATCCAGTCACAAAGACATTGTCTGCATAAAACTTTACTCTCTAAACACAGTCGGACTTGCATATTCCGACAGGAAACATCAACACCGTTTAAAACTGAACAGGCCAGAATATGTGCTTATTTTTATAGCTAAAAAGAAATTACAATACAGTATGAAGACTGTTGATCCAACAGTGATTGTGATTGACTGCTTCACCTTAGAAAAGTTTCACATTTGAAAGCATACCTGGAAGTTGCTGTAGTTTTTATGTCAGGCCACTGGTAGGTATCTACTGTATGTAAAAAACAGTTTTATGAATTGCACACGTTGTTGGAGAAGTGCTGTGAAATTCAAAAGTCCAAAAGGTACAAAAAGCACTCTGGAAGTTTCTCTATTAATCTACTTAAATATGCAGAAAAACTCGAAAGTAACTTTAATGTGCGTGTGCAATATTCCACATTCTCAAGAAAATGTTATATTGCACTCTGTTTTAACCCTAAATTAAACCCATTGACCTTTAACTGTGCACTTCTTTTCATGAGCTAATAGTTTTTTTCGTTTGTTTTTGTTTTATTGTCATTGTTATATAGTAACTCAGAAACGTAACATAAAATAAAAATAGCATAAAGTTCATCCTGTTATCCCCGTGGGCTTTGGGGATCATATATACTGAATGCGCTGCGCTTTTCAGGATTAAATTCAAAACCATATGTTTGCTTGCTCACATTTTTCCGCATACCTTTATTTGTTGTGGTCATTTCTGTGTAGCTGATGGGAGCTTTGGCTCAGTTGAGCAGTGTGAAACTAGTAGAAAGGTGTTAATTACACCAGCCCACCTGTGTGGTGTACGATGAGAGCATAAACAAGGATGGAAAAAAAAAAAAACCAAAACACAAAAATATTCTTCCACAGAGACATTTGTGTCCAAAAAACCTTAGAAAATTAGTCAGTATTATTTGAAATGATTGTGTACAAGATAATTATTAATAGCTTTTACATTATATGTAATAACTGCACTGTGGTCAGGGTATTTGTTTCTCCCTTTTTGGAACACATGAAAGCTAATAAGAAACACACAATGCTCTTAAAAATGACAGATTGGAATCTGAAAGGTAATAAACCCTACATACCATCCGGCTTAAAATCTACCTTGAAAGCCAGAAAAATGACCCTAAATATAATCCTTCTATCCCCAAATCAGATTTTAATTTTCCTCAAGTGATTTAAAACACATATGGTTGAAATCAGGGGTGTCAAAGGGATTTCACCTCAGGGGTCACATAAAGCACAATTCTATCTGAAAGTGGGCCAGACCAGTAAACAATAGCATTCCAATATACAAAACACAGCATTTATAGAAGGATGCTCTGTTTTAAATATTCAGGACATTGCATCATTTGCTTCAACAAAGTATTTGTGCTTTGCATGGGATTTGAAGTTGAAAGAGTATTTACCTCAGCTCGAGCATCGCTGAAATGCTGTGTGTGAGGTGGAAAAAAAAAAAAAAAAAATCAAAGCAGAGGAAAACAGATCATCTTTCCTGTGCCTCTCGGGGCCCTCGGGGCAGATGCTTCATTTACAAAAATAGATGATTTCTCACTCAACCTGCTGCGGATTGGTGAGACAAGGAAAAAAATGTTTCAGAAAAACTTCAATCTGAGCTGAAATTCAAAGGTTTTATTGACCTGTCCTTTGAGGATATCTGCCACGGTTCAGTTTTATTAAGTCAGATTGTATTGCTCATCACAAAGTATCCATCCAGCATTTATACAGACCCAACCAGGTGGAAAACAAAGTGAAGGAATACACCAAAAAAAAGTCAACATAGCTTGTACTTTTGTGGAGCTCATGCAAATCCTCTGTGCTAACACTGCGGGTATTACTGCAGGCTCGGTGTGCAATCAAGCAGGTGGCTGTACATCTCATGCTATACCTCCCTGGGACCGCTGTGGGACCCGCGTCCAGCCACGCTACACGAATCAGACAGATGGACCGCTGCCAGGCTGGAGAGTTGTGTTATATATATAAGAGTCGCTCGCACACAGCAGCTAAAGAATGGGAGCACGGCGAGGCACATCAGTAATGCGGCCGCCGCCGCCGTTTCCTCCCCACAAACACCTGCTCACGAGCCGTGAGGAAGAATGAGTGGAGGAGACATTGTGGGGAGACGCCTCCTGACTTATGCATGGTTTTTATGGCCCACGGTGCCATGCTCACCGTTCGGAATAATTGTAAAATGAGCAAGTCTTGTTATAGCAGCCATCTGATACGTATTACCGTTGACAATCTTGCGCCGGTTTGTCATGTATGCGGCGTGGAGCTGGAGCTCGTCCAGCGGTGGATGTGAGCGTTCAGGGACGAGCACCGTTCAGACAGCGAAGCGACGGAGCTTTCTATATTTCAGGAGATTGAGACGTGTTAAAGTTACTTAGATTGAGGAGATGTGGTGGGCAGGTCGGTGAGTGAACTTTCTTCTCATGTGTCTTCTCTCCATGTGTTCCAGGTAAAATTCACTTCTACTCAGTGTTTCTTACCTTCTCTCTTTTCATGAGCACTTGAAGATTGTGTGTCCACTGTGGGGGAGGTTACACATTTGAAGGAGTGAAGTTTTGGTGACGTAGCAGGGGTGTGGTGCGCTGACGTGGGGGAGGAAGTGTGAGCCTCCCGGTTTGGAATGTCTTCATGACAGCCATGTCAGTCGCTGAGTATAAAATAAAGACTGTCGATCCGACGCAGTCTCCCGTCTCCTCCTCGATGGCTTCTAAAACAGCCACAAATGTTTTAATGTTACGACAACATCTTACGCCGGGAACGCACTGGACGCGGAAGCGTAGCGCGCTGCGCGCGTCTCCGCGCTGGCACTTAGCCGTTCGCACTGGAGGCGTATCTGCTCTGCTGCCTGTGCTCTCCACGCTGGTCACACATCGACTGCACTCGGCTGGCTCCGTCAGCTCTCGGTTTTCACGTTTGTTCCCTCTGTCTCGCTCTGCCAGGATGGATGTGTGTGTTCTGGTGACCTGTGGAGAGACTTTTTCTCCGCCTGTCCTCTTTTTTTCTGCATCACGTGAATCTCTGTCGTGTGTGTGTGTGTGTGTGTGTGTGTGTGTGTGTGTTTGTTTGATTGCCTGTGTACGTGCGTATGTCTGTTTGTGTGTCCATCTCTCTTGTGATTAGACCCAAGTGACAAATTATAGACGGACGAGCAACACCGTCCGTAACTAATCGTCATTTAATTTATTTTATTTTGAAAATTGACCGGATTCTCTTGCCTTTTCTGTTTCCGACTTCCTGTCTGGTCCGATCTGCTTGATCCAGCTTGACATATGGCGCTCGCGGCTCGCATGAAAAATAGAACGAAGCGGAGCGGGCATGCTGCAGAGCGTGAGCCGCGGCGCGTGCGGCACTCCCCTGCGCGTTGAGTGCGGCCAGCCAGATAGGTTAACATGGGAGGCGATCAGAAGCGCCAGGCGCGGCGCTTCCGCGTCCAGTGCGTTTGGGCCGTAAGAGATTTATGATGTCCTCACAATCATCACGAAAGTATTTGGTACTTAACTTGCAAGGTATAATATGCAAAGTTTGTGGAATTGCATTTAAACCATCACCCCAAAAATCAGCTGACGAAACAATCATGAGGTGTCTTTGTGATGTGCTGCTGCTGTATCAAAGTATGGAGCGACTGGCAGAGTTCATTTGGTCCTGCATTACCAGTTTGCACCACAAGATGTTGTATTGAGTCACTCAAAAATCATTTAAACACAAAATCACCAAAAATGTTTGGTAATGAAGGAACAGCGTTGTTGACAAGATAGAGATGTCTGGGTGTGAGGAAAACAGTCAGTTCATGAGTCAACTAAAACATTGCTCTTTCCATTTGACGGTAAGAAAGTTTAACCTCATTTTTTTTCAGTAGTGTCTTAGTTAAAATTTAGGTCTCTAGGGTGAAATTCTGTTACTGGTTGTTGCCACTAATTCACAGTTACTGATCATTGATTAGACGTTCTCACGCTGTTCTCATGAAACAGTTGGCAAGCTCACCACACTCCTTTATTACACATGTATTTATGTATTTTAGTGCTCACAAATACTTTAAGATTTTCTATCATACTGTTTGTTTGTTTTTTGTTTTTTTTTTACATCTCATAGATTTAAATTAGCTTTTTCTTTCCAAATTTTGAATAAATTATTTTTAGGTTCAACACTGTCATCAAGTTGGTTTGGTTTGCTTTGTTTCTTGATAAATGTCCATCCTGACTGACTGAGAATTAGATTTTCCAGAACGAGCAAAGACTTTCATCATAAGCCCTCCTCCTTCCTTTAAAAAAAAAAAAAAAGAAAACACTCAAGACCGAACCCATTAATGGGGGATCAACCCACACCTCCCTTGGATCCCATTTGAAACCTTCTAGAAAAGGCTCAGGTTTCAGTAAAGAGCTTCTCCATCCCTCCCGTACGTTCCGCCGCTAATGATAGAGACGAGAAGTGTCGGAGTGATCCTCCCCTCCCCTCCCCCGGACAGAATTAGCATTAGCATAATGGGCTTTTTAACACGGCGCCTCACCTGCCACAAGGCCCAGCGGACGCTGGCTGTCCGGGGCCATTAGCGGCCGACTGGCAGCGAGCCAGCGCTCACCTTTCAATCCAAACCAGGGGGCGGCGGAGGGGGCGGCGAATTCTTCATAGTAACAGTGGAAAAAAATATGATAATGAAACAATTGAATATACAGCAAGGGGGAAAAAAAAAAAGCCGTTTATCTCCTGAACATAACACACATCAATTTTTCATCAACCTTTCAGCGGCAAATTGCTTCAACCGGTGTCTTTTTAATTATGAAGATTTTCTCCGCAGCTTCAAAGAAAAAGGGAAAATAGGGAAATACATGGTGAAACATTTGAACTTGCGGTGTAAAAGTAGTGAATCTATTACTGAATAAAACAGCACATTCATTATTAAACAGCAGCGTTTTACCCAAACAAATATGGGGGAAAAAACAAAAAAAAAAAATGTCTTCTTTGTCTTTGTTGTTGTATCAGAGCTTTAAATTTTAATAGAGCGATGTTGTTGCAGAAAGGACACATTGTTTCACAACTTTTCAAAGAAGATCTCCACGAATTGCTCGTTTCATTCAGTGTGCAGCAGATAATAGTGTATAATGAACAATCGACAGAGTTTAGTAATGTTTTGTTGTTGTCTTATCGACTGCAGGCTAATCTTTCTCACTGCCAGTAAAAACAGGAAAATGTTCATTTTTGGGTAAGTGATATTAAAGGGCAGCACTCACGTATTTGTCTTCACGCACGGCTTGTACGAGACATAAATATAATTGTTTTGGGAATTTTTTGATGATGTTAGATGGAATTTATTTCATCATGATAACATGCATATGATCTGTTCTTTCTCTGTTTTCTCTGTTGTGAATACAGTCAAGGAAACCCTACTTCTCATAAGTTTCCTTCATTCGAGTGGACAAATGAGGATATACAAAACTAAGTCATACACAGGTGTGTAACCTCTGAAAGGTTGTTTCAAATAAACTTCCCCAACACAGCTGGATTGCTCTCTCGAACAGCAAAACTCACTTTAAAAGGCAAAAGGCGTGAGGGGAATGTCACTCGGGTCACTCGCCAGCTGTTCCGCTGAAAAACACCCAACCAGACCAAGTGAACAGCAGCAGCTCCTCGCTGGTTTAGTGAATTTAGTGTTGTGTTCAGTGACCGCTGCACTCTGCAGATGATTCTTCTCTCACAACACAAAGCAAACCCGACTCGCTCCCAGGTAGGGGACGGTTGTGATGTTAACGGATAACAAAATATTCTTTGCCCGGCAACACACAAATATACAATTTCTCTTTCACTTTGAGGACGATTCCACGAGGCTTCCAGAAATATGTAAAGCGACAAGGGACTAAATCGCCCAAAGGTTTCACCCTGTCCCGTCTCATGGCCGTGTGCAGGAGCATTGTTGGTATAAATAAAACCACAAGCTTCTTGAGTGATGATGGCACACTGGTGATACGTATCATTAAATTCATCCTGACACCAGCCATAGCTTCACCTTGTCTTGACCTGTCCGTTCTATACTGTCTCCAGAAGACAACATTTCTCCCTCTCTCTCTCTCTCTCTCTCCCCCTTTCTTCTTTCTGAGTGCTACACATGACACCAGCTCCGATGTGTTCCCCGCTCTTCCTCTTGTCATGTGTGGACAGTGAAAGGTAACAATTATTTTTAGCCTTTCCTCTCTGAGGTGCCATCCCCAACACATAATGAGGGTCTGGTGCTCATTACTGTCACTGGAGGATAGTGAAGTGTCACGTACAGCTGAGACAAATGTAGAGCAGCCCCCCACTGTCTCCCAAATGAAAATAATTACACTCCAGAGCCCCTTCACCTTGTTCTCATTACTCACATGGCTGCAAGGTTCCAACAAGACACGGGCACATGGCATATGGAGGAGACAGTACAGCTCCGTCATGGACAGGACCGGTGCCACCGATCTCAGGGTCTCTTCAGTCTGTGGAAAAAAAGTATAGGGAATGTGTCTGGAATTGTACAATCTCGGTAGATTTCTCATGTTCTTTTGTGGTAGTTTCAAATCCAGTTTTTCAGTTTTCATAGTGAAATTTTAGAAGCCTCTACATTGGCTGGTTTGCACGCATCAGTTTCGTCGAAATATCGACCGTTTTCCATGGTGACCTTTTGAAAAACACCTGATGCCATTACTGATGACTCTCAAATATGAAACTGTCGAGTCCCTGATGAATATGGACTGGGAGCCATGACACGTTTCAGGCCACCATTGTTGTTGTTGTACATCTACTTGAAGAACTGCCGTTGTAAAAAAAAACGTTCCGCAGTTGGAAACTCAACAAACCAATGTGGTTTCTGACAAAACTTCAGGGGAGTTCTAGAATCACAAATGTAACAGAGGAACTACCTTTAGGAACCAGACTAAAGAGGGTAAAAAAAAAACAATCGGATTTAGTCAATCATTCATTGGAAAAAGTAAAAAAAAAACAAAATAGGCATGTCAGGCTCAAACAAACTGTCAGTATTTTTGTTTTTCTCTTGACTCTTCTGCTGGCTGGCCGTTATTGATCAATCTATTCTTGTTATTCTCATGTGTGTACACATCTGCAGAAAACACTCTCAAAATATCAGACAGCAGCAGGTCCTGTCAGAACTGAGCAGGCTGAGATAGCTGTTGAATTTCTATTCCGTCTACCTGGAGCACGATGAAGAAAGACCTTAAACCGTTAGAACCAAATCCTGCATAAACTGTACTAAATTGCCTGCTGATGGAAGTAGATTGCCATTTCGGTTTGCTAGTGATGAACTAAGAATGATGCTATGAGTGACAAAGAAGGCTTCTGTATGAGAGTGATCTGCTTGAAACTGAATCATTTGGGTTTTTTTTTTTTTTTTGTTGTGTTCTCCTGTGAATGATTGATTGAATTCACTGACCCCCCCTCAAAGCACAAATCATCTTTGCCCCTTTTTTCAAATGCGTTAAAAACCTACATGATAATAAACCAAATACTTTACAAATATTTTCAGACATTGTAAATTCGAGAGTTTGTTGTAAATCAAGCTGTAGTAGCATTTTCTGCAATCCGCAACACACAATGGAAATCACTGTATTTAAGAGCAAGGCAAAATATGCAATACCTGAATGTTGATTGAGATATCCACTTGCAGCCTTTACATTAAAATTCACAGTGATAACTCTCATAAAACAGTTTGGTAGGAGGATTACAAGTTTTCAGCCCCTACAACATTCAAATTTGCTGTTGATTCATTTTGTGGCCATGGAAAAGTAAATCTCTTCTAAAAATATGAAATGGTATTTTGTAATCAAGAAATATTAATATGTCACAACTGAATATTATTTTGTGGCTACAGTTTAGAGTTTTATGTCAGAAGTCATGTCTGGGGCTCCATACTATTTTGTTCTACCTTTGCATGCAAACAAAGATAATCCTTGTGTGTGTGTGTGTGTGTGTGTGTGTGTGTGTGTGTGTGTGTGTGTGTGTGTGTGTGTGTGTGTGTGTGTGTGTGTGTGTGTGTGTGTGTGTGTGTGTGTGTGTGTGTGTGTGTGTGTGTGTGTGGTGTGTGTGTGTGTGTGTGTGTGTGTGTGTGTTCTTGTATTTCTATCCTTGTCCAAATTATCCAAATGTCCCCACAAGGATAGCAGAACGTGGAACGACGTGCCTTGTGGGAACCTTTTTCCGGTCCTAAGTAGGAGAAACAGTGTTTTCTTGACCATGTTGTTGTTACTGAAAAAAGTAAAAGTGCAAAAACATTTCTTTAGGGTTAGGCTTTGTTGTGGTGTGGGTTAGGGTTAGGGTAAGGGTTAGGGTTAGGGGCTAGACATGAATGGGAGTCAATGGAAGGTCCCCACAAGGATAGAAATACGAGACTGTGTGTGTGTGTGTGTGTGAGCGTGTGCGTGTGTGTGTGATTTAATTATTTCTTGAACTGAAAGCAAAACAGTAGACTATTTCCAAAAACCAGATCTATTTGCAACCAGAACACCCATGAGTGTTGATATTTGAACAGTTTGGCTGCTGACTGTCAGACTGCCAGTCTGAAAGTTACAGAGACACTTTCTCTGAGCTTTTGTCTGACTCTTTTTCACTCTTTCTCAATGGCGATCGCACACTCTAATTTTATTTAATTTATGTATTTATTTATTTTTTGCCATACATCTGTTCAATGCTCTTTAGTCATGTAAGAACTTCAAATTTTGAAGAATAATCAGTTATGTTTTTGATCGTTGTTGGAAATCGATCCAGTTTAGGATAACATTCACATTTTTCAAACTTTTCTTTTCACCATTCTGTTATTCACCTATATTGTTTTGCATCAAAAAACAACCTCTGATATACTGTATAATTCCTTTATTTTTATTTCATTTTTTTTTCCAAACATCAAACTGTCTTGGACATGTTGAGCAGGCATTCATTTTGCATGCAGAAAGTTCAGATTACCTGGGTGGTGAGTTTAAAGCCCATGTGAAGTAAACACCATTACTCATTAGCATGGAGAAATATGTGCAGCATCATACTTTCTGGTGCGAGAAGTTGTATTTTCTGCCTAAATAATGGTAATCTCCTGCTGCACCATTGATCATCACTTTGATTTCAAAGGCTCTGATACAGGTGAGCTTCATATACCTTACATACACTTTAGAGAATGTAATCTTGTCACATTTCTATGCTGGAGACTCATGATATATTTAGAGATGATATCATCTGAGTAGACGACCAGTGAGCATGCTGACTGTTCCCTGTTGGTTCCAACCAGGGATGTCTAACATTTGGCTTGAGGGCCAAAAGCGTCCCGTCAGACTGTCCTTGAAAAGGATTGAGTTTATAACAGAAATTTCAGGTTTAATTTTTCATTGGGCATCACACTGTTTTATTGAGAGTGAAAAAAATATAACACTTGTTATCTATGTTTGAATCAGTGCTGCAGGAAATTCCAGATCAGCTCTTTTTTTATGAAATGATCCAATTGATGCACAAAGTCATGCAAAATTTTTACCTTTTCAGATGTGGGCTGCAGATGGAAAAAATGTGATTTTTTTTTTAAACACTTTTTTAAAATAAAAACAGCGTATGGTTAAAATATCTTCTGAAGCAATATTTGAGTAAATGAGAACATTCATTTAATGCCTCATTTCAGTTAATATTATACTTGAAAAGGGCCACAGCAATAAAGACTGATTGATGAAAGGAAACAGACCCTAAAGAAAAAAAAAAAAAAGGTTCAAAAATATGAAATGAACATTCTTGATGTCAACATTTCAGTCACACATAATCAAAACATTTGGCGAAAAACCCTTGCATGCAGGGGCGGACTTACCATTAGGCGAAACTAGGCAGTTGCCTAGGGCCCCAAGTTCCTGGGGGCCCCATAAAACTCCTCATACACTTATGGTTAATACAGTTATTACTTATTTGTACATATTAATTATGTTTTGATTGAAATCCTATCCCTAAAATGCCAGCAGAATGCTTATTGTATTATGTGTGTCTCGGGGCCCCCCTTCAGTCTCCACTACATTGGATCAGTCCATCTTACTGTGCATGTGCAGAGAGCAAAACATACGAAAACAAGCGGCGCGAAGACAAGAGAAGAGCAGAGAAGAGAAAAGAACAGAAAAGAAAAAGACGATGAAAAGAAGCTACCCCAGCGGTGCTGAAAAAAGAAGGAAAAAGGAGGAAAGCAGAAAGCTGCTCTCAAAATGCCCCAAAGTGACGACATACTTCACTGCGGCAGCGGCGAGCAGCAGCAACCCATCACGGCCCCAAGCCAAGCTGTCCCTGACCTCGCCGGCCCCAAGCCAAGTCGGCCCCCGACCAACTCGGTCCCAAGTAACTGTTCCAATAGAACGGAGCACATTTAGAGCAGCTGTACATTGTTTTTATGTTTTTAATCCTCGTGAACGTCTGCGTGCGTCTCTGCAATCAGCGGATGGTGCGTTCAGGAGCGTCGGAATGTTAATTACTACTGAAAATAACCAGGGTTACAATGGCTACATGTGAAGGATTTGTGTGAGCCCCCCCCACCCCCACCCCGTCCCCACCTAAACTGACGCCCATGTGCAGATGGTTTTAATGAGACAGGTGTTGCAACTGAGGCTTTACTGTTCATGGTATTGATCATGTTCAAACTTAGTATGAATCAAAATAAAATACAGTATCCACAACAACCAGCAAGTGTAACGGCGACGTCGACACCTGTTTGAGAGGGTCAGCTGTAGACGTGTGGAGATGAGCAGCTTGTGAGTATCAAACTGGTGTGTGTGTTGTCTTCTCATTTGAAAGGGCCCCATTCCTGCCTTTGCCTTGGGCCCCAAATTTGTTAAATCCGCCACTGCTTGCATGCACATGTAAACTGCACAGAAAGGCCCTCCAGTCCAGTTCAGCCTATGTTTCACCAGAGATAGAATCTAGCCCTATAAAAATGAAGCTCAGACTGATTAAATGGACGTGATATTTTCCTGCAGAACCTCTCTAAAGTGTCTGTATAATTTCCTCCATCAGATGAAAACAATTTGCTCCTTGTTAAAAGGTCACAAATGTATGAAATCCACTTCGAAAACATGACTGCATTATCCGACTGATTGTCTCTTCATTGCTCATAAACACTGGATGATTGCCTGAGGGTATATGTAAAATATTAGATTTGCAGATTGAGTGAAAATTCAATATACCGAACATGAAGCTTTAATTATTCAGAACCGGTTAGTGGCGCAGACCTGCACAGTCTGGTGGGAGGATGAAGGTAACAGCAGAGAATGGAGGCAGTTTTCAGTCTGCTGGGTCGAAAAAAGAAAGAAAGAAACACACCAATAAAATAATCATAAAGTAATTTTGCTGCCCAGCATGTTTTTCTGTAATAGTTTCTCATAAAAACCAAATGTTTGAATATTTTTCCTTTAAAAAAAAAAAGTTCAAATCGAGACTCTACCAAGGAAAAAGGGAAACAAGGAAGCCATTTTCAAAGCACAAGTGAACTTGGACATCAAATATTGAGCACCTCTCCCAAGATGTCCCTGCAGGTATTTTTTGCCACCATTAGAAGCACCTGAAAGGCAGAGGTCACCACATATAAGGAGAGCATGCATGTCGTTACGCGGCGGCAGAGGAGCCTCCTTTTAAAAAGAATCACCTGTCGCGTGTCGCTGGAATGGAAAAAAGGATTAAAGCTCCTGGGACTGAAACCTTTGTCTCTTGCTCTGCTGTCAGGGTTTCAGTTATTCTGAGTGAAAAATGGGGCCCTCAGCAAAGCGTTGAAGACTCATGAGTTATTAAGCAAAGGATCCATTGATTATTGATCGCAGAGGCTTTTGTGCATCTCAAGTGCAAGATTTTGGGTCAGCACAGCGAGTGAGAGATTCACTTCCTACTTTGAGTGCCACTTTTGAAAAAAAAAAAAAAAAAAAGACACAAACACTGAAAATTGCATTGATGACTGCATTAAAAACAGGTTTTACCGTCAGACAGACCGAGAACATGAATGGACCGAGATCCCGAATCTAACATTAAAACTAGGACACAGCATTAAAACGAGACATATAGTGAATTTTCCCTTTTCATAACGGATTCCTCTTTAAATTTCCTTGTGATGCTTGCTTGTGTTTTGTCTCGTTAGACCAGTAAATGTACGCCGGGTTGCTGTTGTTTGTGTAACACGCGTAAAAGAGCTTTCATCACTTGTATTGCGATCCTATATGCAGAGTTAAATGCACTCCTGGGATCAGTGCTGCGGCATCTGAACAGCCCGAGAACTGGAGCAGAGGAACAGGATGCGTCGTCAGGAATATCTGTGTTTTACCAGCACTGTCACGCCCTGTTTTGCTCACTTGACAGGACTGTGTTCATGTGTCAAGTGAACTCAGATCCACATTTGAAACCGTATCAAGGTCGGGCTGGCAGCATAAAAGAAAGTATAATCCCGCCAAAGTTAGTTTGGATGAAAACTCACTGCATTTTGGTTTGTTTGTTTTGGGTATCAGTCAATAACAATTCCACAAGACATACATTTTCTGATAAAATTGCTCATTAACAAGAGAATATCGAACTTGCACGTTATGTTGGATCGTTTGCCCTACACCAGGTGTACCTGAGAAGCTTCATTTCAGTTTCCAATACACTGATTATCTCAAGCAGGAGGGCTAAACCAGCTGAACTGTGAAAGCGGCGCCTCACGATCCCTCTGACGTTTTGGGTTTTGAGCAGGATGTATCAGAACAGTTATCTCAGGGATAACTGGCCTGCGGAGGCCAAGCATTCTTAACAATGTTGCTTTTCGATCCTTCGATGCCGGCTCTTCCCGTCATTGTGAAGAAAAATTCACCCTTTTCACACGGTTTGTTCACTGACAAATGAAGCTAATGTGGTTGCTCAGGTCTGGTTTATTCTGTGTAAAAGTAGTTCAGAAATACTTTACGGTTTACTGTTAACTCTATTTGGCTGGATAGGCAAAATGAACATTGAAAGAGTGATTTAAAGAGAACAAATAACCAGGAGATCTGTTAACAGGCATCATGAGCCAGTGGCTGCATCAGCTCTCAGTCAGTCAAGAACTGCACAAAAAAAAAAACTAAAGATATCATGGAATTGCAGCTGAGCCACTGCAGTCTGTAACAAACCTGTCGACCAGATAAACCAGCCTCCAGGCCTACATCGCCGTCCCCAGGGTCGCACCACTGCTGTGGCTGGAAAATGCGTTCAGAGTGCATTCTCATCTCTGGTCCAACACACAAAATGCTTTTCAGAAAGTGCAGTTGCTCGGAGGCAGATTGACTGGCTTGGACAGCGGGTAAACAGACACCGTGAGGTATGGGGGAGGGGGACGGGGGTGGGGGTGGGGGTGGGGGGGGGGCTTGCTTGAAGTGCCAGCTGGAGGAAAAGAGAGAGAAATAGTTCCCTCCTGCCATGGCCGCTCAGATACCTGTCCCGAGCCAGATTAATTGGCTCAGGACAGGTGAAAGTGCAGCAGCTGACTGACAGAGAGAACGAGAGAGAGAGAGAGGCCGGGCAGCGAAAGAGCTATCTGAGGACACTTACACTGTCACACCCCGCCATTTTACATTCCGCCTATGTCCGTTTATTTCGTGGCTTATCCTGAGAGTGACGCGCAGTCAGCCTCGGATGTGTGCGCAGCTAAAAGGTAAACATATGAAGCCAATGTGTGGCAATAAAACGCAGGAAAACACTAATCCTGCGGCGAGGTTACCGAGATACATCACATTTATTTATTGACTTGGTAGCTTCGCCAGGATGCTTTATGAGCACTTTCAAGGACACCCTTGAATTTAAAGCCACGCTGCTGGAGTCTATTGTACTGGGACTTCGGAAAATCTGGAATACAGTTGTATGAGTGGAATTAGTTGGTTTTAAACATATAGCAGGAATTCTGGGTTTGATAATGGTGAATTTATCAAGGTTATGGATGAAAAAACTGACAAACTTGGCTTTTCAGGTCAGAATATTGTGTATTTAGCTATGGCCATGACATTCTGACGACTGAAAAATAAAGTGAATTAAACTGATTATATATTAAATATCAAAGTGTTATTGATTCAGATCATCTCCAGATCTGCAGCTCTTGGACTTGTTCACCGGTTACAGACAGATAAAGCTCACTGATGCAATTGTTTGAGTGAGTTCTGGTCCAGATGAGCTTCTGTTGCTCAAGCTGGTGCAGAAGGTAATGCTGTGCAACAGAGCAGGGACTGGGGACTGAACATCGTGACTCACGCATGGCTTTGGGTGGAAAAAAATAAATAAATAAATAGAAACAGTTTATTGTTCACAGTCTAAAACAGATCGGACAGCAGAGGGTCCAAACACAGGTGAGCAGATATCACAGCGAACGTACAAGAGAGCAAAGATAAGGAAAGGCAAAAGTGCACGAGGAATCCCTGGTAAGCCTGGTGCAGGGAGCAAGAGCAGCTGGCACAGACTAACCCACAAGATGTGCTTATTTACACAAAGGGAAGTCGGCACAGGTGAAAAACATTACGGCAAGGTCTCTGCAATCAGCAGAGGAAAGGCAGGAAGTCGAGACGCTTGAAACCAGAGGAGAGGGTGAATACTAAATAAAGGGTGAACTTAGCGAGACCTGACATGCTGGTTCTGATAAAGAGGAGTCAGAATGTGTTAAGGTTGTTGTGCATGGTGGGGCTGCACAGCTGCAGAATGGTCAGAGTGGCCGAGTTGACCTGTCCTCAAAAAGCACCAACAGGAACGGACCTCGGAGCGCTGGACAAAGCCGTCTGATGACTCATGTTTTTATACATTGTATTAGACAGGTGGAAATAATTGCACGCTCACTGGTTTGAATCAGGAGGAAATCTTACTCTGTTTACTCAACATTTTCAAGTGGAAACAGAAAACATTGGTAGTGTTTTGGGGATTCGTTGACATAGCATAAATGATGAACCTATGATACAATTTATGTTTAAATATTATTACAGAGCTATGAACAATCAGCACTTACGTCTAAATTGAAAACTGCTGGTTATGGTGCTCAGTTAGAGGTTACAAAAGCTTTAAAATATCTCTCCAAATGTAAGTAATGAAATAGTTCATGTTTGTTTCTGTTTCATATCTCAGGCTGTGGTTTGGGTTAAACTCAGGTGCTACTGTCACGTTTAATGTGATTATGACTTTTAAAGAGAGAAAGTAAAGCAAGTGCTAGAGACATTATGGCATTATCATAAATGGATAACAATCGAAAGAGTTTAAAATAGACTTGCATGTACAAGAAACTCCAGCAAAATAAATCACAACAGTTCAGTGCACAAAATTAATTAATTCCAACACTTTCACTTCTGGGTGTCGCTCAATGTGGGAAACTTACACAGCATCTGTGTTGTTGCTGAAAACAGCTCCAGTGGGTTTATTTAAGTTGCCTGTACCCTCCTAATATACTCCATCTGAGAAGTATCCCAGCTCCATCCTGTTAAGTGATTTATAAACTTGCTGGAAGTCAGCTGAGAGATTAAAGCAGAGGTGTGAGTTGCTCATTTCTCCGGCTTCTGTTGGGAGTGTGGCAGCAGCATCCCGATAAGGTGTTACAGTGTTAGGAACCAGAAAAGAAACCGTCAAACCCCAGTATACTGAGGTGAACGCAGCCTTCCAGCCTGTTGTTGAGCTCTCGTACAGTAGGACATCCCTGCCTCATGCCTATAAACACGTGAAAGGCAGCAGAGATGAGATGTGGAGCTGAGAGTGTGTGTGTGGGCTCAAAGTTGTGCAGTGCAAGGTGTGTTAAAGTTAGAGAACATGAATTCCTCAGGTTATGGTTTTTATTAAGGCTTTGATCTGCAAAAAACCATACTCAGTCATGAGTTGTTTTTTTTTTTTAATAATAAAGGAATTGCAATAAACAGTGAATACAATATGATCAAGTGAACTGAAAATGAAAAACGATTTGGAGAGCCGTGCAAAAATCATTATGATAATATGAGAGAGATGCGAGATAATATGAGTCTGTTTCTTAAGTGGTAGCTTTCTTATTTCCATGAGAACCAAGACTACTAGGAAGACAGAAAATCCACCCAAAATGCTAAAATTGTCTCTAATTTAACTATTTAAACAGAAACAGTGACAAATTGTTCATTTAAGCAGAAACAAAAAAAGGAAGCGGTCACCTGAAGCCATATCTGAACGTAGCTGTGAAATTCTTAAAGGGAATTGAAGACGTTTGGACGTTTGAGAAGGTAAAATCCAACTGAATCTGAATCGGAGCCTCTGGTGGGACGGTTTTGATTCGCGGGCCTTACGTTTGACACCCCTGCGTCACAATATAAAATTCTAGTCTTACTGACAGGCTCAGTGGCGTCTTAACACGGAAATACCCAAAATTTCTCTGCTGAGGTACAAAATGTGACCAGTTTTCTGTGATCTGCTGCACAGAGAGTCTGGAAAAAAGAACGTCGGTGTGATCTGAAGCTTCACCGCAGGTTGACGTCAGCAGCGCTCGGGGGGCTACAGACAATAGACTTGCGTCACACGCGCTGCCCCCTCAGGATGAGCATGAACCCCCTCCTGAGTGGAACCAGCTGAAACGAGAAGTGAGAGAGAGAAGTGTGAGGAGATGCAAAATGTGGGGATGTGGAGGACTGTGAGAAATAGGAAGCGGTGGGGAGAAGGCCCTCGCAGTATAAACTCTGTAATTGGAGACTGAGAGGAGTTACTGGTCCTGATCAAGTGCGGTCCTTCCGCTTGAACTTCAGTTATTACCATAACTCTATATAAATTCCAGCGGAGGAATAATTTCCCAGCCGAAGCTTCTCGGAGAGAGAATATCCTCTTGAAATTACATCCTGGCGGAATCTCTGGCTCTTTCATGTGTGAGGCTGCGAGCTGCATAATGGTCGCCTCGCTGTTGTTTTAGCCTCAGCCATGCAATTTACTGCGAGGGAGTTCAGGATGGAGGGCTGAGATGTGTCTGATTTCTTTTTAATGGAGTTCATGTCTCGTATTTCAGATTTATGAACAATAATAATTTCAAAAATCTGATAAGAGATTAATGCTCGGGAGTGGAGTTCTTTCAGAGGAGAAAAAAATGTTTGCTTGAGGGTGATTATCTGGAAAAATATCATAAATACAAAAGAAGAATGCGGCTACTTTTCGACTGTTTAATCTGCTCATACTGTCCATTTGTATTGTGTTTACACAGCTTATTGTGGAGATGGTGTAATTATGTTTTTGTTTTGCCATGGGGCTTGTTATTGTTCATTTAATTAGAATTTTTATGTAGAATCTTAGTAGTGGAAGTTGTAGAAATTGGAGAAAAAAAAGCAGCAATAAAGGAGGTCATGACTCAGCTCGAGTGCACCTTCAAGTAGGCCAACATCTGACCTTATCCAGCACTTTCATGGCTTATTATTAGCAAATACCTTCCAAAGTAATGACATTTCCATTAGTCCCCACTGCAAAATGTGGGTTTTCTGCTAATTAGCGAGTGTCTGTGCACAGCCGTGCAGGAGTGCCAGCGTCGTGGCTAATGCTCGCTTGTTAGTGCTTCAAGAACCAAACACCATATGTAGTTACAGCGCGGCGAGATGGCAGCGCCAACTGTTGAGAAATCACCCTCGCTATGTAAATATGTCGCTGCGCTGGCGGCTCGGGGAGGTGCAGTGATTCAGGGCTGTCCAATGTGAAGTTCTCATCTTCTCAGTCTGCCTCTGTGGAGTCTCTCAGCAATTGGAAAGCGCTGGTGAGAGGGTCCACTTTACATGGCGTTTCAAGAGAAAACGCATTTTCAGAGAAGTTACA
This sequence comes from Salarias fasciatus, assembly GCF_902148845.1. NCBI lineage: Eukaryota > Metazoa > Chordata > Actinopteri > Blenniiformes > Blenniidae > Salarias > Salarias fasciatus. The sequence continues at coordinate 13,975,687 of NC_043760.1, forward strand.
CATTTGAACGGCAAAATTTTGAAAACGATATCTCTGAAAACCATGTAGTTAGCATGTTGGGCCACTAGGGGGTGCTGTTTCTCGCTCACATGTGCATGCAGAGCATTATATGAAATAAACAATGGCGAATAGACAGACATTTGTATTAACAGACGGAGTTGGACAGCTGTTATGGTGACACTCAAATATAAAACTACCAATTCCAGGAGAATATAGATGCTGAGTCATGCCACATTTTCCAATTTCACTTGAAAACATTGTCATGTAAACGGGAATTAAAGCTTTTTTTTATCAAAAAAAGTGTTTTTTTTCTGTCTTGTTGTTAATTTAGGACAGTTTAAAACAAACAATAAAAAGCTGAAAGTGACCTCCTCTTGCCCCATAAGCTTTTAAAAGGTTTTATGGTTATTATAGTCATCATGACTTTCATGCTAAAACGCAGCTGTCATCTGGTTCTGTTAAAAGGTCAGACATGTAGAAGAGAATGATCCTAATATACGTTATTGGTCAGAAACATTGCTTCATTGTTTGATGGGCTATCTGGAGCGCACCCTGCTTTATGCCCACTGTTTTTCTGTGATTGCTTCCAGCCCTGGAGATCTTAGGTTGAATAAAGCGCATCTAAAAGTTGCATGTGATGAGTTTACATAATTTAGCAATAGAGCATTAGCACCACGATGCCACATGCACAAATGCTGTGTGCACACTTGTAAGATTACAGTGAAACATTAGCGCTGATTAATTTTTTCAATTGAGTTCATTGGGCATCGGGGGCGCACTGAAGGCAACATAAATGCTCATTTACTGAGACCATTAGGCATTAAGCTATCATGGCAATACGTTTGTTTATGACACTAATTTCAAAGCGAGCGGGCAGATTTGCTGGCCGTGTCTATTTAAACAGAAATAACACTCAGCCTTCGGCCAAAATCAATTATATATATGTACATCAGGAGTTCAACAACAAGAGAAGGCAAACTGACAGTGCAGGCCGAATGCAGGCCTTTTCATTTCCCGTGCTGCAGGTAGTTTTACTGTGGGAATCATCCAACAGATGTGTTTTTAACTGGTCTTTCTGTGTGAAGCTAAACGTCATCATGTTTGACAGGGTTGTTTTGTATGTGTTTGCTATGCTTTACTTGCATTTAAAATTACCAAGTGAGGCTTTTGTTTCCTCTGATACCTAAAAAAAAGTTTTTTTTGTTATGTTTTTTTTCCGACATTGACATGTATTGTCTTTTTGTCTTTTGAAGCCATCAGTGATCCTGTGCTGAAAGTCATTTCTTTTCAATCTTTTATGTGACACTCATTCTGAAGATCTTTCAAATGATCGACTCCCATCAAAAAAAAAAGTGAAAACCGAGACAGGAAGACACATTTGTACGTGAGTTGTTTACCTTGAGCGATTTGACAAGATCTTGACAAAATTAGGTCTGCGTTTCCTGTGCCCTTCAACTACAAATGCAATTTGTGTGACAGCGCCGACAGAGCTGCGATTTGTAATCAAACTGTAGACCGGGGTGTAATTGCTATTTCTCTGCATGACAAGCGTGCCAGTCTGACTCATCCAAAATGAGCAGGTGGATAAAGCCTGAGCTAATTTGTCGATTTTTTTTGCAAAAGCAAATGATCAATTCGAGAAAGTCAGGAGAGCTGTTGTTTCAATGTTTATCTCTCCGAATACGTCTATTTATTGACATGGTCCTCAAGCGGCATCGCATACTGTGGGAGCAGATGAGGAATGGAGAGCAGGACGTCTGTGTACTCACAATTGCTTTCTGGTCACCGGGGCAGCCGTGCAGTGCGTCAGCTTTTCGTGAGCTGCAGAGTAAAAACCCACTAAACCCACTGTTCTTTCACTTTGAAATGAGCCACTTGAAGTGCTAGTTTCCTGCCTTAGGCAGCACAGATTTTAAGGTAGTGATGCATGCTTCTGGGATAGCAGACGGAAGTTAGGACTGTGGGACGGTTTGAACCCTGACTTTTGAAATTCCTCCCTGTGTGCCCTTTGGCCCCATTTAAACCGTGTTCTTAAGTGATAACAGAAAGCTTTTGTTGTGTTGTAGGTGCCTTTTCACATGGCAGTGGTGCTTGGAGGCTCTGAAAATGCAACTTTGTGAGTATTAATCCCAAGAACACAATAGAAAACAATAGAAATAATTGGTAAATTCTTTGTAGCTTTGGTCCACCCAGAAAATGAACAAACAAACAAATTAACCCAAAAACACACCAAACACTACAAGAAGTAATAGAGTCTTATGTCATCAGGAATGAAGGATCTTCTGTGGAATCCAAACTGTACTTTGGCGGTAATAATCTGTTGCTGAGTCAATGCTCAGTTTGGACTGAATCCTGCTCTTTGATCTCCCATCACAAGGTGGAACACCCAGTGGTGTTTTAAACACCCGGTAGTTTAAATAAAAACCCATCTTCTTCATCTGTCCACATGAATGTCCATATACACATTGCTAATGTTTATAGCATGTTGGTACATGAGGATTACGAAAACAAATAGCTCCAATCCATGGCCTGGCGTGGTAGCTTCATCATTTCAGCAGGGAAAAAAATCAGCAAAGCATTAAAGAATGGATGTCTGTTCACATCATTTTCATCATAATTAGAGTTAAACTTACTGAGTTTAGTCTGCAACTGTTAAGATATCTGTTGCCTATAGGCATCAATAGTCCAGCATTATGAAGTCTGACATTCAATTGAAATTGAAATTGCTACTTTATTTTTTCAGACTTTAAGGCACAGTGTTTGTTTTCTGTCATTCTTTCTATCTTGGATCTTTCATTGATCATGCGACTTTCATTAAGAAGCAATGTATGTATCAAAATATATGGCGCATACCTGCTGGGACCACTAGATGTCACTGTATGACAACTGAATGCTGCTGCGGTATCGTTGCCATGCACTATACGCTTTCTTTAAAAACATGTTTTCTGTCCATTTTCTGTGTGAAGCTTGGTTTACCTCTTCAACATGACAAAAAAAAAAAAAAAACATCAGTTATAAATGAATTTCCACATGACTAAGAAAGACATCTGTGAAGTCATGTGCTGATTGTAGCTTGGTTGTAAGATGCACAGAATTATGCAAATCATGTGGCATCCACGCTATCCAGGATGTCCCTAATCAGCATGACCAACATGTTGCGTAATCTCAAAGCCAGTTTTGATGAGTTTGACCTCGTCTGTGATTTTCACAATTCCCCTCAGAAAGTAATTGGCACATCTGGCTTGAAATGTCAGTATGATTTAAAACAGTTGCCGGAGTTCTTTGTTCCCTGGAAACACCTCTCTGAAACATGTTACAAAACAGTGTTTCCTGAACCAGCCAGACATAATAATAACCATTACAGTCGGCTCCAGTCAAACACCTTTTATAGTTATTGTACACATAATTTTTTTGTCATTTTCATTTGAACCAGACAGTCATGTTGAAGAAGCAGACTACGCTTGCTGTATAAACTCTAAACAATCTGTGTTATTTCAATTTGTCATTTTTTTTATTGACTTACCTGACAGCAGCCGATGCTTCTATCCCCACATTTGAATTCTAGACTTATGCGTCTGTAAATCTATTTCTGAGACTGAGTGGAAATAAATTATTTCACTGACAACCTCTGTGTTGAACTTGGCTAATAAAAAAGACTACATGATATGTCAGAATGTTTTCTCATGGCTCATGGGCAACGGTTTTTATTTATTTATTTATTTGCTTATTTATTTATTTCTTTATTTTGTTCCTCTTTTCATTGGGTTACATCTTGACCTCATGTGGGTTTCTTGTTGGATTCCCAGTTGCAGCAGTAAAGGCTTCTGGTATAAAACATATGCAAGTCTAATGCAAGCTGCAATTTTCCAATGGAAGCATGAACAAAGGTTATCTCAAAACCTGATAGAATCATGATGCGTGAATTAATGTTTCCTGTTATTGTGTCTGATAATCGTCACAAAACCATCAACCCTGTCATATTGCTGTATTCTGAGGACTGGACATTCTTCTATGATCTTTGTCCTTTGACTTGCAGGTTACAAGCTGTGAAATGTTTTCTCCAGAAAACATCCTGAACACAAACGATTTTGAAGTAAATAACTTGTTGAACCTGCTATGGCAGGTAACTCCACTACAATGAACCCCAGATAGAAAAGGTCTGATTGATTTGAGTCCTGATCTTAATCTGAAAATCACAAGCAGAGACCCTAAGGAGGGCCTCAGGCTACGTTGGAGTTCACATAGAATTAAACAGGAACGTATCCAGGGGGCCTGTCAAATACTCTATTTAAAAGTCATAATTAATATCATAATATCAACTTAAAAACACACGGGCAGCCGGTGCGGGGACACAGCAGTGATCCAAATCACCTGAAGGTGTCATCTGATAAATTCCATGATTTTACCAAGAGAACAATAACATAACATGATGAGAAAACTATCTTTATATGGGTCTATGCTGAATTCATCGATGTCAGGCTTGTGGAGAGGTTGAGCCAATCTAACTCACTGCTCAGGCTGCTAACCCTTCAACGAGCGAGTTTATAGTGACAATCACAGAAAACTAAAATCTATGACCAAACAAACCTTAAAACAACCAAACTCTGTGATACAATCCATGGACTGTGCAGTGACAAAACTAGCCACTGTACAGGATAGCAGTGGTTCCCACCTAAACGACAGCTAAACCACCAAAAAAAAAAAGACATAGTGTAACTCTTGAGGTGAACTTTTTTTTTCTTTTTGAGCAATTCATATTTCTCTTTAGCCTGACATGCGTTTTTCTGCTGCCGCTTATACTTCTATAATTGAGCAGTTTGCTGACATAAATGAATTAAAATCTGACTCACCAAGAAACAAAAAAATGTTGTACCCTTAGAATCAAGGTGGTAATGCAACCCCCATGAATCTTTGCTGCTCCCCCACGTGGGGTTCGAGCCCCTCCGGTTGGGAACCACTACACTACGTCACCCATTATTATAACATGGTGATCAAAAATTACACTGCAAGTTGTTGTGGTATATGACTGTGTCCAATCTGACCTCATGATGAGGAGAAATGAGACCATAAGTACACGCTGCTGAAAGGAAATCTGATATTTCTGACACTGTGGTCGTGACTGGTGATTGCAAGAGGTAAACACGCAGGACGTTGGTGCTCTCCACACATGGTGATTAAAAACGGGAATATATGACCAGTGGGTGAGAAAAGCATACATGGAAGGGTTTGCCAAGGCTGCCGTCAGCATGACCCCAACCCAGCAAAGCTCAGGTCACAGAATGCAGCAGAGGGAGTTATATCAGACTGAAGTTCGGAAAAATCCCTGGAAGTGGCTGTGCCTCCAGGATTAGTTGAATGAAATTTCAGGGGAACATTAAGCTGCTCCGCTGCAACCCTGACCAGGACAAACAACACTAAAAGTGCACGGATGAATGGCTTGATGTCCTCAATTCAATTTCGGCGGCATACTGTTCTGTAATACAATCTAGGAGTGGAAGGTCTAACTAAAACGCACACAGACACACAAATGCAACAGGACGTGCAAGGAAAAGTCAAACAGGGACAAGTATGCACATTGAGCACGGCCACTGTCTGCAAAGTGAGAAATGCTGTGCGTGCAAACCTCGGTGGGACGCTGAACACAAAGACAAAACAAAAGAAAAGTTACCAGCAAGCCGCAATCAAAGCTGGGTTTCAGCATCACTGGCAGTACTCCTGCTGAGGGAGCTCTGATCCAGAGTGTGAGCAGTTTTTTCTGAAATTCACAAAGCTCCTTAATAAGACTGATGTTCGGCCGTTTCTCTTCCACGGGAGCTGGCTGCTGGTTGATCTGCTGTTCACTGAATAAACCGTAAATTTAAATGTGCTCTGAGGACATTCCATATAAACACAATATATGATCAAAAGACCCATGGTATAACCAAACACACTCCATGAATACTGAACATTCACCGTTCTATAAGAAAGTTTTTCTGCAGTTTAGAACCTGATAACATTTTCCTCCAGCGCTGTGTGCTGGAATACTGTCATTTCAGCCTGTACTCTGCAGTACAGCTGAATTCAAAGATAAGTTTGATCTGGTCTGAATTATGCACAGGCGAGGAAACTTCTGTCAGCTGAAATTAGGAAAGTTATTGATTCATCAACCTCAAAGTCTTTCAACATTATCATGTCACGGTGTTACAACCTATTTAGTTTAAAGTCAATAAAACGGCCTATTGAACTAAAGGCATTTCCACGGTTACAGTATATGGATGTAACAACAAACATCCAGGTACAACAGAGAACAGAAATAAATACACCTAAAAACTAGTGCCTCAAACAACAAGCAGTTTATGCCAAAAGCCATGGGTACCAATTACAATTACCACCAAGTGGCTTTGGCAAACTGCAGTACGACTGACAGCCACCTGGAAAGGTGCACAAAAACAAGTTTGAGTAAGGTCTGTGATTGGAGAGACAATCAGCGCATTCTCTAATCAGCTGTTATTCGAGTGCAGCCAGGGCAGAGAAGCCAGGACAAGCCAGCCAAGCCTCTCAAACTGAAGGCACTGGGTAGCCTGCATTCTTTATTTCATCCAGGAAAATAAACACAACACACTGCTGCCAGAGTTCAGGGCCGGTCATATGCAACATGTTAGCGGTATATGGAAGACTGTTTAGGTGGTCCACTGATCTCAAACTGTAGTCGGTCTATTAAGTGGTTGATTTGCATTTCAGAGCACAGAAATGACAAATTTTATTCAAGCATGACTCTGCTCAGTACATCTTGGCCTCCAATGAGTCATGACCCCCAGTTGATAAAATACAAAAACAAATCATTTTCATTTGAAAAATCATGTAAACTGATCTTTACTTCCACTTCTCTTCACCTGCTAAGTGCCCCCCCCCCCCCGACACACAAAGGCTAGAATATCAGACATGCAGCCGTTGGCCATATCAAACCTAAAGAGAGTTCAGTCCCACCCTGCAGGATTACCCACCAGTGTCCAAATTACAAGCAATCATTGACTTCTATTTTTAACTGTAGTGAAAGCTGTCTGGGGTTAAAAACACTGGGGGCTGCTTTCAGGGTGGCAGACAGAAGAGACAGGTACCTTCTGAACAATGCTGGCATTGTAGTTGCAAACAAAACTTTAAAAGACGTCTGTGCTGCTCAATCAAGGGAAAAGGTTTCATCTCTTTTGCACTCTTAAAAAAGGGAAAACTTTTGGAGTGTTTTTTTTTTGTTTGTTTTTTAAACAGATGATTATGCTGTGTTTTACTAGTCGAGAGTTAATATTGAGCTTTAATTGGTACTTGAACTGAATTAAGTGTGAGGACAATCATGAAGGACTAATCTTCTGATGACTCACTTTTGACTATACAGAGTCCAAACACACGCTTGCATATATCTATAAACCTGCCGGATAAGAGATGAGTCTCATGGCTTTCCATTTTTTATGGATTTCACAGCCACAATGTCCACAACTTTAAACATTCATCTCTCGGCACCATCTCTTTTTTTTTTTTTTTTTTTTTTTTTTTTTTGCAGCACTTCTGTGACTGCAGTGCCATTTGATGACAAATTTATCACATCTGGGACTTCCCGAGACAGTTCCCTTCATAAGTATTGTCTAGAATGCGTTCTAATTTCAGACTAACTCGACACGGTGTGACAGAGAGTTCGTTAGCTGTCGACGACAACCCTTCTGCTGCGAATCCACACCTTGTTGTGAGGTGACAGTCGCTCCTCTTGATGCTGCTCGTGCCGACAGTTGTCCAGCGGTACAGAGACTGCTCCGAAACATTAAAGCGCGGTTTGAATTCAGCCTGTTGGAAGACGATAAATCCATTCATCTGGATTTTGACGTCAACTTTTTAACTTGTCTCCAGCCTTTAAATGGCTCATTTTCAGCTACCGAATAAAGGTAAGAGTGTCTAACTGGGTGCAAAACTCACAGCTTCTATTTTTACTTCGGCACACAGTGATAGAAAGAATTAAGACACAAAACTTCCCCCTTGTTTTATCAGGTTGGCAAGTTTAAGAAAAACAATCAATCCTTATTCAAGAGGATGCCTGCAAAAGTAATATGTGTCATAAGAAATGCTGCAGGGATGAAATATTGTATTATTTATGACATGGGCTTATCAGTATTAGTCACAATAACTCTGATTTTAAATATTCATTTCAACGGAGGGAAAAGTTCATTTTAGGCGACTGGAATAAACAGGCACACAAAGTTTTAAAGTGAAAACAGCCTACTGTGAACTACTTCAACGAAGTATTTAAATGGAAGAACTTGCAGTGGCTCAGTGGATGGAAGTGGTTATCTTCAATTCTAAGGCAGTGGTTTGATCCATATCATGTCCATGTGTCAAAATGTACTTGAAAAGCCATTGAACCTCAAGTGTGTCCAAATCAGTTTTATTTTAGGGGTAACGTATAACCAGCTTCAGGTTATATTGGAGCATCTTAGAGGAACATTTTGACTCAAGACAGTTAAATACATTGGTAAATTTGAAATCATTTAGGGAATAATTAATCTGTTTTAGACTATTTATCATTAACAAAATATCTGCATCTATTCCTGTTTAGTTTTCTCTTCATTGTATTGATGGAAACACTAAAGTGGAAGCTGTGCAGAGACACTTGTTTGATAAACCACAAATCTCTCCCTGCAGTCGGTGAATAAGGATTTCTTTTCTTCGGTTCTTAAGCAGAAATTCAAAGCAATGCAGTACCGACATCCATCTTTTGGATATTATATTATCTTGGATGATGTTGGAGATGACGTGGAAAATTGCCATAGTCTCTCATGAGAAACTAAATCATGTGTGTGTGTGTGTGTGTGTGTGTTCGCCTTTGTGCTTGCGTTGTGATGAAGGTTGTACTGTCTTCACCCACAGTCGCGGCGATCAGCTGCAGCCAGTCACAGCTCGAAGCTGGATGAACAGAAGACAGATGGTTCACACTGATAAAACATTTTCAGCTCCGTATTTCAGTAAATGATTTGTCAAATGAATTTTAGCAACACCATTTTTTAAGTTCTACACCGACAGATGGAGCTCTGTCTAAACTGGTGGAAGTAGACGTGCATGTTTTCCCAGATCTCCACAGCTTAACATCTTCAAACAGGTGAGTAGTCTGTTGTGGAGGAGTGGGCGTTGCAGGTTTCCCTGCTCTTCCTCAAAGACACCTCAGGGTTTCTGTTTCTGAAGGATTGGTCAACATCTGTTTTACGCACAGCTTCCATTGCTCCCACAATATCCTGTGGACTGAAGCTGCTCTGGAAGTCATGCTTCTCCCTGTGCATTTTTTCATAGACCAATTAAACTTAATGTCTTTAATTGAGGTTGCTAAAATTGAAGCTGAAAAAATTAACAATAAAATTTTAAGGAAGAGGGGGAAAAAAAGGCATTTTTAAAGCTGTGAATAACCTTTGAAATTAAGAAAAAATAAAAATGAATCAATATTACTTTAAGAAGACAGAACATAATAAAAGTGATTAGAATGACATGCTAATATGACAAAGAGATGTTAGTTTTGGGTGCACAGAGACATTGACGTGCAGTGTCAATATAATTTCTACAATTTTAATTTTACATATATTTTTTCTTATTTTCCCAATGTATGTGTTTGTTACAGTCATCGTAAACTGTCATGGTAGAAGTGGAATGGCATCTCACGTTTTGAAGTGAAAAAGAAAAAAACTTTTGCATTTTGGGTGTCCGTTTCCATGACGACAGTGCTTGGAACCACTGAAAACGCAGCTTCGTGAAAACACTCTGACGCATTCTCCATTGAAATGGGGGGAAGTGCAACTTTTCTGAAAACACTGCGACTGCACATGCACGCCGTGCAGTCAATAGTTCTTCTGCAGGTGTGTGATGTTTGCGTGAGTGTGTGCACAAACTAGCAACTGAATGGAAAAAATTAATTTCCTCTATTACAGAGGTGTCAAAACAACGATGTGTGGGTCAGCTGTGGCTTGATGTTTGTTTCACTTCATTTAGCCGAGCTCTAATATTATCATGGAAAATGACTGGCACTTGACAGAGCTGTACTTGTTGTTCACTCCAACAAGGTGGCTCAGAGATCATCAACCTTTTTAAAACAAGACTAAGTACCTCTTCACTACCAGCCTCCTGAATAATTAGTCATTCTAATTATTTACTCGCTACTATTTTTAGAGCGTGATCTGATGGCACTGAGTGAATTTCCTGCTAAAACAAGAATAATTAGAGGAAAATGCTGCTGGAGACCGAATACAGCAAAACTAAAGAAATTTGGTTAAAAAAAAAAAATCTGATATTTGTTGATTCCGTGTTGTTTCTAGGTTTTCTTAATTTGTGGTTTTCACTGAAAAAAAAACAAACATTTTGGACACCTATAGGTTCTTAAGAGTTTATACATGCGTGACAGGTAAACAGTGGAGTTGTAGCAGTTTGGTTTGGTGTGAGTTTGAGAAACTCAAGTGTGGCAACTGGCCAAAAGTCTCCGCCATGCATGTTTATTGTCTCATGAGCTGCTTACTGAGTAGGCCAGCACCAGTTAGTCCTCCGTTTCTGTTTCCGCGGGGGGCGTTCAGGTTACATTAAGAAGCGATCAAAGCTTGGCACACACTGACATTTAGTTACGCACACAAAAACAAGGCTGCATGCTGAGAAATGTGTTCAGAGGGAAGGTTTAGCTCTCCAGGGTTACGGGGGGGGACTGGTTACATGTGAACCAGGAAGAATCTCCATGCCCCCTTTTTGTGTTGCCACGTATTCCAGGAGCAGCGGGGGACGTGGTGTGGCTGAGCTGTTTCATCATCTGTGGGCTAAATTTAATGATCCAGTGCTTGTCTGGTGTTTTCAGCTGGAAGGTGAAAAATGACAACAAACTGCATGACGTGTTGCACGATGCATTATTCCTGGCCCAGGCTCACGGGCTCTTGTTCTGCATGCCTCCCAAAAAAAACCAAAAACAACTTAAATTCTATGACAGCAACAATACCAACACGTTTCAGCACCTTTTTGAAGTGACACATGAGCTCAAGACTGGGTGACAGTTTGAAGAGATTTTTTTTTTTTTTTTTTTTGTGGTTTTCTGGTTCATCGTGTCCTAATTTTATTTTGAGATTGTGCGCGCCGACTTGAAATTCGACTTTGTGACAGTTGATGCAACCGGTGGTGTCAACATCACTATCTGACAGAGGCAACTCCGTGCTGTCCGGACACGTCTGTGTCAGGTATTGGATTAGTCGCCTCGCCGAGCCCTTTAGACAAGAGTGTGTTTGTTCTCGCTGTAATGCTGTTATCTCCCTTTCTTTCCCTCCTCTAATCTGGACACCTAACAGCAACGCAAGTAAACGGTTCTGACAAGGCTTGTGCACAAATTGAATTTTCCTCGCCCCCCTATCCTTTTCGATTTATAATTCCCTCCCTTGCCCCTACAAGCAAACTCAATTTCTGACCCTTTAGACAAAAGGCTCAGATAAAGCAATTAGTTGGCGATTCTGTGTGAGCTCCTGACTCGGCTGACCTGACAGGCACTCCGAGGCACTAAAAGCAGCGCAAACAGGAGGCGATGACGGTCGCTGGCAGACGGATCGGGCTCCCCAGACGTGAACTCTGAGTCATCGGCAACAAAAGGATTCAGCCTCTGGAAAAAGCGCTTCGGCGGGAAGGTTGAACGTAACTATAAAAGCGTCCAGAGTCCAGACAACCCTTCCAATGTGTCTCACCTCTGATCGTGGCAATTTCCCCCCTTTGACTTCTCCAAGCTTTTCTCCCATAGAATACCTTTTTACAGCGTATTCTCTAATTTCACAGCACTCGCCGCCTCTTCGATGACATCTATCTTTCAGTGCAAAAAGCCCGTCTCGTATGAGGGCAGTACTTAAAGATGAAGCAGATGAATGTGTGTTTGGATTCTCTTTCAACTTGGACTCTAAGGGACAAAGACGAGTGCATATATATCGCTTTGAATAAAGAAAAGAGAGAAAAATTCATTTTTTTTCCACAAAGTTTATTTGACATTGACACCAACTTCCTTTAAAATGCACATTTTGATGCTGAAACATGCCAACCTTTTTGAATATTTAGTAAAAATTTCGAACAATCCCGCCTTTGATGGTGCATCTTCTGAGTGCTGGGAAATGCACCGGGTTCCTTATTTCCATTTGCGTAGCATGAAGTGCACAGCAGCTCTCAGTCTGAAGTGCTGCTGCAGACTATTTGCACTCTGGACAGTTTTTAAAGTCACCCTGGCCGTATCTCCAGCATAAGAATTCAATTTGGCCATCGCGGGAGCGAACTGAAAAGCGTAAAGACGGATTTAGAGTGAAATACATGGCAGCGGGGAGATTCGTTAAGAAATATAGTTATCTGGCAGTCTGGCGGGGGAGATATGGATGTGGCAGAACTGATGAGGCTCTCAGTCATTATCTTCTGGGCGATAGCATGGCATATTGCATGCGGTTTTTTTCCCAGCCCTCTTATCGCCATAATTTCCTGAAGGGAATATTTTTGCCATCAATCCTGTAGTTCTACGTAGGTAGTTCTAATCATTTTGCAATCTGATTGTTTCAGTGATTGCAGACAGCGTGTTACTTATAGTGCAGTGATCGCGGAATCTGCGGCAGTCCGTCGCGTAAGATGAATTACTTTGTGATTAAAGGGAGCGAATGAGGGAGAAAAAAAAAAAGTTATTATTTGCGCTATTCACAAAGGAACTGGATTGCATTCGTGTCGGGATGGTCAATAGGTAAACATCTATGTGGAAGCTGGCAGTTTGCGGCACCGAGCAAATCCTGCTGCTTCAGTGAAATCTGCCCCAAATGACAGGCAGAGGCAGAGGGCCACGCTGTGTCTGCTGCCAGAGATGCAAACCATCGCGAATAAACCCCGACGCACCACAAAGACCCATTCACACACGTCCGTTTGAGCGTCCTCACAGAGCAGATTATTTGAGTCTGAACTTGCGATTAGAAGAAAGACAAATTCATCTTTCATTCTTTGTCTTTCTCGCCATCTAAAGCCCCTCGGTTTCCACGGGGAAGACGGCTATCCACACAGTCTGAAGCGATTGTGTCGCTCCGCGGCCCAGCAGTCTGTACTCTTGACGTCTCCAGAGTCGAAAGCTCAAACTGAATCACAACGTCTGCTCAGCAGGGAGCCGGGATGGAGTACAATAGCCAAATCCCCGGAGTCGGAGTATCAGGTCTGCTGAGCGGCACTTTGTTTACAGAGCGCAGGGCCTATCTGCCGAGCGTGAGTCAGCCGGGCCACTGCTTGTCCTCACAGCATGGGATCATGTCCTTCTAAACAGACTCTTGGTAATACACTAACCAGACTGCAGCGCATTAACAAAGCTTGAACTGAATCCAGTGACTCACAATGTGGTGAATTCACTCTAAACTAATTTCCATATTGAAAAAGTCCCAGAAGACTCGCAATTAAGCTCAAACTCATGATACAATATCAAAGGTAATTTTATTTTTGTTTTTGGAAGCATATTGATGGGGATGCTCCCCTCACTGATCAATACATGCCCTCTTGTGCGTATTGATTCTTATAAAATGAAGTGTGTCTCAGTTTCATGGTTAAAGCTAGTTGACTACAAACATATGGAATACATGTATTTTAAAGTGAAGGGATCTGTCAACGCTTCCACATTTTTAGAGCTTTCATGCCTGTTGGGATTGTTATGTTATCTGTCACACCACTGGTCAATGTAGCTACTTTAAGAAAATTTAATTCAGATTCACTGTAAATTCATTATTTTTACTGTACATTCAAATCAATTCCTTTTAATGAGGTGTATTATTTTAATTCAGAATGACTGATCAGTTTCAATAGCCTGCTTTTACTTTTAATGCAATCTGAAATTATAAAGGGATCTATGGAAAAAGTTACACGATGGAGGATAAATAGTGATAAAAGGAAAGCGAGGAAGTTGGTGATGGCTTGATTCACCATTTAATTCACTCTGCTTTTACACAAGGGGCCTCTGCCAGTGTCCCTCATTCAACTTCACATGCACTTACAAGTCTTAATTTCATTTTCACATTGCCAGAAAAGAAGAGGGTGTGTTTCACGAAGTGGACCAAATAAGAGCGCGCATAGCCGCCGCCCTGAAACTAGGTCACCTGAGTGGAAAGATGCTCGACGTTAAGCTGATTGCATTTTTGTTTTTCCCCCCTTACAAGTTGAAAGTTTTGTGCTGTGAAACCTTCTCACAGCGTGGCGCGTGCTGGTTTGTTTACAGCGCTGCGAAGAAGCACTCGACCACCCCCTGCTTTCTATTTCTGCGCGCATTTCATCATAAGTTGTGGCAGCTCTTAAATTTAACATGAAACAAATACAACCTGAGTTAACACAGAGCAGAAGTTTTGAAAGAGGTCTGGGTTTACTGAAGAGACGTGTCCCATCGGTTTATTTGTTATTATTAGTGTTGCATGGAGCTTCAGGTAATCTCAGCCCTGTTTCTCTGAATGCATTTTCAAGTGAAAATGAAAAACTTTCACTGAGTTTTGGGTGTCCGTTTACACGACAATGGTATTTGAAGGCACTGAAAACACAGCTTTCTGGAAATACTCTAACTCCAAGGATTGATTAGTCATTCACATTGACTGTTTAAGGTCTTGGAGTAGTCTAAGATCTAAGTAGTCTTCTCTTATGAATAATCTACCAGGTATCTAAATGTCACAAGTAAGGGGCGAGAAAAAACAAATAATCGGTGGATTTAAAGCACGCAACACCACAGGTCACTAGACCAGAGTTCTCCGAGCAGGGGAAAGGGGAGGTGGGGGTCACTGTCGCCGGAGACAGTCGTGCAGATGAGAGTCGGAGCCAGTGGCAGGAGTCGGCGGCCGTGCAGAGGAAGGTCAGAGAGCATGGTAGAAATGTAGTCAAAGTGAAGGTGGAACGACTCATAAAGGAAACAGACAAACTGGTAGCACGGTCCAGAACTGAAGCCCAACGTCACTGCTTCCTTTTGACTCATTCAGAACCCTGATTAATAGTGTTGTTCTGTCCCTGTATATCCTTATTTAGTCAAGATTTAACTCTTTATTAATCTCTTTTAAGACTTTTCGACTCTGTTTTCGTTAAGTTTCCATTACCAAAAAGCACAAAAGCCTTTCAAAACACACTTAAAACATTTATTAAGAGAATCTTGTTTCTATGAAGTTTCTTACTTTCCAGGCAAACTAAAATTGTGACTGTTCAGCAGCACCTGTGTTCGTGTTGCAGACCCATGTCATCTTTCATTTTCATTTTTCTGAATTTTGTCCTAGACTTCAATCTTGATTTCAGTGAGGTTTTACCGTTGAGACCTTTTAATCTACTTGATTCTTGGAAAGAATTACTTCCAGTCATGTTCCACTAAACTGCACTGGAATCTGGTATTACCTGTGAATTGTTTCTTTATCACAAAGAAAGCCAGCTTTAGATAACCTTTATGCTTTAATTCGTTTCAAATAGTATTTCAAACTTTCTTGTCAGATTTGATGAGACATGCATAAAAGTAGAACGTGTTTAAGGGCCAGTTTTCACCAAGGTCATTACGCACTAAGATGAAACTCCACACTTTAAATACAATAATGGTTTGCGCTCGGATTTTTATGATTATGAATGATGGTTTCTAGTACTTACTGAACACAGACAAACGCTACATAAATTGCTCTTGACGTAATGTAATGCAGGTAAAAGTCATGTGAAAAGAATAACATTAAGAAAGCTGAAAGGGACATTAGCTGTTCTTCGGAACATAATGTTTTTTACATTGCCTTATCCTCCCAATTGAAAATCCTGCAGACTCACGTCGGAGTTTTATGTGAATTTGCCACATTTTAAATGACACATTAGTTTGCACCTTCCCTCTACTTTGTGGAAAAGGTCCATCTTCAATCATCGGACAGAATAAAAAAAGACTCCATCATTGGTTTTGGTCTCTGGGTTTAATATTCTGTCTCAAACTCTCTGAAGCATGCCAAATCTATGTTCCTTCGCATTGAAGGCTGGCACAGATAGAGAGTGCAGCTGCCAAGCTCCCTACACAGGAAAAATCATTTTATTTAACCTGTTTTTTTTTGTTTTTTTTTAAGCCCAGATTGTATGTCCACCCAGATATCCCTCCCTGTTTTGTTGAGTTCATGTCGGGTCCCAGTGGTTTTCTTCAAACTAGAGGTAAGCAGCCAGTTGCACGTGACTTTCAATCATTACTAAAATGCTGACATACTGGCCTGACAGTGAACTCTCTTCTTCTTCCCTTTCATTTTTCGCTTGGTGCTTCGTGTACGTTTTGATGCATCTTGCTATGAGTAAGCATGAGGGACTCGCTACCTTTGATGAACCCACACAGTTTAGGGTAGTTACATGGTGTGCCAGGGGATAAAACTAATCTTTATATTATCAGCTTTCATGTCGTAACTTTATTTCCTTGTAACACATCATGCCACATTAGCATATCTACACTTCACAGCAGGGAGCGGCAGACTCTGTCACAGCAGAATTATGTGCCATAAATCAAAGAATGGGGAACGTTTCGCAGCGGCTCGTGGTTCAGCTCAGCTTGTGTCATGCAGCTATAATGTTTGCTTTGGTTTGTGTGGAGAAAAGACTTTGATGGTTTTAATATTAGCCGTGGTTCTGTCTTACAGTCACTGCAGATCTTCAATCACAACTGTTCAGTTGGAATTTCCATGATCCCCAGAGTATGAAGCCCCTAGACAGCAGCAACGCTTTTGCTTGTTGGTTTAGACCAGGGGGGGGTTTTAAAAGTGTGGCACAATGATTGCCCCCCCTCAGAAAGCTTTAATCAAACTGAACCACCAGACTTATCTCATACTCGAGTAATGGGTGTTGTGGAATTTAGTGAGTGAAGACAGAGCCAAAGATGAGGAGTCAGGGTTTCGACTCACTCTGGAGGTTTTCATTTAGGGTAGCAGAGAATACAAAACAAGCCAGCTGGCTGAGAGGAGAACCCGAACTCTGCTTTCCTCTGGTCTTTCCCAGCTTATATGGCAATTTGATGGTCTAACAGCAGCTCCTAGACTATTAGCTGGTATTATATGCTGTACTGCATCTGGCATCTGAACATGTCTATGGCTCAGTTTTATGACACACCGTAATAAAGTCATTTAAGGTCAGGACAGCTTGGCCCCTCCAACAGTGGGGACTGTTTCAAGGAAGACTGAAAACCCAAATGTTATACTTCAGTTCAAGTTTTGGTTAAATGCTGCACAAATGTTGAAAAGGACCTGTTTGTGTGTGTGTGGGACTGCTGTGATGGACGGAGGGTTTGTTCATGTCGTTCGCTCTTGTCAATCTCCAGTGTCCCGTGACCCTGAAGTCGTCTCAAGTGGTTTTGAAGTCTGGTGGAAGGATTATTACGGACCAGTGGGATCCTCATAACACAGAAGATAAATTAAATAAATGTGTCAAATTATGATACAAGCACCAAATTTGGGCTGGAGAGACATTTTGGGATGTATATTTATAAAATCATGTCACATCAATCCATCACCTCATTTACAAAATTGTAGCATCATCAAAAAAATGATTTTGCTGATGGGCAAAATGGGCTGATTTGAGTTATATTAGCGTCAAAGTTTTTTTTTTTTTTGTCTAAATATTCAGATTTGTTATTCTTTAATAATATTTATTTGGGGTGATTATTTATTTATTTATTTGTAATTTTGGCTGTTGTATTAATTTCATCTTCTTTCAATATTTTTAGACAGGACATTCAAACATGTTCGGAAAATTAACGGAAAATATTCTATATAGAATTTTCATGAATGTTCTATGGAGCCCCTACAGAGAAAGAGCTGTACGATGATGTGCTATGGGCAATCAGCACCTCTAAACCTGCCTGCTGGTGTAAATATTGGTGTGTGTTTCTATCTGCGTTTGGTGACACGTCTACTGCCCTGCTGTCAATATAAGTTGTGATGGGCCGTTCCTGGCTACAACATCCTACACAAATCACATATTAAAAAGTGATGAACTGATTGGAACCAGTTTTGATTATCAGTTGCAGCAGTGACCAGATATTGGGTTCCAAACAAGAGAACACTTGGCCCAAGGTACTGGTTTTTAGTTTTTCCAGGTCTAACAAAGAACTCAGTCATCTTTGAGGAGTTACTCTCGCCTCACCTCACAGAGCCTTTTTGTATTTTTCTCTGACAAACTGAGCTCACTGAGGTCACCGCCACCTTTGTGAGACACTGACACACGTGTGCCACTCCGCCTCCCATTTGTCCCGACGAGGAGGGGGACAGGGGGAATTTTCTCTCAGTTCCTGCAAAAAGCAGCATTTATGCTTTGGTATTTTGAAGAAAGATCAGAAGCGATGCTGCTCTGAGGTCTGCCCCCTTCTGTTTGTGAGCATGGCACAGCCACACACATGGCACACACTCTTTGGGAGTGCATTCTGTGCAAAGTGCCAGTCCATTTAAACACATGCCAAATGGCTTCTTGAAAAACTGTTAGAAACCTCCACTTATATGTGTTATGTTTTCTTCTTTTATTAAAAAAGACTGAATTACACAAATTAAATCGCTTTTCCTGATCCCCTAAAGCCACCCCCCCCCCCCCCAAAAAAAAAAAAAGGGAAACCTTGCCCTTTGAAAATTACTGCTAGCACAATACTATAGCGCAGATTTTCACCGGCACTACTTAAAGTGAAATCATTATTGCTGAAACAGTTTAGCTGTTTAAGAATTCCTTTTAAAGAAAGGCAAGGGTAGAAACCTGCCTTTTCGCATGCAAAATTAGTCAAACATTGACACTGTTTGAGAGAAAAAGCAACATTTCATGCACTTAAGTTCCAGATGCAAATAAAGATTGTCACTGTCTAAGTCCCCCCTCTCAAATGATAAACAAGTGCAGTTTTTGGGAACTGGAAAGGACTTGTGGCAGTCTGTAAACCACATCTGAAAAGAGCTGTCTTGCAGTGTTTAACTGCTTTCTCATTCAGCACATGTACCAAGGTCGTCAGGCGGGATAATGAGGTTTTAGCATCCAGTGACTCCCTTCAACATTGCTTGATTAGCTATGTAAAATAGGCAAACTCAGGCTGTTCACTTTACCGAGGATGCTGCTGTTGGTTTTTAGAAATTGAAATTTTACTTGAATACTCATGTCAAAAGTAGAGGACACAAACTTCCTCCAAGTCCAGAGAGTTATGTACAGTTTGTAAAAACCAAGACTATGAGTAATCATTCTTGGAAGCCAGTATACTTATATATCACCATGTTTTGAA
Organism: Salarias fasciatus; assembly: GCF_902148845.1. Lineage (NCBI taxonomy): Eukaryota > Metazoa > Chordata > Actinopteri > Blenniiformes > Blenniidae > Salarias > Salarias fasciatus. The sequence continues at coordinate 13,994,924 of NC_043760.1, forward strand.
AGAGAAACTGTGAGTGACTGCATGACGTAGTTGAGATTTATATTCTTCTCCATCACCAAGAGAAAGATATCAAGGGTAAAAATGACTCGGAGATTGTCCTTGGTAGATGAACGCAGTCAAAAAGAAGGACAAGGTGTGTGACGAAAACAAAAAAGCAGGACAGTCCTTTCCACTAGAGACTTTGCCATTGACCAGTCACGTGGAATCCTGAAGAAAAAGAAATGTCAAGGACATGAAACTAGGTCAGCTCGGTTCCCTCCGTTATTACATGATACAAGCAATGTCAAACACAGAGACGATAGAACAACTCTAGAGGCTCAATACTGATCAAGATAAAGAGCAAAGACTATATATCTCTCAATATTTTTCTGCTTCCAGATGACAGGTCATGGAACCTTTTTTTCCCCTTCACAGATTGTCTGAACATTTCGAAAACATTGCAGTGAAGCCAAATGCAGGTGCACACACCAGCTCTCCGGAGCATCGAGAAGCAGGAGCCTTGGACAGTTTACCAGGTCTGCTCAAGGTTCCAGAAAGTGTTTTGAAATGGTTTTGTTTTTACAGAAAACTTTTCCACCGCCCGGTGGTGTTGTAAATGGAAACCGACAGGACGGGCACAGGAGGTTTTGAGGCTTTTCTGCTCTGTGTTTGCTTTCACAACTTTAAAAACAGAAAACTTTTGTTGCTTGTTTACATGACGGCAGTGCTCGGAGCTGCTGAAGACACAACTTTTTTGAAACGGCTCCCAAGGTGGAACTTCTCGGAAATGCTCTGATTCCATCTCCGCTGAAACTGGGAAAATGCAACTTTTTAAAAATACTGCAACAATCTCTCCATGATATTGAAGAACTCAGTTTTTCTGAAACACTGCTACTCCACATGTGCACCAAGGATCTTGTTTTGCACATGTGTGAGTAGATGGACAATAACAACAATGGCGGCCTCCAGAGTGTCCAGAGTATTCATATCTGTTATTTACATGAAACAGACATCATTTACAAAACGTTTCTGTGTAAATGCAGAACCTCTGCTATGTAAACCAAAACTGATGCAATTTCAGTTGAAAAGTTGTCGTCTCAACAGAGCAAAGCCTAATTTTTCAACGTTACACATTAAACTGTGGTAGTACTGCAGAGAATCTGTAAAGTTTCTGCCTCAGACAGCAAAGACAAAACTGTGTGTGAAACAAACTGAAACCGACCGGTTGCTGTTTACAACAATTTGTCTTTCAATTACAGCAACACTAATGTGTTTGTTAATGTGACTGAGAGTGAAGCGTTTCAGCGTATCAGTGTAATGTGTACTCGCCTAATATTCTAAACAGTTTTTACAGGTGGATGTTATTTAGCTTGGTTTTGAATGTGGCTGCACATAAAGTCACAGCCAAATGGAAACACAATAAAAGTGTCGAGCCTTACCAAAGACACAGTGGAGCCTGGAGTGAAACACTTGCATCCTGAAACGCTGACTTTGGTGTGTGAAGCAATGCTTTTTTTTCCCCCCTCAATAGGTAAATCTAATCATGTCTTAAATATATCTATCTGCCTCTTTCTATTTTTCCTGTTGTGACAACATTGTTCATTTCTGAATGGAGACTGCAGATCAGGGTTCGTTCCATCTCTTGCTGCACAAAAGATCACTGTTTGATTATAAGATGGAAAGGACAGAAGCATGAATAACTAACTTTGCGTCCTGTGTTGGGTGATTTTTTTTTTTTTTTTTTTTTTTTTTTTTTTTACCAGTGGAGAATTTTTGACAGCGTCTGTGACAGGTCTTTAAGTTGATCATGTTGCGCTCGCGTGCCTGGAATTTCAACGCATCCCTCAACCATTTAGCGGATAAATTGTCTGCGTTACGGCTCACCTTGAAACGCACGCCGTGCGCTGAATAACAAGATCGAGGTTAGCAGGTGACTGAGGAACAAGACTCCAGGACGTGTTGCAGGGTTATATGAGATCGGCGTTGCATCATAAAAGTGGTAGTCTGGAAGTTAAAAGAGCATTTCCTGCGCTGCAGCAGTCATCATAAACAGCGTTTGCCTGTGGTGAGTTCTGTATTACTTGTGTCATCAAATGCTGGAGTGCTGATTCAGACCCTTTATTTTTTTTTTTCACAGAGCAGAGGTTTTGCCTCTGGGATCTCCAAAGTTTGAAAGAGGTCAGACTTCATCTAAAAGGAGAATCAGGATAAACTGCGGTCTCTTCGCTGGGACACAAACACATCAGGATTAAAGGTTACGTGATCGCTGCTCCGCGTGACGCAGAGTTGAGTTAAAGTTCAAGCGAATGTGTTGAAAGTTCACCGAGTCATCAAAAGGCTTCGTGCGGGCAATGTGCTCTGGAGTAAATTTCCAGGGGATGCAATTACATTTGCTGCAGAAATCAGGGGGATGGCAGTTAACAAACAGCAAGCGTGCAGAATCCAGCTCGGTTTCAGAAATAGGAAAAAGCAACCATGAGAGATAAGAGAAAAAAGCGGACTGCCCAGAATTTATGGTAAGTATGCAGGAAAAAAAAAAAAGGCCTGCAAGTTTTTCAGTTGACCCAGGGATTAAACCTGAGACATTTTTATGCAGAATGATTCAAATAAACTATGTTATATAGATTTATGTCAATATATGTTTTCCTTTGCGAAGAATGCTGGAGATTTTTGCTCAAGGCTCTAAATCAGAGTTAGTGGCACATTTATATGTAACTGGAGCTGACTTGACTCATTTTAACAGTTCTGTATGGGTCGGAACTCTACAAGATGAGATTTTCACAAAGTTTTACAGTTCAATAAAAGCCTCGTTCATGTTTAACTGATGTTTTATGATGCTGATTTAAGATTTGCTTTTTGGGGAAAAAGCCAGCGTCCTCTCTGTTCGGCTCATTTCTGGGAGCTTCTCTTTACGTATGACTGAATATGCCAGTGACACTGCTGAGCGCATGTAGTTTGACACAAGCATCATAATCTTGCTGGCTGCAGCTGTGATTTAATGTATTTGAAATGAATTTGAAACTCAAGCATCCATCCCCAGTAGTAAAAACCATTTATATCAGGGGTGTCAAACACATTTTATTTCAGGGGCCACATTCAGCCCAATTTCATCTTGAGTGGGTCGGATCGTCTCTGGTGAAATAGAGCCATGATAACCTTAAAGGTTGAACTTCAAATTTTCTATTTGTTGTGGTACAGAGTGCATGCGATGGAAATGTCTGTATTTTCACAAAATAAAACAATTTCTTCTGAAAATGACTAGAATCTCAACATAAAGCTAATTTTATTGAAACCCTCAGGTGCAAATACAGTGAAATGTCCAAACACTCTGACAACATGACATTAAGGCTAATGTTGCTTTGCTCTCTTTGATGGCAGCATCATGTTGTGGCCGCCACTGTTAAGAAATTAAGAGTGAATGAAGCAATAAAAACCAATGCTATCTCTGAAATTATTACAATTTGCCTGGTGATTTGAATCACTGGATTGGAGCCTTTTACGGGCCGGTTTTGACCCACGGGCCTTATGTTTGATCCCCCGCCTTGATTTACACTCACTGTGATTTATTTTATCCCTTCATCCAAAGATCCACTTCATTTGCACTGACATGTGATGAGCGTGTATCCTGGCAGAGGCGGTGCGCACCCTACACAGGTCACCAGTCCATCACAGGGCGAACGCACACACACACACACACACACACACACACACACACACACACACACACACACACAATAACACCGAGGGGCAATTTGAAGTCAATTTCCCTAACAAGCATGTTGTTGGATTGTGGGAGGAAGCTGGAGTACCCAAAGTGAACCAATTAGGGGCCTGGAAGAACATCGCACTGTGGTATTCAAAGCAGCCCCATTGGCCAGCAGGCTCTAACCAGGTATCTTCTTCTCCTGAGGCCAAGACAATGCAGTAAATAAGAGAAAACAATTCCTACTGATAGATGTATTATATCGCCTGGTCCACTAAGTGCTGCTTGAAATTATGCTGCACTTGGAATCTGAAAAAAAAAAAAAAAAATGGATTAGATGATTGATTCAGTGCAATAACTCTTTGTTTCTGTAATCAAAGCAGGCCAGGTTGTTTATCTCCAGCTGGACTTGTAATTGCCGGGATTGAATGCAAATGGTCGCGGTATGAAATTGTAGCATTACCCATAATGCCTCGATTAATCTCTTATCTGCTGATGATTGTTGTTGGTACAAGATAAGACCGATGTGTGCACTCTGTTTTCAATCACAGAGGTGATGTTTGCTAATTCGCGTTTGTTGCGTCTTGAAATGCGGCTTGTTTGAGTAGCATTTCTGCAAGGAGACCGGCCGTTTAGCGCCGTGATTGTAGCTGATGAGACTGTAATGCCGAGCCGGTGACAGGCGTAGGCCGCACAGACAAACGCCTGAGATGCCAGGTACTGTAGAGAAGTGCATTGGCTGAGGGAAAGAAATAAATCAAGCACATGCCTGTGAGCTATGCCGAGGCAATCGGCACAAGCACACTGCTCCACTCACATAGGATAATCTTTTCACTTCAACATGTATCCAGTGTATGCTTTTGATTATGGCGGTGAACTCGGGTTACATGCTCACCCTTTAGTTGGCGAGCCTGGAGCCGCGTGAAAGTCAGACCGTCACTGTCGGCCAGTGTTGCAGCTGCTGTTCAGATGATTTCGGCGCTTTTCTTTATAATTGCTACGCAGAGCACTGCCACCATGTTTTTATGAAACCAGAACTGATAAATCCAAAGCAGAAACTGGACGTATTGCAAGGAATTTGTGTATCTGCAGTGCAAGATGGTCTGAATGACTTTTTTTTTTTTTTTTCTGCTGATGGCACAGTATGAAGAAAGCAGCAAACAAATCTAGTTGGGAGTCGGATCTCAAGGCTTCTTGGAAGGAAATTACTGTACCAGGCTCTAACTGGGTCAGAAGAATTTCAATTAATTCAGCCGTAAACTTTTGAGGAGATTGCAAACAATCTCTTTGGATGGAAATGCGGTGTTTGAGAAGAAAAATAAAGGAAAAGTTCGAACAGAAGCAGCCCAGTGATCTGTCTCAACTCCCTGTCTTTCTATTTACCTACATACAACCTTCCCAGCCCGCGTGCTTAACTACCTATCTCTCTGCATATCCGCCTGTCTGTCTGTCTGTCTGTCAGCAAGATGCCCATGAAAATATAATCAAAAGTCTGAGATTGAACAAATATTTTTCATGTACTGGCTGACCTATGGGCTTCGAGGCAGAGGGAACTGTAACTTTTCGACACTGAACAGGTGATGGCCATTAAAAACTCTGACAACTCTGCCTGTCAAGATTCTCACCAATCTTTCCCCGGTGATGGTGTTGTTGGCTGAGGAGCACGGAGCTTTCTACATAGGCTGACAGAGGAACTAGACAGGTTTTCCCCTCTGCACAAGGATTTCACCTCATTAACCACTATGGCCTTTGTCTTAATTGGGGTCCAGTGTCTGTCCCACAGGCTTGCAGTACGAGTGTATCTATGTCTTCCTCTCCATCTTCGACTCTGCCGAGTCATGATGGTTCGCTCAAGTCATGAACTCTGCAAACATCTTCGGCTACTTCGTGAAGTTTGCAGCTTGACAGATTTCTTTTTGGACTGTTGTTGATACAAACAGTGCCACAGAGTCGTGTCCTTAGTGATAGAACATCAGTGGTGCAGTCCAGGCTGTATGTGGGTATAGTGTGTATGTCCACTTATATTTCAGTCAGCATCGCATACACACACTTCTAAATCCCCCTGATGCACCACTCAGCAGTATCTATGAGCCAAATTGTTTATTTTTCCCAGAGGATGATGAAGCCATGAGCCACGTAACTCTGCCTCTGATTGGTTAGTACTCACTGCATGGACTGATATAATTGGTCAGTGTCTGTTTACCGTGCAGTATGTGGGCTGATGAGCCAATCAGAGGCAGAGAAGTGCAGGTCATGAAAAGAAAATACAACTGGTCAATATTTTTTTTTCCAAATTTATGTTAGAATTTACAAATACTATGGATGGACTTTCACAAAATGTCACTGTCTCTAAAAAAAAAATAAAAAACTGATTTAAAAGATGAGAAAATATCAACTGTATGATATTTCTTACAGATGTGAGGTTTTTTTTTTGGCGTCCAGAACCCTAAAATACACCTTCATATTTTCACACATGAGCAGCATAGTTTCTCAGATAGATATTAAAATTCTCTTCTGCTCTGCAGAGGTGTGCATTTCTGTTAAATAGCATATGAGGTCCTTCCTTTAAATTTTATGTACTGGTAAGCAGTGCCTTTGATCTTTTTTTAGCTTCTCAGCTCCGGTTGAGGCTCGATGTACATTTCAGTTTTCATGCCTGATGTTCAGATCTATGAGGGCGAGACTGTAGCTTCTTTATTGAAATTTGCATGAGAATTGCATATTGTCTCTTGAAAGGGTTTTTGATCTATTCCGTTTGTTGTTAACCTTCAGGGGGGAATAGAAGCGGATTGCTTGTTAAAGAGTGCATGCAAAGTGTGGAGCTAAAACAATAACTTGAGGGACTGTGATTATGATCAAGAAAGACGTACCGCTGTGTCTCATTGATTTGAGAAGAAGCAGGTATGTGTCATTTGTCTATCACCAGCATGATTTAAAAGGTGTCTGTAATCTTTTCTACGAGCTTCAGCAACCAAACATGAGTTTTTGTGTCGAAATATCTGAAAGACGTTCATTTTGAAAGGCCAACCATTCATCCATCTTAATCAGATGCCTGAACCACCTCAATTGGTTCCTCTCAGTGTGGAAGAGGAGCAGGTGTATTTTGATTTTCTCACCAATGGTTGAGGTCACACAAAATTTCACACTAATTTCTACATCATTGACCACTGACAATAAAGTGAATAAAATTGAGTACCACTTTATTATTAAATCATTACAGCAATTAAATGAAGGGGCTTGTTCAGAAAAATCATGTTTTCTTTATTCCATTACATGGACTTGTACATGGCTGACTACATAATCATTTCTCACCTTGGGAACACAGGAGAAAAGAAAAACCTGCCTCAGCATCGTTACAGACCATACACACCGTTTAACGGCTCATGCCCCAGCCCACAAAAGGAAAATGGTTCATCAAGGGTTTTGAGGCACATAAGCTGTGTACATAAATGGTTATGTTCATAATGGCATGGCTAAGTGGTTTATATAAATATAAAAATAAAGAAAATAATGATAAAGGCAGGGCCATGGTGGAAAAACAGAACATAATATTTTCATGGAGTACAGTGTGTGTCTTCAGCAGAAATCAGATTAACTGAGGTGTGCTCTGGTAATCCATCTCTGTGAAATAATAGAATAATAATAGAAGATTCTTTATTTTCCTTTCCCATGCATGGGTCTTGAATTCTAATGATGATTGTATTGTAAATCAAGACAAACCAAAAACCAAATCTTCACTCTTTAAAGCATCTCTAAGACCTGAAGAGCCGAACAGCATTTCTGCTTGGCAGCTGCTCGGTGTTTGTTGCACTGTGTATTTAATAGCAGATAGAAAGAAAAGCTTGTATATTAACCTTTTTTTCCCAAAAGAGATGACTTTACATTTCAAAATTGTCATGAAAAAATGTAATTATCCATTTGGTTAAGGAAGCAGTGATGGGTTTCACAGGATGAAATCATTGTACTGACAAAACAAAGACTACTCACCAAATTAGGGCCTTCCAAAGATAACCTATTGCATCAGCCTCAAAGAACTGGGCAGCAGATCTTTCAAGGCTTGTAAATTGAGAGGTATTTAGTAAGGTTAGAAAAAAAAAAGTTGAGATTTTTTTATATTTCTATTTTCTTACCTCGACCCTATTTTCATTGAAGTTCACAGCATGAATCTGAAAGAGGTCAAAGCCATCAAGCATGACTGCAGCCCTGAAGCAGTGTGCGTTGTCTGCAGCCGTATTTAGCAGCGTGACGTTTATGTCAGACTAACGTCGACGTGAATGTAGGATCCAACGTCATGTCCCGAGCCCTGCTGCCTCAATTATTTATTTTTTTCCCCCCCCCTGTGCAAAGCTCCTTTCTTTTCACCATGTTACTTTTTCATCCAAGGTCACATTCCTTTGTTGGTCCATGATCCAGTTCAACCATGTTCATGTGCCCATTGCAGCACTTCCACTGTGTATCAGGGTCAAAATCTTTGACTCCATGAACCAGCTTCCATTCAATAATGTATGAGTGTTCCTCAGGTGGCCATGACCCGTCACTGATTCAATAGTTGTCTTTTCTTGGATCACTCATGCTGGAAACTCCATGTTAGAATCATCTTTCAAAGCACACTTTCTTTCTAATATTCACCACACAAGGATATGTGCTATCGTGAAATAAGAGTTCAAGCTCTTGGTGGTTTTTATGATGTGCCAGGTTTATGTTTAAAGCACTTCGACACAAATAAGTAGTAAAGTAGTATCATTAGTAGCTGTGGTTGAAAGAAAATGTTATTATTAATTATGCATAGAACACGTTCATATCGATATAACAAAATCATGACATGAAAATCCTTTCAATATATTTCCACTGACTGCAGCTCAGGAAAACAAAAGGTGTCTTTTATTACCACAGTTGGGTTTTTGTGAGCAAAATCTGTGAAGCTGACCTGACTGCTCAGATTGAGATGATTGAAAATAGAAAAACATCTTTGGCTCTCATGTGTGCTTCTCGTCTAGTTTTATGCATAGCATTTCTGAATTTATAAATTGTATCAAAGGCAAACCCATCTAAATACATTTCTTTTTTTGCCTTAAGCCTTTATCCATAGAAAAAGTTTGAATGAAAATGGAGTTTTCTCTGTGTTGAGGCCGATACGAATCCACAGTTGACTGACATGATGGAGCAGCTGGCCGTATCCGTCCATGTGGTATCCTCTGCTTTTCCAGCCAAGAAGCAGTCAATTGTTTTCACGGATCAATGAAATGCAACAAATGCCTGATTAGTTTGCCAACAAGGTGCTATCAGGTTTTGCCGGACAGAATTAGATTAGTTTTCCTGTGCCTCTAACACTTGGCAACACTAATCATGATGATGAAGTGAATTCACGCTGGTTCTCTGAGGCTCTCCTCGCATCGCTGTTGTTCTCGGCGGCCGTTTGCCATTTCAGAGTGGATCCAAAACGCGTCCGTGTGTTGACAGTGGAGGATTTGAATCCTGGCGTGTCATGCCTTTGCGCCTTTGCTATCGGTCGGGTTTTGGAAGAGCGGAATTTCTATGCGATGAGTGACATTTCAATTTGCGAGGAAACCCAGACAGTCTTTACGGTGTGATACAGTGGGTATAACAACTTCTGTCTGTCACCGCCTCATTCATCCCTGCGGTTCCAACCTGTCTTTCTATTGTTGAGTGGCCTCGTAAGGACCGATGCTTGTTAATGATGTTCCAAATGAAGAGCTTCTTAAAACTTTAAATAGCAGCGTGGAGCAGTACTTGGCAAATCTGTAACTTTCTGAATCAGACACTTGCAAAGTACTTGAATTTTTTTTTCTTTTTTTTTCCTTTGGCATGATTGAGCTGGTTCAAGTTTTATGCACAAACACTCCCACACAGAACTGCTGCTAATTATGGAAGCATTAGCATTTGAAAGACATATCCTCATGGTAATCCATGTTGTTTGTGAAAAGGTAAATTTGTTCTTTTTTGCTTTTTCTTACTTTTTTTTTTATTTTGTATAGAGCGACTCCGACTCAACTGTGGTAATAGCTTGGTACTCAATCACCCTTCAGAGCTGTTCCTGTCAATGAAATGGCACCCAGAGCTAAAAATCACAGAATTCAGCACACACTTATTGCAAACACTGCACCGCAGTCCCATAATTTCACTAACTTCACTCATAAATCAGAAATGAAGGGATTAAAATTCAGTCACGTTTCTCCAAAGTGCCGTTGCTAGCTTTGGGTTTCCAATTTGCGATGCATAAAACAAAGCTTTAAGACCTCGTCACTGATTGTGCCATACAGCCATTCTATTTCTTTCTCGGCTTGTGGCGTCGTGTTGTTTCTGGACCTCCTTTAGAAGAAGAGAAGAAGTTCTTTAATAGACTGGACACTTATTTTCTGCTTTTACTCTGCAGTCCAACTCAGCAAGTATATATATATACATATATATATATATACATATATATATATATATATATATATATATATATATATATATATATATATAATTTTTTTGTTTTTTTATTCGAAACGTTCTTGAGTAAATGAGGGTCTAAAGCTTCTATTGTGCTTGACAGAGATGCTCTGAAAAGACATTATGGAACTGAAGAGGAGGAGGACTGATGATTTGGTTTTGGAGAGACTCCACAAGGAAAAAGAAACCAACAGGGAACCTGAGAACACAAGATCTGGTTATGTTGCTGGTATGCTGGAAAATATCCCAGACCTCAAACAGGAAGCAGTAAAATTTCAGGTTTACCAACTGCTTTGTGAGGCTGTTCAGCCAGATGCATGTTGATGTCTCATTGTCTCTATATCTTATTTTCTTTGCCATAATTTTTGACAAGCATAAAAATGTTACTTCCTCAAGAATATTACTTATATTTAAAAAAAGACATGTTGAATTTCTAATTCAGTGCAGTCTTGTATTTATGCAAGAACTCATACCAATTAACTGTTGGAGCCCATCTCTGAAAAACATTACAGACATTGAACTGATGAAGCCAGGTGAGAAACTGATGTTGACATGCTGCAAATGAATGTAACAAGTACACGATCGGTAACACATTTCATTTCATTATTATTCAGTGGGAAGCTTTACAATAAAAAGCAATAAATGCATGTTTTGTCTTTCTAAACATGAATATTAAAATATGCAATGGTTGCATTTATTTGACCTCTAGATAGCACAAGATTACATAACAATTTTGTTGCATTGCTTCACTGCAAATGGTTGTTCTTTCAATAATCAACGCTCCATACAACTGGTTTGTGCAAGTGCAGCCGTTGTATTCAACTGTGGGTATTTTCTTCCACTTGATCGCAACAGGCCTGTGTTTTCCACTACATGTCCCTCTCTACATGCTTGCAACATTAGTCTTTGCACATAAAAGTCTTGCAAATGTACTAATCGGTAATTACAATTTTCTTTGCTGGACTGTCTCTGACAGAACAGTTGACAGTCAAAATCGCTGCTTCCTATTCATTATTATATTGCACTGAACAGTGTATTAGCTCCTCAGCTTGCCCTAACCCCGAAGTTTCAAGAAACATCAAGTGGATTATTGGCACTCCCAAAGTCGGAGAATGTACCAAAGAGGATCAAGCTGGAAAAGCAACAAAAAGAAACAAGAGAGAAACACAAACTACAGAAGGAGCCAGCAGGACCGCAGCAGAAAGGACAACTGGCATTTTAATGAGAAACGGCTTTGTTTTGCACATTGTTTGCTTCATGCTGAGACTGAAAAGTTTCTGACAGCAGGAAATGAAACGCTAATATCAACCTATCAATAATGAAATCAAGAAGAAAAACTGACAAAAAAGAGGCGAAGTCAACACAAAATACCCCCGAAGCTGAACACATCTCGGCAATAGGCGATTTTCGGTGTCCTCGGTGATCCTGTCCACAGAGGACTGAATGTCAGAGCAGTGTCACTGGCTTCAGTATTTCCATTTGCATTCTTGGGTTGTGTCTTCTGCATCCCTGATTGGACAGAACCAGAATCCCTTTTGAAAGGTCAACATCTGATAATTTGGCTTCCTTCTGTTGAATCTAATAACACAGCTCCCTCACCCAAAAAGGCAAAATTATTCACTGAACATTGCGTGATGAACTTTCTATCATGCTATTTTGTCCTTCCGGATGCCAACACCAAACTAATTTTCCACCCAGTTTTCTGATTTTTCACTGTGTGTTTTTGGGGGGTTTACTAAAGCGGTACAACAACTTGTCCGGCCAGCTCTTACTTATAGCCAGACAGCTACCACTGGCTGTTAGTGCAGGTCCCATTGACACTCGCTGCTCTCTCGGACTGACAAAGAGAAAACTGTTCCAGGCTTGCGGAACAGGTCCCTGACGTCTTTATCTTTGCACTAATTCACTGCGCCCTTCACGTTCTAAATCTCTTCTTCCTGCAGGCTGTTTGTTATTCTGCTCATGTGGATCTCTCTTCATCTGTTTCAGGCCCTCTCCTCTGGAAACCTGCTCCGACCACCCCCCCTACCAGACACACACACAGACACACACACTCACACTCACACAAAACTGCTTGCCCAGTCTTACTCCCATGTCTGCGCCTTTCTTGTCCCAAGGTCTCATTTCTGAGCCAAGGTTGAAGTCCTAATGAAGCCATCTCTATTCAAAATGAGCAATGTTTGCAGTATTGCCTCTCGTGATGAATCCAAAAAAAAGTAATTGTGGTTTTTTTTGGAATCAGGGTTTTGTTTGGCGTCATTGTACGTCAACAGCCTCCATTTTTTTTTTTTTTTTTTTTTTATGACAGCTTTTCCAAATGGCGGCAGATAAATGAATCGATCATCATTGCCATGGCTTAGTAGCAGTGTTTTGAATCACAATTTGGGCAATTTTTATCATTTTGGGAGTAATGTGTTTGCAATTACTTCCATTTTAAATTAACCCCTTTTTTTTCGCAGTGACTTAGGCCTCACTGAGCTCATGTAAATGAAGGCAGTCGAAGAGCTGCAGAACGTAAGCATCCAAAAACTGCAGTGAAGAGCAGCTGTGTTTCTTTTCCAACTCTGGTTGCCATATGTGGACCGCAATATCAATTCTGAACCAAAACACTGTGCTTTGGGCATCTTTAAGTAAACCAAGTATTACTTTTCCACAGTGCAAATGATGCATTGCGGACTGCAGCTTGGCTGGTAGAGAAGAAGGTTCCAGGTTTGATTCCCCATCTGTTGAAGTGTCCTTGAGCAAGACGCTGAACCCCAAACTGCTCCCGGTGGATGGACTGAGCACTTTGCTTGGCAGCTGCCAACTTAGCAGTCTAAAAACCACCTGAGCTAACATGTATAAAAAATGTCTATTGTTCATCTTAGTGTCCTTTAACATGACGATGCTCAGAGCCACAGAAAACTCAAGTTTTTCAAAGAATGAGATTGTACTTTGATTCCTCTCTATGTGGATACCAGGGAAAATTGAATTTGTTTAAAATGCTGTTACTGTGCATGAACATTATAGGCGGAGTAGTTCTGCAAATCTGCCAGTATATAAACAAGGACGACAGCCTCTAGAGTGTCATGACTCCCTTTCAATTGACCGTTTTATGATGCAGTCATCTATAAGAACAATCCACCTTGGTCGTCTGTCCATACAAATGTCTGTGTACTTACCATTTTTATTGTTTAGATTTAGAATGTTCTTCACCGCACACAGGTCTGTGTGGGTTGATTTTAAAATTTTATCACGTAAATGCAACACTTTGCTGAAATGAAAATGCAAAAAATATGTTTTCACTTAAAATGCTGTCATATGAATAGGGTCTTAGCTGTTAAAAAAAAAAAAAAGAAAGAAAAAAATGGTTTTGTCATCAGTTCAGAAAGCTTACTGACTCCTTATTCAAAACTTACTGTATTTATTGTTACTTTTAAAGAAGTGGCTAATAAATACATTCAGTGATACAACACAGTGTAAACATTCTTCTCCAGTTTCTCTTTAGCATAAACTGATGTTCAAAATAC